>NW_028259154.1:20638000-20957000 GCF_977971745.1 Zootermopsis nevadensis | reverse complement strand
AACATTTCGTACTATCTGTTTTACTGGTCCTATCTTTACTTATGACATGTTGGTCCTAATTTAATTAAAATGTAACGTCTCTAGAATGTGGTATGCATCTGGTAACTCCCACTTTATTTAACGTTGCCTATTATGGGAATTCCGAAGGCGTGGCTGTATTATTATAGCGAGGCCAACTTCATTAAGCGTAATTTTGTCCACCGGAGCCCGTAATTCGGAGCAGTAACAATTGTAGCAGAGGGAAAGCTAAAACGCAGTTTCTGACCACATCGTAAATGCAAGTCGTGAGGAATGGGTAAGTGTGGGGCGGTATCGTAAATTATTGGTGTTGCATCGGAGTCGTAAATGTCTCTTAGGCATAGTATTTAGCGTCGGCTGTTACGCAGCCAAGTAAACCACAGTAGCTTACGTTCAGGTAACCGCACAAACGGGAGGGAGCAGTGAAAACGTTCTGAAGACAAGAACGACTCACGTGACGTTAACGTTAAATGTGTTGCGAGGAAGGAAATGGGGCCGGAATGTGTCAAATTCCGGATTCTCTTACAGCGGAATTGAAACTTACGGTTCAAATACTAGAGTGAATTTTCTACAGCAGTGCTTTACCAAAGTGGAACTCCGAATAGTAGTGTGATTTATAATGTGAGCTGTAATGTGCGCTTTAGGTTTTAAGTACGTGATTTTAAGGGCAAAAATAGACCGACGTATTATTTAACTAACTCCATGGAGCGAAATTCTTATTGCGAAGCTAACAGTCAATCACTTAAGAAATCATGTGCCGTTCAACAGATTCGGCTCGTAGAACCAAATAAGTCCACTCCAAGCTTCCCACCCTGATTCTCCTAGCCATTTTATTATTAATATCCTTTAGGCCTATATATTAAGGTCCTCCAAGCAGTCACTTTGAATGGAAAATGATCTTTCGTAAATAGAACATTTCTTTTCGGCTAGTATTTTATCTTATGATGTTTCGGATTTCTTCCAAATTAAAATTTGTCAGGAGTCGGTGTACCTATACAGTTCTGCCTCTGATATCCTCCATTCTCCATTACTCTGTGCGTGCAAGCAAGCCGCCATGCTAAAGCCAGACGTTGTATATCTTCATTTCTCTTGATGTTTCACTATAAGCATTTACAGTCCATTTGGCAAGGGGAAGAATACTGCACAAACAGCACTAGTGGTAACGTTTCGTAAGGTACAGCGGCACATAAAAGCAGAACAAGTAAAGTAAAATGTAATTTATCGTTGTCACTGATGAAGTCGTGAAATTTTGAACGGCTTGCTTCGAAATGCTTTTAACATTATAAAAAAAATTATAATTTATTGCTGAAATTGAAAAGCTGTGCATATTTTTAGGGCAGATATGAAGACGCTTAAATTTTACATAGCCATTAATTATTACAGGACTTTCAAAATAATTACGTTAAAAATAGTTTGTTAGCGTAATTTTAATTACCTTTGTTGATAAGTAAGAAAAGGTGTAAGCTCTTATAATTTCTATGAAAAGCACAAAGGGCTGATGACAACACGTGTGTATTAATTTTCTCAAATTTTCTCGGAATCCCTTGACCTCAAACGCCCTTAATCTGTGACTTCATTTAATATGTTATGTCAAGCTTCAGAGTCTTATATAACAACAGATAATATTGGGGATTTATATATATATAATCTTTAAGTTTCTTGACAGAAGCTTGGAAGACAGAAGATTCTGAACTGCGTTATAATTCTACCTAATATTATTAATTACAAGACGGGTTCCACAATTCTGCCAGCTCTCATTCTACGGTCAAATTGCATCCAATTTTCTCTATAACAGGACCTCTAATTCAGGCTTCTTATACAATTGCCCTGCTGATCTAATTCAATACGGCACGGAGTCCGTTCTGGCCTCCGTCTCTGGGGGTCCTTCAAGAGCCACTTTGTGGATGGGCTGGTAAACTGATAACGGAGACTTCCACCCAATGTTACATCGATCGCACGATGATTAATGATATGTTTCGCACTTGAGGGATCAAATAGGTCCTTACAGTGAGTACGAAGGAGATTACACAGGTAAAGAACCGGAAGTGTGTTAACGATCGAAGGGACTTAAATATAACAAAAAATTATCAACGGACATTTTCATTTTTGTATAATTATACTAGATTAAATTATTTCCTACTGTTATTATGTGTGAAGTTTGCACGTTTGAGAACCGGGTGCTGATCAGAATATTTGGTACTTGGAGACGGGCAATGCAACTGGGATCGAGAAAACTGCATCATAAGGAAGTTAAAAATTCGTATTCAACATCAACTTGTGTTAGGATATCAAATAAAGTTTAACGATAATGATGGGTGGAGCATATAGAATTTTAATGGGAAAAGGTGGAGTGCAAATAGCACTTGTGACACTTACGTGTAGATGTGAGGGTAATATTACAACCAATATTAAATAAATAGGATAAAATGATACGGTTCAAACTAATCTTGTTTAAAAAAATAGGGCCAGTGGTGTGCCCTTCTGACAAAGTGATGAACTTTTATGATTCCTACATTACTGAGAATTTCTTAGTCAGCCGTGTGACTTGAAAATCCGCAAGAAGGACTTAGTAACGAAACAAAATAATCTCACAAAGTACTTAGGAGTTTCCATGATCTTTAAGGTTACCAGTCAATACCGACACTTAGTCTATTTAACCCCGACATTGTTATACAAAACCTCAAACTTCTATGCAACTTATAATTTTGCCTAATGGAAAGTTGAAGTGTTAAGTTTTCGCCCTGGACCAACAATGTGAGGCTGTACCAGGACACGCGTTCACAGTTAAGTAATCTGATAATCGCATTGATTTTCTTTACGTTAAAACTGATAACTGCTGTTATGAAATTCATTTTCTCCTGAAAGATTTCATCTCGCAGAAAGATTGTTTAATTATATTTGAAATTACGTTATTTTTATACTAAGTGTGTGCAATCAGCAGCCAGGCGGACTTTCCACTATGACCCGTTAAATTCACTAACGAAAATATAACAACATTTTATTTACAAGCGTCTGGATACTGAATAAATAGTATCATAGAGAGAACTACAACTTCCTTTCGAATTCCTACTTACTCACCGTCGATGTATGAACTGAACGTACTCCTCGTTTCTGTTCTATGTACGTGATTTAATTTCTAATACGTTCTTATATTTCGTGAAATTTAAATATGAATATGTTGACGGTCTTTTATGTAACAGAAGAATGTTTGTTAAGATTACAAATGGCCTATTCGGTATCACAATTCTGAAAATAATATAACACATTTCATAAAACTTACAGGCCGCAAAACCCATCCGTAATGACACAAAGGAAATGTCAGGAAAAGTTTTCAGCTCAGAGAGGATACTTCGATTCACATAAGCAATTACATTGTGGGCTACTTCTTTCCTTCGGGGGGGGGAGGAGGAGGAGGAGGAGGAGGAGGAGGAGGAGGAGGAAGACGTGAGAAGGAGTCCATTTCCTTCGACAAGCCTCTTAAATTTATGGAGAAGCCGTTTGATTTTCTTTCTGAAGATCTATCACTTCTTCCAAGACAAGGAAACCAGCGTGTCTCAACACGACAATTTGACGTCATACTGGCGGTCTACGTTCGCCATTTCTTCATCGAATGGAAGTGTCGCTTTTTTCATCCAAAACTTCAAACACATCTTTTCGACAGCCACTTTGGTTGTAGAATATGATTTAAGAGAAATAACTTTCGATTGTGAACATTTTTCACTGATTTTCTTCTTTTATATATGGCACCAGAGACGTATAGACCTGTACTGGAAGAAGTTAAATAAGCTGTCAAATGCATCTAGGCCAGCAAACAGTAGAAGCAGGCTTGCAGGTCTCTGTCACACATTATTTTCAGGTAGTAGGGATGTTTAATATACGTAACTAAGCAATCGATCTGGATTAAATTTGGTATCAAGTGTCCAGACTGAAATTTACCAGACAAATTTAGATCTGGCCCATATTGAAACGATATAATCTCATCAAACGTAAAGTTTAAATCTTGTATCATTTACAAAACTGTTCATTGTAAAAACACTGGCCCACAATAAAAAAGACAGGCCTGTTTAAGACCTGTAATTATTATATGAAATATTTGTTGAAATACTTATTATTTAAGGAAGTACAACAGAAAATAATTTATATTTGTATGGAATGTTCGCGACTATTTTTGTAGCCGAAACTTAATTACCACATTCACATAAGTTCAACTCTGGGCATTACCTCGGACCATTTCTCTAAAGACCTAGAGCTAAAATTAAACCTACGGGGAAACTTTACTAGTAAAGCGACTGTTAATCCGTAATAGGCCTATGTCATAAATTTATTTAACATGCAAGGGAATGTACGAGATATAAAACACAAGCGGGCCACGAGGGATAGGCTGTCGCGGGAGAAATAAATTCGTACAAACACCAATGGTGTAGAAACCCACATATTGAATTCAGCCAGCGGGGAACCATGATGAAAGCTAAGATAATCCAACTCCGCTGAGCCACAATGTCCATTTCACAATGCGCACTGAACTGACAACTTTGTTTTTAGTGCTGGCAAAGTATGATAACCATAACCAATGACAAATACAAGCGAATGAATTCACTCACACTTAACATATTGTGCTCATACAAGAGATGGGTTAAAACAGATCTATGTCTCAGCTCCAAGAGTGTGAAACTTGTTTACAACACAGTTTACAGATTTTTTACAGTTCATTGGATGTTTAAAAAATAATTAGGTTAACAATTATAATATCGAGAAGGCAAAAAAGTAGCTTCCAAGTCACATACAACTTCAAGCAATTCCTAATCTGTAAAGTATTACTGACGTAGCGAAACACGAAACATTTTTGTGGCTGCAACAAAATGTCACGTGATTACCAGCTGTGACGTAGTTACGTCCCGTCCTTTCCAAATAAGACGAAATCGTTTCAAAAGTGACGTCTACGATGTCTTCAGCAATTTTATAAAAGCGTTTGTCTTGATTATATTTTGGCGTCATATTGTGGATCTAATAGATTTCGATGTGATTCATAGTCTTAACACAACAATTTACAGCAAATAGCTTTTACTTTACGTGCGTTACTTGTTCAGTGTAATTAATTCTTATTATCACACGTTATCGTGCTAAATTTTCCCATCATCACACATCACTATTTACAAATGGAACTTAAAATAACACAAAAGAGCATATATCCACAATACAGAACTTTTGATAATATTATAATGTAACAATAAAATAAGACGTTAGAAATAGTAATAATTCCATAAATATCACTAAATATGTTATAAGTAATGATGTCTGATGGAAAAAATTGTACCTGAAGCATGTAATAATATGGGGTAATGACGTAAAAATAAGTAATGCATCTAAAGGAAAATGTTATTAATGTAAATTGTTGTGTGAATCAAACTGAGATATTTCCTGACTCAACACATACATACTAACAAACCAAGTGGACTACCCGCCCATCCATTCTCGAAACAAAGCCATTCACCATCCTTTTCCTTACTCATCCACCCAGTCTCTTCTTCCATCAACTCCACACTCACTCACTCATACACTTATCCGCAAACACACACACACACCCGACTCCCTAAGCAGCCACCCGGCAGGACCTAACGAATCGGAACGTACAATATTGCTTCAGGTATCGATGTTTAACACAGGGGCTATTACGCAACCATTTCCATATCGACCCGATCGAAATATATCAATGTTTGGTTCCATTATTGGAAACTGGAGTAAAGTCAGCTGAATTACTAAGCCGCAGAGAACTTCGTCTTCTGTAATTGACCAAAAGCTTTCGCATGCAGATAGAGACGACACAGTTGGTGGATCACGTACAGACAAACGGCGTTAATACCATTTGGGTTATCACAGTGTTCTTGACAGATTGTTTTTCTCTGCAGATCTCACAGATTAGGCCGTCTGGCCTCTTTCAATTCAGATTAATTCTTATCGGAGTTTGTAAATAATGCCTAATTCGCCTTGATAAAACAAGCACTGAATCGGCTAACTGGGGAGCGCGAACGTGTGAAGGCTGGAATGCCGCACTGCACATTGGAGTATGCCTACACATAGTAAACAGTTTCCAAATCCATTCTTTCCGACACCTGCCTCATTGGCCTTGATGGTCGTTTATTGCGAATACAAATCTGTTTTACGATACAGAAGACAGTTCTGAGAAGTCAAGTATCTGTAACAGCTGACGTCTTTCTAGTGTTCTGCTGTTGCATGTCACGATAGAGGAAGTAATGCCATGTACTGCAGCTAAGTTTTAAGACGCTCTAAGGGGTGCACACGAAGTAACATAACATGAAAAAGAATTTACGCCGAAACAAGACTAAGAAAATTGACAGACTTACGTTCAGGTTCGCAGGTATGTTACATTTTTCTGTTCATAAAAGTAAAGCAGCGCAGATCATGACATGCTTTTGGCATTTCTCAGGTAATTTCTAGCATACGATATTACATTTTTAATAGAACTGCACTATTCTGCAACACCGTATTTCAGTTTGCATTATTCTCTAAGAATTTCCTTACGTGCAAGGTGTTTATTGATTGAATATCAAAGTTTATTAAATAAAATTTGCAGATATTATTAGATTCATATTATGTAAACCAACAAATACTTTCTACCAGAAGCTGAATCTTAGAAAACTCATGAAACGTGATTTTAGTTTAATGTAGAGTTATTTTTGGTCGAACAAACCTATATTACGTCTACCCTATCATTTTGGCGCAGGGTCCTAGTACAATATATCAAAAATTGTTATGCAGTTTCGGAAATAATACAAGCGGACAGAAAGGCATGTCGTCCTCCATGCATGTTTACTTCGTTAAATCTGCACAAAAAATGCTTAAAAACGTACATTCGTAGAGAAGGAAATTCATTAATCTTTCCCCAGAACAGCAGTACATTCGAGTGACGTAAAGAACAGCGTTCATTTAGATTGCAGTTCTACTGAAATATTCGCATGGTTGATGTTTGTCTGCATTTATTGAAGCTATTTTAGTTTCCTGCTCAAAGAGAGAGCGAGAGAGAGAGAAAGCAAAGCCCTGGTATGATTAACGATGAATTCTTCAGTTATGACAGGATATTAAGGGACCTGCTTCGGCCATCTAATGGTGAGTGAGTGATAGATAGATAACCGACATTTCTCCATTTTCTATATACGATCCCAACATTAAAATCACAGCATGAATTTGTACAGGGATACATAACGACTTTGTAAATTTTTATTCTCCAAGTGCTTAAAATAAAATTATAAAGACAGAGCAAGAAACGAATACCACCGAATAAAGAAGTATAGCAAATGGGACACGAAAATCAAGGTCTACACACAGTCTCAATGTATTCCACTGAAGTCACCAAAAAAATTCTCCATAGCAGCGTGAAATATCTGGCGTTATCAAGAACATCTACCTTGCCTTAGGGAACCTGTTCATTAGCTCAATAACGTGTTTTGAAATGTTTGTACCCTGTTACATTTAAGAAAATCAAATCAAATTTTAATAGAAAATGTATAATAATATAATACCAAAAATTACAATAATTCCGAACAATGCCATACGAGAGTAATATATCTCACCCTAATCCCGAAGTCTCTGATTTGAATTTCAATTAAAGAATCTGACTTTCGTTAATTTTTCAGTCCTACTGAATCTGTTCTTTCTTAAAATATACCACGACCGCTTCTCTGTATATTATTCGCTATTGAACATTAGTAATCACCTTTTAATAGCTCCTTCGATGCTACAGAATCTCAGCAGTTGATCTAGCCTCCGTAACAACCAACAGCCACAGAAGAATAAATATATTCTCAATTATTCATCATGTTCACAATTTGTTGACTTTAACCGAAATCTAAAGCCTTATATGTTAGTGTAAAATAATTCTACAAATTTCTCTTACGTCTATAAAATTAGTGGATAGGTAGAAATTAAGCAGAGTAAGTAAAGAGGTACAAAGTACACAAAGGCAAAGCAGTGAAGCGAGCAAAATGCCATGTGGAAACCTGTAACATTTGGAGTGGCGGTAACAAAGGAGGTAAGCCTTTTAGAGAGTGGGCTCAGTACTGTTTTGACAAGTCGCATATACCAAACAAGAGAGCGCCAGTGGCTGAAGCCCCATAATATTATCTTCCACTAAATGAATATTAACGCCTGTCTGAATCATTGATGTTCTCTTTCGTATATATGCTTGAATATAAATTTAGTCAGACATCACAGTATCTCAATGTCAGGGAAATCAACGATTATTGATTTGCTAAATTTTAAACATTTATAATACATTCTGCAGTGGCATAGATTTTTTTAAAATTGCCCCGGAACATATGCGTAGCTGTATGTACAGTACAGGTAATTCACCAGTAGTAAACAGTTCTTTCCTTCCTTTCTTTCTTTTATTTCTTCTTTCCTTTCTTGTGTTCTTTCTATCACATCCTGTCTCTAGGATATCAAAAATGTATATAATGCAAAAAAGTGACATATGTTGACACCTCTGTCTTCACTACGAAATAATATACAGTTTAATAGACAATGCGATGAACTTTGTATATGCGGTATTTCTCACCTGGCTGTGTCATGACGATAAATACTAATAAACATACGAGATGTCACATAATTTCGATATTTCTTCAGTGTTGGCAAAACGTAACAATGAAACTGGCACGTATCCGCGGAACATATCTGGGAAACATAGACTTAGTACATCAACTGGCCCACTACGACACTTTCACAACTAGCATTGGAACTAGTCACTTCAGAGCCTGAGGATTTATGTCTGGATGTTGAATTACAAACGAGTGGCTGTAAAGTACTATTCTGTACTTAAGTTTCAGAAAGTGAGCCATACAAGTGAATCCTTTTAACCCTTTCTAGTACTGAGGGAATCGGTTTGGCACGGACAGGATGAACGGCCATCACAAGAGTTCCCTTAGGATGTTTTCCGACTGACCTGTGAAAATCTATAGATACGTTGGTACATGCCGGGACAGACGCCCTCTAGATCAATATGAGATCTGTGCAGACGAAGTAAATTGCAATGCGTAGATTCTGATGTAACTCAGCGGCCTTGATGCACACTTATTTTAGACAAAAATTTCTGCTTAAATCTTTGAGAGATTAAGGTACATACAGAGAAAGAGAGAAGAAAAATCAAGAGCAGAGAGAGCGAGAGAGAGAGAGAGAGAGAGACTGCATTCGATACGATGAGTAATACATATTTAACCTCCTGGTGAAAATGGTAGGAGACGAGGTAGTGGTAGATCTTCAAAGTATTGTTCATTTATTAGTTGTAAATTTCAGAGAAGATTTTAAGGAAGCTATTTAATGAAGAGGGGTGTAATTTTCTTTTTTACTTACATTAGGAGCGATACATTAAAATTACTCGCGAAGTTAATCTAAATAGTACTGAAATTCTAGCACAAAGAAAACACAACGCGACACCATTACAAAAATCAGTTCGTTAATGATATTCAGGGAAACTGTCTACTTGAGAATCATACGAAACTCATATAATCACTTTATGGGCAAATTTTATGCTTTATGAATGTTAAATGACGTGGGGTGTACAATTAACACCATGCTCTAAAGAGTTAAAACACTCATGAAAAGATATCTACATTAATTTGATAAACCTTCTTTTACTCCTCATAATCAAGAAGTGACTGACGGAATTCACGTTATTATTATTAATAGTGTTCTGTCTGACGACAGGTCCATATGAACAGGATCCTTCCATTCTTTTCTCGGACTGGGACCTGTTCATATACGTTCTTGGCAGATGATCCAGAAGTGGTTTGCCATTGCCTTCTTCTGTGTGTGAATGGAGTAATTGTTGGGATGCCACGGAGAAACCGGGGAAGCCCCCGGAGGAAAACTCCGTGTTGCCTAGACCATGGCCTTGCCCAACACAAGTTATAAATTCGGGCACCGCCGGGAATCGAACCCGAGACCCCAGGATTACAAGGCCAGCGTTCTAACCGCTAGACCACCGTGGCAGGAATTCACGTAGGCAACAATAAGAGAGACGGCTCTGTTACAGACTGGGAATCTATTCCAATCTGCAGTTATTACACGAGTTATGACACCCTCGTCTGTGCCTGTCTCCAGTCGCGTGAACGGCGAAGTGAATACCGATTCAATTTCTGAACTCTTCACCACACTCATGTCTAGGTTATTGGGTACTAATGCCGATTAGACGTTTCTAGACGAGATGATGTGCAGATAGTAACCACTGCGTCTATTTCAGCGATTCGTTCCTCAGTTCTCATTTCATTTCACATGAACTAAAATTATACTCACGAGAATTGAGCAATTCGATATAACGGTATCGGAGCTTGCTTTAGATCTATCCTACACTCCGGTTTCCCAGATGAAAGATTTTTATTTTTGTTGCAAACTGTAATATGTTTTTATTTCAGAAAGATTATTATATTGTATAAGGTTATATACCAATTCTATACAGACTTGAATTCAGGGACATTTGTTTCCGGAGGGTTCCTTGTTTATTTAACAACGACGTATTTATTAAATCATAATGCAACAATCAAAGACATTAATGATGGCTGTCTTCTGGATTGGAAGCAAGGACCTCTGAAACGTCAGTAAACTTCTACCAGACAACACGGCGCAACAACCCAGAAGACAACCATCTTCAGACTCACCGCTGTGAAAACCTAAAATCCTAAGTAATCAAAGACATTTTATCAAGAAAAGGATTGCAATTCAACCACACATTTGTAACCATTCGATCAGTGAACAAATATGTTTACCTTATGCGATAAAACAGCTGATCAATAAAGAAATGTCAACTTTCCTACCAAATATGTTAACTGTACATATCTGACTGTTCTGTAACCCCCATGAGAACTCATCGCCCTATCAACACAGGCACGGTGACAAAATTTCACGAAACTGGATGTTTCAGCTTCAGAGAATGAAGTAAAATCCTTGCGTTTATTGACAGGACGCTCAAAGCAAGACAACCAACCTCCTGTCCGTGTCAGGCGAAATCCCAGTGTGCATTGTGTAGGAACTGAGGCTATTTCACGCACCGTGAGGCACAGTAACTGGAGCGAGGCTAAACTGTCACTGAAGACGAGAGGACTTCAAAAACCGGATTGTGTCTTTATCTCTGGAATATCCCCAGTAACTTGTTAATACCCCACATACATAACCCCGTGAGTCTGAAAATTAGGCGCTCATAGAGTTAATAAAATTATGACTATAATGGGATTATTGATTGATAATAATATGAGAAATAAATAATTGAATTTTCATTTGTTTATTTATTTACTGGAACATAAATACATTTTTTATGTGATAAGGGCACAACCAGGTCCGACAATTTTGTAAAAGAACTCGCGAGGAATACTAGTAATACTTGTATGTAGATTATTGTATTTAAGTGACAAAGGTAATAACTCAGATCCTTTTGGGATGTAATATGACTGAAAACGAGAAATAAGAACATTAATGTGATTGAGTGTTTAATTTAGCGTACTACGGTGTTCTCGTTGGTTTAACCACGACTTTCATTAAACTTGAAAATGAGGTGTTGAAATTACATGAATTACGTCCAGCAGACGATATTAGGATTCCAAGAGATTTTAACAGAAGATTTGAAAAAATTCACCAGCTTACCACATGTCTAGTCTCTGATAAAAAACGTGGAATAAATGCAAGACAAATTATGTCTTGTTAAACAGGAGAGAAAGGTCATCTCAAATTTCTTCAAAAATAATTTTCCATCTTCTGATATTCCTCTGTCATATGTATCGTATAATTCAAGGCTGAAAATCGTTTACAGAATGGAGATCTAATTAATGCGCTAAGGATAGTTTATAACCCCTTACCACCTCAAAACATTTTCCTTCGCGATTAAAAGAATTTAATATACATGTGGCGGTTTTCTGTGTAATATATATTTATTTATTTAAACAGTCTCTTCGCGGGAGTAGGCAACCGGAAATTAAAATGTCTGTATCGACATATATCGAATAGGGGTAAAAAGGCCCAAAACCCTATCCGGTCTGCAAGCCAAAAGGCAACAGTAACATTCATATGTTATTGAATAACGTCATGAGTAAGGCTTTCACTCAAAAAGTAACATGCTGCCTTTTACAGTGCGAAGTGGTTAGACCCAGGCCCAATCTACAAACTGGATGACCACCGATTTTCTGCTGTCAGCAACAGATTCCACATCAGGAGGTCTGCTCCTCCATCTGCAATCTGAGGATGTCAGCTGATGTGGTAATGCGTTTGACGTAATCTCAGCTTGAATTCTGGACAGAGAATTGTCTCTCGTAACTCAAGGTATCGTGTTTGGACAGACATTAACCAATTTCTCGTGACTGACAGAAAGTGCACAAGTGAGTCGTTGGTTTGTACTTTGGCTGCGCGTCATAAACCATGCAGAATCAGCTTGTAATTATGCCCTTTTTGCACAACGTGAAAAAAAATGAAAGCATGTTGCGATACCAACTGCTGTCATAAAATAGCCTGCACGACAAGAACACGAAATTTGTATGTAACAATGTCCCTGTACTCATTTTTTGGTTAGTATGTAGGCAATTTTACGACACTGTTTCAACTGTAAAGATTATACAAAGCTGAATGGGATAAAGAAATGTCTCTGTACATGCGTATGTAGATTGTGTTGTCAAGTGTGTTTTTCGAAAGTTTTTGCAGATCACGTAATTGGGGAATCATAATCCAGCATACACTTTTACTGCAAGGTGTGATGAGCGCAAGCCACCGCTTTGAGTTATAAAATTTCTTGTGCCATTGCAGAATATGGTCACTGCGCTATCATATTTGCTCCAGACTTTTGTATATGTTCGTGGTAAAAAAACTGGACACATTGTACAGTTAGTCTTGTCTGGGCCTTTGTCCTACAGATAACACCAAAAACAATTTTCTGGAAACTACCTCGAAAAACAACAAAAGCTCCATCAATACTTACTGTGCACTCAATTTTGTTTTTTGCTTGATTCTATCGTAAAGACAGACTTAGAGTTCATAACGTTTCATGTGCGCCAACTAATTACGTTTGAACTATCAGACGGATTTCAACAAACGTTACGTGCACGTCATTCCACTGAAATTAACAGTGCCTCTGTACTTTTAATTTCTTACAATCAATATCAACATACTCGCCGTGTGCATCAGCCATTACGGGATTGTGGTAAAATATATTTGAAAAAGAAAATATATAATTTCTCTTTCAGTAATTTTTACAGAACGAAATACAACACGGCTACCGTACAAGTTATGTAGTATATTTAATTTTTCAATTTGATGATTAGTAATGAACTATTAGAAATTCATATGAGAAGTTTGGTGTGATTATAAACCACAAATTTACTTGCACATTTCGTATATAAACTATCTAAACCGTAAGAATCACAAACATGGCATAAGTGAAACATTTGAGTTATAGCTGGCAAACTTAACATAGTAGGAAACTGTACTAGGAGAAACTGAAGTTGTCTAACTAAATTGTATAAATATAAATCCGAAGTATATCTAAGATATACCACACAGAGTGAAGCATTTGAAGTTAGGCGGGCATCATGTTCCAATAACGTCTTGTTTTAATATATTTTATGTGTAGTCAGATTACCGCGTGATATGCGAAGAAGATGAATAGTTTATTATGATATTATATTTTAAAAACTGAGCATTTAGAATCGATCTAAAGGCCTCTTTTATGTATTGTATGCAATAATAAGTAATAAGCAGTTGTTTTGTTATGTTGGAAAGTTAAAGGAAGTGGAATTCAAAACGAAAACGTAATTTCCTTCAAATGACTGTAAATAGAATATTTTTTTTTTCAGATCCATATTATATAAAAGTAAGAAACAAAATGAAATATCTTTTAGCTTATTTGGTTTTAAAGAAGGTTATGTATGAATAATTCAAGAATCTAACCGCCAGCACAGCATGAAGGCGAACAAAAAGCCAGCATCGAAAACATGCTTGCAGAAAACTAAGAAAAGCCTTCGAAATAAGAAAAGGAATAAGAAGTCTTAAAATTGAACCAGAGGGAGAATACAATTCAATACGAATTTGAAATTGAAATTTTAAACACAGTGTACAAGTAAATTCTTTGGTTCTACAAATCAATTCAAATTTCACTAAAAGGAAATAAAAAAAAAATCGAGGCAGAACATCTAACACAAAATTATGTAGGCCTATTTCATTCTATATTCATACTGTCTTAGTATGGACATATAAATTTTTTCCATAAGATTTTAGATTTTCTCGGCGATCCATTTACAATTTTCGGATATTTTACTTTCTGGTTTCTGGCGCGTGTATTGGTCAAACACGCTTAAAAATATAAGAGGAATATGTAACTTCTATCTTCAAAGTATAATTTATGTATTAACTTACGTTGGAGTTTCTCGTGGTTTTCCTAAATCCTCCCAAGCAAAGTCTGTGGGAGTGCAACAAAAGGCCAAGATGTCATACTTCCCAATTTATTATTCATAAGAATGTTACTATTCGGCATTGTATCTAACATATGCTATTTAAATTCGCCTTTAAATAAACCAATACATACGAGGTGCGATCGGAAAGTTTCAAGACTGCGCGTATAAAAACCCGTACACTTATCTCAGGTATTAAATTCATCCATCACTCTCGAAGTAGTTCCCCTGGGAGTGAACACAACGATCCCAGCGCCGCTGCCAAGCCTGGAAGCATCCCTGGAAATCTTTCTTTGTCAGCCTGTCAAGCACCATCTGCGATTCTGCCTGAATCTCTTGCCAAAGACTCGCCAAAACGGCTACGGAAACCTATGAAATGCTAAAGCAAGCATTTGGGGAGTCCGCAATGGGTCGTGCACAAACTTTTGTGTGGCATTCACGTTTTAAAAATGGCCGAACCTCTGTCGATGATGACGAGCGTTCTGGACGACCATCTTCGAGCACAACGCCCGAAAATGTTACGAAGATTCGGCAGGCCATTCACGAAGATCGACGTCGTACCATCAACGACTTGTGCGACATTGTTGGGATAGGCTATGGGACCTGTCAGCTGATTCTAAAGGAAGAACTCCACATGCGACGCATCATGACAACGCGCCAGCGCACACCGCCCTCCGCCCTCAAAGTTCGGCAGTTTTTGGCCTCAAACACTATGGCCGTCATCCCGCACCCTCCTTATTCGCCGTGTGACTTCTTCCTCTTCCCAAAGATGAAAATTCAGCTAAAGGGAAGGAGATTTGAGACGATAGAAGAGATTCAGGCAGAATCGCAGATGGTGCTTGACAGGCTGACAAAGAAAGATTTCCAGGGATGCTTCCAGGCTTGGCAGCGGGGCTGGGATCGTTGTGTTCACTCCCAGGGAAACTACTTCGAGGGTGATGGATGAATTTAATACCTGAGATAAGTGTACGGGTTTTTATACGCGCAGTCTGGTAACCTTCCGATCGCACCTCGTATGCCATTAAGTTACATGGAATCGATAAAAGGAGTGGAATAACTATGGTTGCGGCAATGTTTCCTCATTCCGAATTCTTCTATCGTCTTATTTTTTAAGTGGTGCAGACTTTTTCCGAGTTTCAACATATTTCACTTGTTCACATGCAACAGCAGAGCTTGGTGATCTGACATATAAAGTAGGTCACTTGTATGTCTAATGTGCAGGAACCGTACACATATCGACTGGCAGAGAAGCGGACATAGAGAGAAGAAAATGGTAGACGGAAAGCAGCAGACAAAAGGGTAGAATGAAGTGAACAGATCCATAGAACACAAATAAGTCTAACCTACAGGTGGTAAAATTTGAAATGACGTGCTGAAGTGCTGTCCACAATCAGTTCACAAATTATAATTTCTGTAATGAAAAAAAACTAAATCCCCTTCGTCCACTCACGTTATTTATTTTTACTTCACGTTTGAGTACACTGACTTTCCAAATATATTATTTATGAATTTGAACGTATAATTGGCGTTAAAGTTAATTTGTTTTGAATAAGTTAAATAATCTATTAATATATACAAAGATACTATTGCAAACCTAAATTAACCTAAGATACAAGTACTCAGTTAAGAATTATTTTCCATAGTATTCTATTAATATTTACCATATAGAAAAACGTTCGAGATGAAATTTGTACAAATTAATGAGATCTGTATTTTATGGTAATGCTCAAATTATTCTTTGTAAGGTAAGGTTCTTTAACAAAATCGATCAAGCGTGGCTTCAGCTTTAATATAAAGTAGATGCTACATTTAATACATACGACAAAATTTAAATTCCCCAAATAAATTTTAACGTAAACCCTAAAACCTAGGTGAAAGTGCAGCGGTTTCAAACGAATGTTGTCAAGATGGATTCGTCCGCATTCACTAGTGGTCAGAGGTCATACAAGAAGGGGCGCTATTTTTAGTAGATATAAATCGTTCCTGATGATGGAGACAGACAATGTATCTGAAAAGTTCGACTTCTGCTCTATTCTGACGCGGCCTGTCACCCGAGAGGATTTTATCACCAAATTTAATCTAAACCTATCAGAAGTTTAGGAGCTGAAACACGCGGAATCAGGTATGACTCGACAAATGTTGCGCGCATTCCTCCTTACTTCTGCGAGTGATACATGCCCAACCTATTTCACATTTTTCACACGACCATCTCAAAAATATCTGGTGTAAACAGTACAGATTATGAAGGACCGCATAGCATAAATTTCTTCATTCATCTGTTACTACTTCTTTCTTTGATCCAAATATTCTTCTTAACACCCTGTTTTCAAGCATCTTTATATACAAAGGATTTGAGGTTTTCACGGCGATGTTAATAAACATGGTGGTCTTCTGGGGTGTTGCGTCGTGTGGTTATATGACAGTGTTTCGGAGGAACATACTGCCTACATATTCAACAACAATCCAAAATACCACCATCTACAAAACCGACATATTTTGTTTCCTAACACTGAGACCAAGACTTATAACAACACAAACAAAAGGTCAAACTTACATCTCTTGATACCTCTACTATGAAGTGTGACATTTACAGTACTATTAGTTTAGTGACAGTGAATTAGTGTTTACAATAAATTCGCAAACGGCAATAGTATCGGCGATATGCCAAGGAGCGCATTTGGAACATGCGTATATGAGCTCTAATGGAGCACAAAGCTTCCCTCTTTTTCCGTCTTTGTCCCAAAGTTCCCGTTTCCAATCATTAGTCACAAACAATGAGAGAAATCCAGGGAGAGTTGCAGCAATGATGTCTCGCTATAGGTAATCGAAGATTAATTTCGTTTCGTGTTGTTTTACTGACACAGGTTTTAAAATGGATTAAAACTAATAGACTTTTTCGGTGAAACAGAAAAATCCTTTAATGGAACGTAATGTGTTTATAAAGCCGTCGGCGAATACAGCTCTCAAAAAAGGTTAGTTACAGGTCCATTTAAGTGCTGAAGTTTAGAAATTAAAGTGACTTATTTCAAAGTTAGTTGATAGAAGTTCATGGAAAAACTTAAGATGGCACTTTGCTTAAGATAATTCGATCTCCTTGACGAGGCTAATTAGAACCGTAAATCGATTAAGTTTCTGTGCATAACTTAAAGTAATGCGTATTCAGGCAACTTTATATACGTCAAATCCAACCTTAAATATTCGGACCATTGCCATGTTAGTAATTAATTAACTTGGAGAAAACATTACAAATAAAATCTCTGTGCACCTATAAGACTATATATTTATCGTCGTGAACGTTCTGTTACAACAATTTACAAGGTAACGATCACGGCCACACAGGGACTTTTGAATCATCCTGTATAAAGCTCTGATATATGACTTCAATTAGAGTGTGTCTGATAAAGGCATTTATAAAGATTTAATTAAATACCTTATTAAAAATTGTAGCCTGTAAAACAATGAGGACTTTGTAAAAATTACGACAGGACCAAAGTGAAGAATGTCCTAATTAATCACAGATAAAGAACTATTAATTAATACAAAGAAGTATAATCTCCCAATTCTGTCATAACTGTAAAGAAAAAGAATAAAGAGAGAGAAAGAGAGAGATCAGAGAGGGGGTATCGTGGTACATTAAAACGCGTCGGAAATGTTCATAACACGTTTTAAACATGTACCATTACACACGAATAAATTAATCGGTCGGTTCACCTTTCAATTAGGAGGTAGCTGGATTTCAGAGAACTCCTGAAAATTATACACGCTATTCTGCACCAACCAGTTCCCAAGCACCACTGATGTATCCCACATTAAATACGTACAATGTTGGGTGCATCCGTGTTATGCAAATTGAGACCAACAACACTGGCTTCCCAGCCATGCCTGGAATAATTATAAAGTTTAACATAACGATATTAACAAACAGCATGAACGTATGAATTCAGCATCAGTATCTACGCCATCTGGAACATATTAACATTAATTGAGTTGTTCCCACCTTGTTTAATCTTCATTTTTGCATTAAAATCAGAGGCATTAGTATTTTTAATACGGGTAGGAAAAAAAAAGTCAAACTCTGATGAAAGAATGAGAAAATACTCTGGTTATAGCAAATAGGTTATTTTTACAATTTCTCACTCTACTTAATTCAACCAGACGACGCGTGGTTAAAAATAAACAGTTACAGGAACATATATGCGTTATTATATACCGCCGGAATGACTCCTAAGCACTGGGCCACCGAAATTGTTAGCGTACTAGCCTTTAATTCGGAAGGCCCCCGGGTTCGATCCAAGTAAGAGTGATTAATTATCACAAAAAGTGATAAAATTTATGTCAGGATAACGACAACTGATCATCCGGAAACGAGAGTACAGTACCTAGAGAAACGTCAAATATTTCGAGTACATCTCAGAAACTTAGAAATTTCCAACACAATATTCCTACCGACATTCAACCATTGTCATAAACCTTACAAAGTTTCATCTATAAACGGGTTTAGAAGAAAGTGAAAGAGTAAAAACGTCTTTCTGTCATCTATTACACACTTCTTCACCCCGGAATCTGCCGTACTGGAGTCTGTCGGACCATGTAAGCAAGCAGGCGAGCGCATGAGTGCAACAAAGGATGAAGCTGTTCGGTCCTCACCGCACTTAGCAGGGAGCACGGATCTCAAACACTGCTGAGACGCGAGTTTGATTGATCACCAGATATGGGACTTTGAAACGTGTTTACAAACAGCACAGAATTAACCTACAGTGCAGCCATCTGTACGGACTCTCACTTATGTAGGAATTTAAGAATCATTGTAGATTAAAGAGCTATCTAAACAAGAAATGCAGAGCGAAGGAAACCACCACAGCATTTTTGGTATGCGATATTCTGTGGTATCGGCATTTTCTAACTCCACAGAGCAAAGTTATTCATGAGACGATAGTTTCATATGCACGTTTCATTTTCGAGATCTTGATACACGTAGGCACCTAGTTCATAGCAATTAGCTTAACTACTTTAAAATACTTATAAGTATTAATATTTCAAGATAATTTACTACGGTTCTTCCTTTGGGTCAACGTAACTACAGCAACACTTTTCCCTCAAACACCATAAATCTCTAATTCTGTTTGTTTCTTAGTTTATTTATTATAGTCGTCAACTACGTAGGCTACGATTTAGTATGAGAATATGACAACTGAGAATTCTAAACTTCAGCTCCAATTTTCCAAATGTAAAGCGAAGTATAAAAGCAAAAACGACAAACAGACGTCTCTAGAGATTTATGGTAAACGCAAATTCATCATTATAACACACACAAAACATTTCGGGAGTTGGCTGTACTCAAAACGTCAAGCATATAAAATATACCTCAGACAATGGATAATGTTTATCATAACATTAGAATAACTACCCAGATATTCAGTAGATAGCTTGAAAAAATTATAATGCCCTTGTGTTTCTCATCCCTGCCCCCTCAGTTCCCGGACTAATCCGGAGCAGAAGTAGCATGCCTTTATAGAGTTGATATTTCGTAAACAACAGGCTGTGGGGAAGGACAGTGAAATGCAATTTCCAGAGACCGATTACATTATTTAACATGTCATCGAGGAACGGGTAAACAATTGGAGGTTAGCTTCAATTACTATGTATGTAGTTGATGCGATTGTAAATCAGGAATAGTTTTGAAGCGGTATGTTGTTTCATGATCATCCACCCACTTTATGTGGGCGTCTAACAACCACGCCTCTCCACCCTCCTCCTCAACTTTTTCCCATGTTATTCCATTCGTGACATCTCTCCTAGTCTGTTTTATAATCTCCACTCTTGCGTTGTTCCATTTTGCTTTCATGTTCAAAGCTTTATCTCGAACACTCTCTTCTTTCAATCTTAAAACGTGTCCGTACAATCTTATTTTGTTGTTTGTCGCTGAATTTTTCTTTTCTTACTTCCCAGCTCTCGGTGTTTCGTTCTAGACTCTTAAAAATTCCATCTCTGCTCTGTCCGATAAAATGGGAGTGTTGTAACTTTTAAACAAATGAATTTGTCTCCTCTTAAACACCTGCCATTTCCAGGGAGTGCCTTTTACTAATTAGGAAAGTTGTCCTGCAATTTAATTCTATCTGTAATTTCTTCTTTGAAACTTACGTTTGTCGGTATTTTAACTTTATGAATACTTCAGAACCTCCACGTTCTTATTTTATGATTATACCGTTCACATTTCGCTTTCACCACTCTCCCTACCTTCCGACTTCTTTTTATGATCACACATTCATCTAAATTGACACTTAAAACTCTTTACACATCGTACCTACACTTTTAAATCTCTCTTCTAGAATGCTTTCATATGGGAACTGCGATCTCAATGTTGGGAGAAACGCAAGAAGGTATGAACGGGCCATAAATTGTTCTTCGCTTACGCTAGAGCGTATAGAACACCAGAATTCGCAGACAGTTTACGTTGTATAACTGTTATGCGTAGGTCATTTTAAAAGTAACAAGGATAAATAGGATGAAAGCGAATATTAACGTGTTCTACGTTCACCTCTTTAACCGTTTCGTTATACGCGGCGATTAGCAGAAACATAACCCCTGTGTATGACGACAGTCACATGAGCACAATTAAATAATTACAAATCCAGTCAAGAATTTCTAAAACTACGCTTGAATTTCATTTAAATGTCACATCGTATTAAATTAAATCGAAACAAAATATACTGAGTGAAACAATAACATAAAAATATTTTTAGAAAATTTATGGTATAGGGCACAGTTGCAGTTAATGGTACATATAAATACCAAAGGCTAAAACACTGTTTGCTGTAGGTTTCATAGAACTGCGAGCAGGCTGACCACGCACCTGATCATAAAAGAAGAATTTTTGTTTTATAAACTACCAGATCAACTGAGTGCAACCTTACCTTATATACGTCGAGTTGGCCACAGAAGACATCGAACTGATTGTACAGGTCCTGGAGCATGTTGATCACCATCATGGGCGTGGCTGTAGAGCAGATCGACGTGAAGCCGACGATATCGCTGAACAGCATCGTTACGTCATCGTGTGTTTTCGCCTCGATCGGCTGCCCTGCAAACAGCAGCTGAACAGTAAAAAGGCTTCGACAATTTAACTGATCTCCGATTTAGCCTCAAATTCTAAAGGTAAGAGACCACTTAGAAAACCAAGAAGTAGATGGGAGGATACTACTAAAATGGGTGTTGAACAAATTAGGTGTAAGCTGTGGATTGGATTTAAATGGCTCAAGCCGGATCAAGTGGTGTCTATTAATATTAATTGGGGTTACAGAGGAGCCTAGGTATTTCGTGTTATTCTGAATAACTCTCGCGTTACCGAGAATAATTATTTTCTATGAAGTTATTTATCTCCGAATTTAAATTAGAGACAACAGTAAAAGAACATAATTAAAATATAAATCCGTTTGTCTTATATATACTAGTTTTCATGTACAGGATAAAGTGTTTTCTGTCACGAAAATATATTTTCCTTTTACAAGTCGCGTACCCTACATGTATATGCACATTCAACACGTATTCATGACGTTATCAAAAGATACGCAATTTTGTTACTTAAGTACAATTTATTTTAAGGAAAATCCGGAGTTCGGGAAGAATGGGCGCTGACTTCAAAACAACATACAGCAGCCGCAAAACATAACAAACATAACGTAAGTCCATAAAATAATTTAGAGTTTTAGATTTAGACGCAAAACGTTGTTCGTACGGCTTAGCTGTTTGATACAGAGCTTGTTTATGGGCAGGTTGGATCCAGGGGTGACGAAGGTACTTTGCGCCTGTTAAATGAGACCCGCTGGGACCACTAACCTAGCCAGAGCCTTTTGGCGATGTCCGGGGGGAATATTAGATGCAGCAGGCTCACGTTCTTCTGACGTTCCTTGTCGACGGCTTGATTAGTTTCTTCAATAGAGTTCTTCAACTTATCCATTCGTCTGCGCAATCCATCCTGAAAATTACAAGATACGTCACCACTTGATAATTATGCTGTGAATTGTTTCAATTGAATAAAGTGTTCTAAACATGGGTAGTTGAACTGGCTCAACTAAACAATTAAACTTTTGTTTGTTATGTTAACCCGTGACACGATTTCAATTGTCACAGATTTCTGGACTTAAATTTGTTCTACATGTCGACCTGTAAGTGGCATTGCAACTTATAGATACACATATAAGGAATTCAGTTTCCTCTTGGATATAGAATGTTTAAAAAAAACACTCTGTATCCTACTGAAAAACGGATTTTGTTATCAGTCTTTCGCACTACAAAAGTATTTCGAGGAAAATGATGTTGGATTCAAGCGCCTTTTTATGTAGGATCTGTACATACTGTAACAAAATGAACCGAAATTAAATTCACCTGACAACTTGTAATTTGTATCGCAATACCAAATACTGTTGAGTAGTTTTGAACATGGAACATGCAGAGAGATGGACGAAGCGACTGAAGACACGACCTCCTTATGGCTCATTCACTGTACAGTGCGGTTATTTGACGACTGTGCCGCTAAGACTACCAAACGCGGCGGTCGACGCAGTTACATCGCAAAGCGAAGAGGTACTACTGTTTCTTATCGCCATCAAACGCCGCAGGATACCTTCAGTGTAAATTGATACTATAAACGTTATGCACAGAACTAAAACGTGAAGCCATCTTGTTTAATAGCGAAGATAATGTTCCACGTGTTCGTAACATCGCCTATAAAGGTGAATGATCGGCTCCACGCCCTGGGAGTCTTCACCCCAGAGAAAAAGCCCACTATACTTTGTTCGATGGGAGTAATGTAGAGGAGACAATCCTGACCCTCCTATACTGAATCGAACCTCGATCGTTTCTTCAGCAGGCAGTTAAATGAATGAAGTATCACAGTTATTATTATTATTACCATCGCTATCATCATCATCTATGAGGTGGGCTGTTGAAACGTTCCTACACAAAAGTAATATTTTTCATCCTGTCCAGTGTCTTGTAACCGCGACTAACCTGTTCGTAAATGCCCCATTTGATTCTATTCGCAGGCGCACGTGCTGTCATCATGACTGACTGAAACAACTTGTAAGCTGTAAGACTTGAGGTTCTCACAGCGGTGAGTATGAAGATTTCCGTCTTCTGGGTTGTTGCGCTGTGTAGTCTGGTCGATGTTAACCAACGTTTCAGAGGTCATACTGCCTCCTTCATCAGAGTATGAAGATTTCTGTCTTCTGGGTTGTTGCGCTGTGTAGTCTGGTCGATGTTAACCAACGTTTCAGAGGTCATACTGCCTCCTTCATCAGAGTATGAAGATTTCTGTCTTCTGGGTTGTTGCGCTGTGTAGTCTGGTCGATGTTAACCAACGTTTCAGAGGTCATACTGCCTCCTTCATCAGAGTATGAAGATTTCTGTCTTCTGGGTTGTTGCGCTGTGTAGTCTGGTCGATGTTAACCAACGTTTCAGAGGTCATACTGCCTCCTTCATCAGAGTATGAAGATTTCTGTCTTCTGGGTTGTTGCGCTGTGTAGTCTGGTCGATGTTAATCAACGTTTCAGAGGTCATACTGCCTCCGTCATCAGGGCGATTCATCGCCCTGATGACGGAGGCAGTATGACCTCTGAAACGTTGGTTAA
The DNA here is from genome assembly GCF_977971745.1 of Zootermopsis nevadensis. NCBI lineage: Eukaryota > Metazoa > Arthropoda > Insecta > Blattodea > Termopsidae > Zootermopsis > Zootermopsis nevadensis. The sequence goes on along the minus strand of NW_028259154.1, from coordinate 20,932,918 downwards.
CATCGATCAGACTACACAGCGCAACAACCCAGAAGACGGAAATCTTCAACTTGTAAGCTGCTTACTGGGAAAGCATTTATCACGAGTTTATTCTTTACTCATGTTGACAGACAACATCCTTAGTAATACGTAATCGAATTCAGTATTGAATACATTTAATGAATGAAATATGACCATGTCGCTGGTTTATTTTTATCTGACTGCTGAAAGTTTATTACATAATGTATTTAAAACAGTAACAGAAAATGTGTTACAGGTCCATTACATTCGGAGTTATAAAACTGAGCAGCATTTTGTGATCTTCAAAGTAACTATTTTTTTCTCGCATAAGGATCACACGGAAATTCATTCATTACTAAGTTTTGTAACAATAAGAATTAATTTCCAGAATCTCAAAGCAATGAAGTAAAACTTTAATTTCCTCTCCGTTCCTTTACGAAATTATTGAGCAAGATTACAAGGACAATGATACATTTAATTAAGAACAGGAAGTTTCTTTTAACCAGCCCCAAAGAGACGGGACAAAGGTTGCAGTAATATATTAATTAAAGTTCTCTGTGTGCTAAACTAAATTTGTTGGAAAGAAAGCGGATCATCGTTGAATTCATAAAACCCGTTTTGGGCTAAAACCACCGAAGGGCACTAAAAACTTAAGAAGATTCTTAAAAAGTCACTAGCCCGAATTTATTGAAGAAGATTAAAATAATCTTAAGTTTGAATATTCTTGTGTTACGATTAATGAAGTTACATATTAAGTATTCTTCTAAGTACCTGCTTAAACACAGTAAACTCAATTACTAACTACATGAAGCAGAATTTTTCTTGTAAAGCTGGTAGTCGCTCACCTAGTCAAAATCATCTATTATGGAACCATGTTTCATTACCCTGTTTACAAGAGCCCTCTACCAGTCCTTATCCTGAGCAAGTTAAATCAAGTCCACATTATCCCTCCTTATATTTTCAAGATCCATTTTAATATCATTCTACCACCATCATAGTAATAAATTTTATTTAATCTCTGAAGACAGAGTTTGTAAGTACGGATCTTTGGCTGATTTCACGATATCAAGCTTGAGAAGAGAAAGACCTACTAAAGTAATTGCCATGACTATAAATTATACTTCATTTGTTCTTCATTGTCACAAAAGATACAGCCAGAGATATATCGGTTCTCAACAGCTTTGCATAACTCAGTTTCAGAAGTCAAGTAACAATTTTTATTTCAGCCATAAACACGGAACAGAAAGAAACGAAGTCTGCTATAAAGTCGAGAACTAACGACAACCTGTTAGGCTCATTAGTTGACTTGTATTATAAATACTCACATCTTTGATATCAATGATGATATTACAGTAGAGGTGGCTAAGGAAAACACGTATTAAAAGCACCAGTGGTACGCGTACCATGGGTTGAGAAACGCTGAGCTAGAGGTAAGGAATCAGGACCCTTAATTGCACAACCTGAATTCAAAAGAAGTTTCGTTTATTTCAGAAGATGCGTCCTCTTAAACCAAATTTGTAGCATACATCATTAATTCGTCTTCCTTTGCAGTTTCCCCTAATATTCTGCAGTCAATACGCCAAAACATGTTTAGGTTAAGTGCGTCTTAAAGTAAGTCAAACCTGAATAGACTACGAGGTACAAGACATTACTTTTAGACAATGGATTTTCACCATTGCTTTGTAGCAGGAACCACAGGACTGCCATTTCTACCAAAGCAGCTGCAGTACGGAAGACAAATGAGTTCTTTTAAAACCTGGAATCCCGTTAACAGCAGGCTTAATAGCAGGTCATGTTCACGCCAAAGAAATCTGCAACAGGATCTCTACAGCTTATGGAGTTCCCTTGAATAACAATTTATGCATAATGGAGCAGGAAAGTAAGAAATTTAAGACTGGGGAAGCGGATACATTAACGAAACAGACAATTTAACTTGTTTCATTAACGGTACGGGCCCTAATTCATAAAGAAGGAAAGTTTCCTAAAACGTACATTATGCAATATAACGTGTTTCGTACCACGCAGGATTTAGCCTAACAGTTCCTCTGTAGGTGCTTGATATAAAGCTAATCTCAGAACTATGGTTATCAGTGAAGTGCATATACAATATGAGTAATATGCTAATCTCTGAACAAAATTTTATCATCTAAAATTCTCTGACTTCTGTATTATATAACACCATGTGAAAAGGAGTTATACATAAAAGCTATAGATGTTAATGAGATATTAACTTTGCGATATAAAAGATTTTTCTAAATGGTTCTTTTCTTTAATCTTTTTCCCTTTCATTCCAAAATACAAATCAATCAACAATACCGTCTAAACAGTAACCTGTACAGAATCAGGCGTTCCTTTCGGAGAACCAAACAGGCTTCTTTCCAAACCACTGATATCGTAAGCACTGAACACACGAGGCTAATTTAGCTTACGCTTATCAGTATCTTTAGCAATCAACCATTTTCTCACATTAATTGAGTAGCCTAACAGGAAGTTCTCCTTTTGTCAAAGTGCACACAATGAGGTTGAAGCTAACACTACCAGCGACCTGTTCGGTACGGTCGGAGTACCCATGTCACGGAAGATATCGCACCAACATTCCGATGCAATGTTATCTGTCGTGAACATGACTGCACCAGCACAGTATATAACAGTATCATACGCACGTCATTGCCACGTGACATAAACATTAATTAGTAGGTTGATAAAGATGCTGTATTAACTATAGGCTTTGCATAAGACTTCGTGCGTAAAACAAACAGTTAAGTTAATTATTAAAATATTAATTTCTTTATGTTAATCTACAATGCTTCATAATTCTTCGCATAAATTAGAACTATAAATAATCATGTGGTTGCTATATTATTTAAAGTTATAAAAAGATTGCATAAGATGAAATTGCTTTTTTGCAGGTCTACAATTACGCAAAATTTGAAGGCCCTACTTTGTGTCTGGGACGTCTTTTTTTAACTGTGTGACGACAGAGCGATAGCGAATTATAAATCAGTAAATATGTGAATGGAAGAGGCAAATACCCAATTTGAAAGTAAACAGCACAAAATGAGGGAATCCACAAAAATTCTGACAGGATAATCTTCAGGCAAAGAGTAGAACCCAGGACCTCACGAATATAAAGTAATGGACTGGCACTCTAACAAACAGTTCGGTTTGATTACTTCTCGAAAATGAAGGGACTGAGGAACAAATTTCTAATGTTCTAATGTTAATTCTAATATTAACAAATTTAAAAGTTGAAGGCAAGCCGGTTGTTAAACTGGATGCCCTCTACCAGGGATTGATCGAGTGAATCTGTCTCTTAGTCTTAATACACAATATCATGGGATACTATATTGGATTGAATATCCATTTAGAACACTAATGTCACACGAAATATCGCATACGGTTGCGTGGTATGTTATACCATTACTTAATGATTAGTGGGATTCCAAGAACGCCTTGTCAAGGTTAGAACGCGTGTATGGAACTGAAAAGTATGTTGAAGCAAATTGGGCCAATTTGAAGGTCGTCTCCACAATTTTATTTGAAGTACCCAGTAAAACCATGGAAATTTCAAGTGAGGATAACTAATGCTTCACCGGAGATTCGAACCAGATTATCCACCAATTTCGAAAGAGAACTATATCGCCTCAACTGGTGAAATAAATAGAATTAATTCCAGAATCATATGAAGTACTGAGATGTGGATCTTCGATTTGGACCAAAATATATGGTACAAATAACGGAAATATGGAGACAAAGAGCTAAATACCACAAATCAATTTTAGCAAAAGTTGAAAATTACTGCATCGTTGGATTTAGCTTACTTTTGCATTCTCCTTTTCCAGTACTACAATGAAACCACATCCAGTATTCCACATCGTATATACATCGATACAAATTAATTCAATCTCACGATCAAAGACAGAAAATTGTTTACCCTTTCCAGTTTCGTTCTTTTAATGATGGTGATTTTTATTGTGATTAAAATGTTTTGTTGGTTTGGAATTTCAATTATGTAAAAATACAATTACCACATGCGGTAATAATACGGGTTTCTGAAATATATTGAAATATATTTACATATTCACTTCAATTCAATGCCATAAATTACACGGTACGCGTTAGCAGTTACAGTATGGAATAGGGGTAGTCTTCCGCTAAGGATTCTCCCATAAATCTGGCTTTATACGGGTGGTCTCCATGGAAACAACACCCCTTAATATCTGTAGTCTTTTCTTCACGTGAAATGTTTTATAAGTTGAAAAGTCCCCCTGGAGTGGAAGGACGAAAATAAGTTGTCTCATACTTCAGTTCAGAAGGTAAATTACGTTCAACTAATGGGCACTTGTAACAATGAATTTCATACAAGGCCACTGGTTGTATGAGTATTCATAAATAAAATAAAGAAAGGCATAAGGAAACGCTTTTAAGTTTCGTTATAATAATGAAATCTTATGATAACACGTACGTCCGAAACGTTGGCAAGCTCTTACAAGCCACATGGTGTCACAAACCAGATTATGGGAGCTAATTAATCGACTTTCGTGAAACTCGCTGTGATCAACAGTATTAATCTCACACTGACAGGATACTAAGTAATGAATCTGTGTAACTAACTTTCTGAAATGTCTATGTTGAGATGTTTCAAACACATCTACGACTACAAAAGTCTTGCAAATGCATAAAAATTCCCAGTCCTTCTAAGACTTACCTGTCCATGAACGTGGATAATCGCACATTTTTTCTCCAGTACACGAATTTGTGTATAGACTCTCTCGTTTGTTACGAAGTCATCACAGATACCGTCATGAAGTGGCATGTGTGGTGTGATGCGGCTCTACAAGGGGTTCTTCCGTTAACTCTTAGGTTAACAATGAAGCTGCGAGAACTCGGGTTATGAATTTTAAAATCTTCTCATCAAAGCAAAGGAAGGGATACCCTATGTTCCATCATAATTTGAATAATCGAGTCATCTTGTCTATAGGTAAAACATGAAAAGTAATGCAGTAGGAGAACCTGTGGAGAATATGAAAAGTCAAGAAAAGAAAATGAATACTACCTCACTTTCTTTGAAGAAACACAAAGAAAGAGAGATGTTAGTCGTTTATTTATAATGAAAAAAATATGTTTGTTTATTTCAATTTTCATTTTTTATGTCTACAAGATTTGTGTACTATTAAAGTCGTCAGTTTTATTTGAGTAATATTAATTATCCTTCTCGAAGGTATCACCACCTTGTCGAAGGCAATCTGCCGGGTGAGGAGGCTTGCGTGCTCAAATGACCCTTAGGGCTATGCCGGCCTGAGCTTCGGCTCATGGTAGGGTCACCCAAGCCGGACAGGTCTAAGGAGATGCGCTAGACTAAGAGTGATACCCTGGTCCTCCAGGTTGGGGGTTGGGTGTAGGGCTAACAACCTTTCACCTTTAAAAAAAATATGTGTTACGAAAAAATCAACCAAGCCTCGGATCAGGACGGACTCTTTGGCACGACCACGGCAATTGAAAAAGGACATGAGATTTGGTACCTGGAACATTAGGAGCCTCTATAGGGCTGGGGCACTGAAATCAGTGTGTAGGGAATTAGGGAATTATAAGTTAGACTTAGTGGCAGTGCAGGAAGTGCGATGGGAGGGGGAGGGCACGATCCCAGTGGACAATTTTACATTTTTCTATGGAAAGGGGAATGACAATCATCAGCTAGGGACGGGTTTTTTTGTTCATAGCAGAATTAGGGCAGCAGTTAAGAGAGTAGAATTTGTTAGTGACAGGTTGTCTTACGTAATTTTGGAAGGACGTTGGTGCGACATCATTGTCCTTAATGTTCATGCCCCAACTGAAGACAAAAGCGATGATATCAAGGATAGCTTTTATGAAGAATTGGAATCAGTATTTGATACATTTGGCAAGTATCACATGAAAATTCTGCTAGGAGATTTCAATGCAAAAATTGGGAGGGAGGATGTCTTCAAACCCACAATAGGCAGCGAGAGTCTCCATGCACTTAGTAATGATAATGGCGTCAGAGCAGTGACCTTCGCTACGTCAAAAGATTTAATTGTAAAAAGTACAAAATTTCCACACCGTGATGTTCATAAATACACTTGGACTTCCCCAGATGGCAGAACACACAATCAAATAGATCATGTTTTAGTAGATAAGAGAAGGCAGACAAATGTAATTGATGTGAGATCATTCAGAGGAGCAGATTGCGACACTGATCATTATCTGGTGGTAGCAAAAGTGAGGGAGCGGCTTTCAGTAAGTAGACGAACTAAACAAAATTTTGACACAGAAAGATTTGATTTGAAAAAATTAAGTGAGGGAGAGGCAAAGGAACAATATCAAGTTGAAATTTCGAATAGGTTTCAAATTTTAGAGACAAATGAGGATAATGAAAGTGTGGACATCAACAGGGAGTGGGAAAATGTCAGAAACTGCATCAAAATTTCAGCAAAAGAGAAACTAGGATACTACAGGAGAAAGCAAAATAAACCGTGGTTTGATGAAGAATGTTCAAAATTAATAGATCGAAGGAAGCAAACAAAATTTCAATGGTTGCAGAACCCAAACAAAACAAATGCGGATAATCTATGTAACGTGAGACGTGAGGCTAGTAGAACCTTTAGGACTAAGAAAAGGGAATACCTGAAGGGCAAAATTGCTGAACTTGAGACAAATAATAAGGAAAAAAACATCAGAGACCTGTACAGAGGCATTAATAACTTTAAGAAAGGATATCAACCCCAGACTAATTTGGTAAAGGATGATAGTGGCAATTTGCTTGCAGATCCAATAAAAATTGTGAATAGGTGGAAAAATTTCTTTAGCGAGCTCTTAAATGTTCATAATACTGGTGATATTAGACAGATTAAAATGCATACAGCTGAACTGTTGGTGCCAGAACCTAGCTTAGATGAAGTGGAACTAGCCATTGGGAAGTTGAAAAGTTATAAATCTCCAGGAATTGATCAGATTCCGGCCGAATTAATTAAAGCAGGTGGCAAAGGGTTGCATATGAGGATCCATAAGCTTATTCAGTTAATTTGGGATAAGGAAGAGATGCCACATCAATGGAAGGAATCCATAATTATTCCTATTTATAAGAAGGGGGACAAGACTGAGTGTGGTAATTACCGAGGAATATCGCTGCTATCAACCTCATACAAAATTCTATCCAACATTCTTTTGGCAAGATTAACCCCATATGCGAATGAAACTATTGGGGATCATCAGTGTGGGTTCAGACGAAACAGATCAACGATTGATCAGATCTTTTGCATTCGTCAGATACTAGAGAAAAAATGGGAGTTCGGTGGGACTGTACATCAGTTATTTATAGATTTCAAAAAAGCCTATGACTCTGTGAAGAGAGAAGTGCTATATAATATTCTTATTGAATTTGGTATACCAAAGAAGCTAGTGGGTCTAATAAAAATGTGCTTAAATGAAACCTGCAGCAAAATTCGAGTAGGTAAATATGTATCTGAGACATTCCTCATCAAGAACGGTCTAAAACAAGGAGATGCTTTGTCTCCCTTGCTCTTTAACTTTGCGCTAGAATACGCCATCAGGAAGGTCCAAGGTAGGCAGGAGGGTTTGCAATTGAACGGGACACATCAGCTATTGGCATATGCTGATGATGTTAATTTATTGGGGGACGATATAAATACAATAAAGAGGAACGCAGAAGTTTTACTAGAGGCTGGTAGACAAGTGGGGCTGGAAGTAAATTCAGAAAAAACTAAGTACATGTTAGTATCTCGTCATCAGAAGACAGGCGGGCAAAATTATCTTAGGGTAGCTAATAAATCCTTTGAAAGGGTTACAAAGTTCAAATATTTGGGAACAACAATAACAAATCAAAATGATACTTGTGAGGAAGTTAGGAGGAGACTAAATTCCGGAAATGCTTGCTACTTCTCAGTCCAAAATATTTTGTCTTCCCGTCTGATTTCTAAGAACCTGAAAATTAAAGTATACAAAACAATAATCTTGCCTGTTGTTTTGTATGGGTGCGAAACATGGTCTCTCACTCAGAGGGAGGAACACAGATTGCAGGTGTTTGAGAATCGGGTGTTGAGGAGGATATTTGGGCCTAAGAGGGAAGACGATGGGGCGTGGAGAAAACTGCACAATGACGAGCTTAAAAATCTGTACTGCTCCCCCAGTATTGTGAGGGTGATTAAGTCGAGAAGAGTGAGATGGGCGGGACATGTAGCGCGCATGGATGGGACAAGAGGTGTGCACCGGGTACTGGTTGGGAAACCTGAAGGGAAGAGACCGCTGGGGAGACCTAGACGTAGATGGGAGGATAATCTCAGGCGGGATCTATCCGAGATAGGAGTTGAAGGAAACTGGATTTTGTTGGCCCAGGACAGGGTCCGGTGGAGGGCTTTGGTTAATTCGGTGATGAACCTTCGGGTTCGGTAAGCCATCTAGTTAGTTAGTTAGTTAGTTAGTTAATATTAATTATGCGGTGGAGAGTGAGAAAGTGTACGAGCGTGCGCATGCGCTAGTACTGTAGCCAGTCCCCTTAGTAAATATTTAACCGAGTAAAGAATTTTCACGAAAATTTATTTATTATTTTATTTGTAGAACGTGAATCTTTCAGATGGCGGCCGCTCAAAACTTATATTTGGTTTCCATTTTGGCGAAAATAACCTCTAGACTACTGGAGAAAGACATGTGGAACTTTTAATGGAGCTACTGAGAAATATTCGGTTTCCATAAAATATGGAATTGTTTTGACTAGTTGAGCTTTATATTGTCCTCTCGGGTTGAACTTTTCTCGGCGGAGTTAACTCAAACAAACCACTACTCGTTGGTATAAAATATTTTATGCAGTTTCTCAGCCACACACATGGAAAGCAAGTAGATTTTATTTCAAGTTGCATCGAATATCCCCTGACTTCGTCCATGAATAAGAGAACAAGCACCAGAACTGACCTGTGCTCTCGCCTGTTCTCCGATGAGGATGACGTCACGAGTCGCATCGTGCAGAGGAATATCGGAGATAAATAGCCCGCGGCCCGTGAGACCGTCCAGGCCATCAAGAAATGGGGATCCGACGAATAAGATCGAATCCGATTCTGGACAAAACACCATCTGTCCTTTGAGTTCCAGACCCTGCAAAAGACATTGGCAAAATATGTTAATTAACTAGGCTAGCCTTCATTAACTGCGTTTGTGTCGGAAAAAGAATTCTCTAGGTCCATTCTTACATGTCCCCCCCCCTCCAAAAAAAATAAAATGGAAGAAATAAAATAAAGAATAAGAACAGAAAAAAATATCTGCACAATGTTACTTCTGCAGTAAAATGTGCATAAAATATGCATAATGTTTCTTCTGCAGTAAAAGGTGATGAGCTTCAAGACGCCATGCCATGTAATGGAATGTTCCCTTTGGATTAGTGTCCAGAAAGATACTGCAAAGAAAACCATTTCTTTTGATTCCCTTGAAGACTTAATGGGCTTTTTTACAGTGGCAGATGTTATCGAATATCAGAGAGATAAATCTCACTTTTCATCACGAGTTTTCACTGCCGAGAAAAGTTTTCAACAGGGGTGTGAAAAGTGATATCAATTGTATACCTACAGCATGGAAGTGTAATGTTTTCACATTCAATCTATTTTGTAAATAAATTTTGTAAATTGTGTGCCTTCAATGCGATTTGCAAAGATAAAGTGAATTTTGTTGCTGTTCAACACAAGTGAGATTCATTCTCGTCAACTTCGACGGGTCATAGTACGCTACTTTGACTCATAATCCCTTAACTATAACGAAGTATCAGTTACAAAATGACAGGCTGAGTTTCCTGAACTCCATAATTATCAGCATTTCAACTGTAAAATTTGGTAAAGTGGCCTATTGAAATAAAGAAATGTGTTATTATCTGCTGAAGTGTAAGGTTTAAGATGGATATTAATTATTTCGTAAATAAATGAAATATATTTAGACGAATCTCCTGTATGTTCCATCTTACTGCATTTAAAGGAGTACAAAACGCGAAAGATTTTTCTGTGTCTTGAAACCAAAGTTTTCGATCGTTCACTGAGGTCCCCTTTTTTCGTTAGTGTCCCTAGTTACTGAGCTACCTCGGTATAAACTATATATACATCGTGACTAAACCCTTTGTTTACTGCTCCATTCTCTTCCTGACATTTTATTTACCTCGCATGGTGTCGTATCCTGCGGACAAACTTCAGGACCTAGAGCATTCAGAAAGCGTAACCCCTCCCCGCATTTTGTATAGTGGCATCTTTCTTCCAGATTTATTATCATCGCCGTCGTCGTGTCTCTCCCTGTTCAGTATTCCTGCCCAGGTCCTGCTTCCTGTATGCAGGATGTGTCGTGCAGTTACCATCACACAGACATGACCGAGCTTAGTTTCGTCATACTCGTTACAAACCAACGGCCTCTTATCTGAGCAGACTTCCATGGAAAACTAATGTTACATTCTGGTTCATAGATGAAAGGAAGTTTAAGGAAAAGCATTGCACATGCCACCTCGTGACTCTCTTATTTTTTGCGGATGGATAATTTACTTTTGGTTCTCAATCCATCAGTTTATCTTTCTGTCTTCAAAAATGTCTGCAGAGAACGCAAGACAGATACATTCTTTCCAATTATTCAATCTATTTGTTAATACTAGCAAAATGTAACGAATTATATTAGTTTGTGATTAATTTCTGCGCATAATTCCCATGTACGTTAATCTGCCTGAGGTAACCTCCAATTTTTGCAGTGATGCGATAGTTACAGCAGTAACAAGATGCCGACACAAAGATTCGAGAAAATCTCTCGTGTGTTTCAGAAGTTATTAAAAACACAGACACAGGGACACGTAGATGTTACCATATCACATCCTTTATAAAATAAGAAATTAAGGTTATAAATACAAAGTATACCTCCATCTCCCGACTACGTGTTTGTTTTACACTAAGCTGAGGTCATGTCATTGTTCAATTCGTACGTAAATCTGGTTGACTTACCTCAGCGAGTCTCTCTTCTGCCTTTGAGTCCGGCCATCTGATAGCCAGCACGAAAGGGGTGTTGGCACGTTTCACTATCTCGCTGAAACAGAGAGCGATGCCCCTCGGTCGACGGAACTCGAAGTAGGTGGCGACGGATGTACCAAGAGTTTGAAAGTCGTGAGCGAAAAGTTGCATGAATCCCGCTCCCAGTTGCACCATCTCCAGCCGTCGGTCCACCACAAAATGCCACGGAAACGCCTTACAGAAACTTGCAACTCCCATCCGGAGATCCAACGCAGAACGGGACAATGACGTGCTCGCGACGTCATTCATACTTGTTACGACGTCCGCGTCATCATCGGTGTCGCCTTCTTCCGAAGGCATGGTGGGAATTATGCGGTACCTGGGAAAGCAAGAGTGGAAAGATGTCATCATTTTCCAAACTCGTTCTGAGTGATTCTGCTTAACTCAATGGCTTTTTTTTCCGTTTATTAAAAATACGAATTTATTGTTGCAAAACGGACTAAATTTGTAATATCACTGCACACATTTATAAAGTCGTTCTAACTTTTGTTTAAATTATCACCAGACGCCTTGAATGGAACCTGCATCTCTTTAAAGTAATTCTTTAACTCTGTTTCAGTATTTTCTAGCCACACATGCCTACAGTTTCACAAATTATCTATGCCCATTGGAGTTTTGCAATCATTCTGTATTTATATGCTGTTTGTATGATTATTTATAATACTAGGCCTATTTAGGCATAAGGTTGTCCGTTGAACCCAATTAAATTAAAGCCAAAACTTTATTTCCGTCAAAGTCAGCAAGCTTTTCGATTACAATCCTTTCTTATATGTAACAGTAAATTACCCGTAACGATAATCTTCCTGTTCTTAATTAAGCTTCATGTACGCATAATTTCACGAATTCTTAAAACTCTACTGAAGACGAATGGACAGCGTCACGCTTCGGCCGCATTACCTTCGTGAAAGAAGCCCTTGTCCTTGTTGGGTAGTGGATTGGAAGGATTCAAGAGTAGTGAAAACTAATTTAATCCGAATTATTCGTGTTTTTTTCCGTCTAATCACAATTGTATATAAATAAAATTATACATAAGATATTAAAATATCATTTACATATTTGGTACAACTTTTTACTACATGTTTATTTTAATATCTTATATATATAATTTTATTTATATACAATTGTGATTAGACGGAAAAAAACACGAATAATTAAATTTTAATTCACAATATGACGCAATTATATCAACTTAATTTAATCCGGTTATTTGTGCCAATGATTACTGATTATAACTTTTGCGGCTTTGAGAAAGTTCCATATGACCGATGTGTTATGTGATCTAACTTTCCTGATAAGTTTATTTTGTAACATTCACTTAAAAGGGGGTTAAACGTGTTAAAGCATAATTTTATCACTGGATTACGCATTGACCTCAGAAAAATAATTAATATATTATTAAAGTTTAATTTTGTACAGTTTATATGTGTAATCTCGTATTATATTCGCTATGAGAAGTTTATTAATCGCTGGAAGAGGAAACAATTATCTTTGTAAATTCGACATCAGGTAGACTGTGAGAAAATTGTGTTCGGCTCTTAACCTCCCGATACATCATAAGATCACCTAACATGAGTCTCCATGGAATTTAGGTATTGAGAAAGTTAAACTCCAGTTGAAGTACGATGGAATGAAAACACCTCCCCTGAAGTTAATGCTAAGTTCTGTCCTCTGAGGTTGAGTAAAGTATATACACTGTACTATATTTAGCTCTAAGGACACTTCAAACCGAAGTTAACACATGGTAACAAAATATTACGACGTAAATACTGCTGTACACCCACCTGCAGTACCGCACTGAACGCGTTATACACATCGTTTCAACTTAAATGGCTTAAGTTTAATTATTCGGTTTTGTCCGTCTAATCACAATTATATTTAAAATTTAAAATTTACAAATAAGATAATTAAATTATCATTTTATGTTCCACATCGAATAATCGATTTACATTTGGAACATTTTTACAACATGTTTCGGTTTCATCGAAACATCTTCAGGTGTAAAATTATATCAATAAACTTAAAACATATTGGAAAATAATATGGATATGAGCATCACAAAAAGCTACACAACAGAAATTGTAGTTGAGTTTTAAGTTTATTGATATAATTTTACACCTGAAGATGGTTCGATGAAACCGAAACATGTTGTAAAAATGTTCCAAATGTAAATCGATTATTCGATGTGGAACATAAAATGATAATTTAATTATCTTATTTGTAAATTTTAAATTTTAAATATAATTGTGATTAGACGGACAAAACCGAATAATTAATTTAATATTTGATTCACAATATGACGCAATTATACTATTTTATGGGTTAAGTTTATTAAAGTTTCTCTTCTATTTGTTAGGTCAACAAGAACGGAACGCTATATTCTATCCGCTGTACGCATATTTTCCAAATATTTTTTTTAAATCTTTACTTTAACTTATAAACAAATACGACTATTTATTGTGCTGAAAAATAAAGTGATTTTTTTATGTATATCATTAAATATGAAGTAAGTGAGAAAATGGTTTCAAGAGCGTTATGAATTGAGATTATATTGTACGAATTGTATGTCACATAACATTTTATTGTATATTAAAGTCTAATTAGCAGAACAGATTAAGTTCGAATTGTGATTCATGTAAAGACGGCCTCTTTCCTTGAAACTCGACTAATGCAGAAAAAAATTTAAATTCAGGCTAAAACTTAACGTCTAATCAAGATCAAATTCGTTAGTTTCGGACAGACGGATAGACAAGTCTTCCCGTTTTCGTTTTTTGAGAAAATAACTTCAACATATGTGTAACTAGTTTTAAAGATAGATTTTTACAAAATGTTTAAGATTTTCTCTACTTGGTTCGTGGATTACTTAACATACTATACCACATTTTTTGACTTTGTAAAAAACAGAATAATATTTATAACTGTCATAATGATCAGCATATTGGCAGGGACGAAATGGGGTGTGTATGTAATCTTCTTGGAGGTAATGCTGTAACATCCACTGGAATTTCCGAGGAAAACCATGCAATTATTTATACTTTACATTTTGTAAAACATTTTTACAGAGTGTAATTGTACAAGTATAGATGAAAAATTACGATGAGGGAACTGAAAAAGAAACGAGCCTTACCTTCGTACCAAGCTTTATGAAGATCGTTCTATTTATTCAGAAGTTTACTGGAGGCAAAGGGTATCTCACAGGCGAGCCCTTCTGTCAGGGAAACAGTGCTTACACACGGAGGGAGACTTGCAACTATTAGTCCGAACCGCAATGTTGACCGAGATTATAACAGTGTCCCTACAACCCATTCCGAAGTCGATCATGTATGCAGTCTGGGACCTCTGTTGACCATAGCTCTACCACACGTATTGAGATGGGATTAATCGAAGCGCACTAATGCTTGTCCCCGAGAATGTGCACGGACCTGAATAGAAGTACAAAGTGCGTGACTTTCCCGATACTCTGTAATACGAATATTGTACCGTGCTGAGTAAACACAATGATACTGTAAAAGAGGCTACATGTTTAGTAGGATAGATTGTTTCATTACTATGTCAATAGATCAAATCTACAAACCTGTTCCGAACTTTGAATCCAACGTAAACAGGTCAGTTAATATATTTCTCTCTTATACATAATTTTATTTCAGTTACATATACGGCCCCATTATTCCTAAATATTTATATATTAATAGATTATTTAAAGATAATGTTTATAGCTCAAACTGTATGAAATCTAATAACTGGATCTTTAATGAGTAATGAATTCGAAATGATATGAACGGAAGCTGTCATAACCAAATTTAAGGCAAAATCCAGGAATTTTTGAAGAACTAAAAAAAAACATGTTTATATTACCCGACAGTTAATTCACAAAACGAATTATTTTTGGTCAAATGTTGACTGAAATATGTCATACTTACCGGTAACGACCTGGTTCATCATCATCGCTGACGGATACTTTGGCGTCAGTACGGTAGAAGCGATCCGCGATGGCCTTCAGGCTGCCTAACAAAAGAAGTGCGACTGCAGGCCGCTCTGTGGCGAACAGGAGGTCTAGGTGACCTGCCGGGTCGGCAGTACACACGAAACTAGCACGCTCCGGCTGCCCCTCCCCCTGCAATACGTCGTGAACTCCATCCAGAGTGGTCAGAAACTCCTGTAGATTGCCTCCCAGGCAACGGAACGCACGTTCCATCAATCGCTTCTTGCATGTCGTTGCAATCAACTCCTGGCCCAGCTGATCCAAAAACTCTTCCACAGACACACCTGGAAGAATAAAGAACGTTTCTAGCTAAAACGCAAAAACAATGGCAGTCAAGAGTTACGACGGCGATGTATTTAGATACACAAACATGAAGATGGAGGTGACATGTTTCTCCGAATCGTTGGTAACCACGTGCAAGACCACACGATGGTCATAACTCAGACGTCCCCGACGGAGAGAGTATAAAGAGGACAGGCAGCAGTCTAACACAAATATTCGGAAAAGGGATTTACGAGAAATATCTTACACCAAGCTTTACATAAATAATTAATCAACTATCTAATCAGATAGCTGTCTTACTAACTAAATAAAATATTTAAATCATGGTTTAGCGTCACCTTATTCCCTGCGAAATTTTCAGGTATTTAGCTGTTACTTTTGCGTTGTTTAGTGAACCACATTTATTTATTTTCGGTTTATTTTACGTTGCTCTCAATAAGGAAGATTATATTACGTCGAATAATAAAGACGTTTAGCGATGTCTAAATCGGAAATGATAGGATAAAAAGGTTCTGGACTCATTTAAGGCTCTGTACCGGCATTTGTTGGTAGGAATTGAGGAATGCCACAAGACGTTTCCGTCACATCCAGTCTCCGGGTCGAGATTTGAAACCTGAACCTCTCGGAAAAAGAAGTAGGATAATTATTAACTCGGCCACGATGTTCATAGACTATATTAAATATTATGTATTTAATACAGTAACTTCCTTTGTTTACATATTTCAAATTTATGACAATCATATTTTTTCTTAGCATACCGTAACGTAAAAATATACCGGTATTATGTCAAGGCAAATAAAGATAGTTAAGGTTATTTAAGTACAAAGTTCTTTCGAGATACTCGTCGGCTAAAGTTCACGTCCACTTTGAGAGAGTCCGTTCCAGTTTTTGAGTGAAAACAATTTTTTGTTTCTTTCAGATGTCCTTTACGCGATTTGTACTTTTAGTTATGAACATGCTAGATTGAAAATTACAGAAACAACGGATCTGATTCCTGGCACTTCGGCAACTAATTGCCAAGCCATAAAGCCACTGAATAAAACCTTGCTATGTGCTATTGCGACTTCCACTTAAACATTTACAGCACCTAAATGATAATAAGAAATTCAGTTCTTATCTCGAATAAAATACAGTGCGTTTCCATTACAAGAACTAACAATGAATGTTATTTGGGAAAATTAATACTGTTTATTCTGAAAATAATACGAACCCATATATATGATTATGTTAGCAAAGTGCAGAGTTATTGAATATATAGTAACCACTAGGCTTTAAAAAGTTAATAGCCCTATATGATCCTAATTCAAATGGAACTGTTATATACGCATGGATGCATAGTCTAAATGTAATGTACTATAAAATTGCATTATGGGCTGTTTTAAACGGATTTGGTACCACGGAATCAGGAATTGAGTGCGAGGTTAATTAAAACATGGTGTAGTGAATCACCGATAATAAGAGTATAAAATGGATTTAGTTATCACTTTCCATGTTATGATGTTATAGTTATAATTCCCATTAGAATCTTAGATTTTTTTTTAGTTAATACGTGAAACGAATTTTTAGCTAATATTGAAAATGTTACTCATGGCCTTGATAAAACTACTTTTAATAGTACTATGAATATTTAATTTGAAAATCTAAATAAAATAATGGAATTCGTTTCATATAACACTACACAACTTATTGATATTACATTAAAATTAAATATTGTTTTCATTCACAGTTTCCGGTATCTCTTAGAAACGCGTGTATGTTTCACCAATGTATCTAATAAAAATACTTTTTATCTTCCCTGCCAGATCACCATGTCACGACGGAATTAGGAGACGGATTTAAAGCTCCACGCTTGCTACATCTCGGCAACACATGTGACTAATCGTTTTACTCCCAGGGAAGGAAACCCCGTCACCCGTTGAAACGAGTTTGGTGGCATCTTGTGTGGTGGCCAAGAGGAAATTCTTTCCTCCGACCGTGATCGAACTGTACCGTCTCATGCAATCTGTCTAACGCAGAATAACAGTTTTAACTTTAATTATACTGTAGGTATAGTCTTATCTGACTCTGTGTCAAAACAAATGTTTTGAGAAAAATTGCCAAAAATAATACTTGAGAGCAAAGCATCGAGGAAATGGAGAAACTTGCATAATGAGAAATTCACATTTCGTACAATTTATTTGATGTTATTAGTGTGATTAAATCAAAACCTCGGACAGACGGTCCTAACAGAAGACGAATGGGGGATAGGACCGAATTGAAGAGGAGAATTGAGGAGGCCATGGACCGAATACGGACCGGAGAGCCATAGAAGAAGAAGAAATACAGAAATTTAAGATGGATGTAACATGTAGAACGCGTGATAACCGGTGACATACATTCAAATTATTGACTGAGAATCTCGTGTTATTTTTTTTTATTTATTAGTCCACACCAACATAAAATATGAACAGAGCCTTGAGTTTAATTCTGGGAATCGTACGATGTGTGACAAATAATATAACTTTGTGCAGCAAATCATAACAATGTTGTATTGATAAAAAGTGTTAAAATAAAAACTGATCTCTTCATCATATCCACGGGTGGCCCAGGATTATTTTTCCTAAGCTTTAATCTTTATAAAATATTCTATGGGAAACGGGAATTTTCAATTGTCTGTAAGGTTATATGTACTACGATTATGTATGTAAAATTCTACTATGCAAACACACCGAGTTCAAAGTGGGGAATTGTAAACATAAGTTTAATACATTCAGCAAGGTGTTCGTGAAATGGATTTTTGGAGGAAAGTTTAGAGCCTGGGGAAGGTTTGAAGTTATAATAAAGTAATTTTAGATAGGAAATTGAAATTCTATGTATAACTTGAGATACAACAGAATTCAGAGGAGCAGTTTGTTGACATAAGTTTCAGATTTAAGATAAAAGATGACATGACGATGAATAGATTCCAGTGGACCTGTTAACAGTGAGGAAACCAACATACAAATATCAAAGATTTTAATAATGATCATGGCGACGTATTAGACATCAGCTGCTGCTAATCCGCCTGATGATTTAAAACTTAAGTTAACCTAACCTAACCTAACCTAAACAATAAGCGAACACGGGAAAATCTTACACCGCTTTGCGGTGAGCCATGCATTAGTACCCTCTAAAGAACAACTATTGTATTTACAACACTAGACACTATCCTTAGGCATGAATCTAGTGCACTCAGGTCTCGTGACAAAGACGTTATATGTATTTAGTATTTACATCCATGCATGCTACATTATCCGCTTACCTCACACGTCTAAACTTAATTCATTAACAACAGGAGGATATCAGCAAAAATACTGTAGCTTTCACTACTTTCTTTTAGTGTTTTCTTCCGCAGGTACATTCTACTAAACACGCTGTTCTCATCCTCCGTCTACATTTTACTTTCAAAGACAGGCCAAATTTCATATTCATATCAACTATGTATTTAATGAAACGTAGTGAGTGATACAATCATTTAAACAAAAAAGAACATTTTATGGTGTTCTTTTACGTGTAGTCATTTAGTGTCCATGCTATTTAATAATGAATTTCGTTTTCCTCATTAAATACTGAACTATTTTATTACATAATTTGAATCAGATATACATGAAAATTATGCTTAAAACACAATACGAATACTTTCAAAACTCTGATGAGTTTCACCACCTAATAAACAACTTTACAGACCAAAACAAGCGAAAATCAATTTGCATTTTCAATGTACTGCACATTTCTCTCTTCAGCCACACAGGCATATGTGCAATCGACATTCCAGGTAGAATCCCGTAACAAAGCACACTTTTGTCTGTTCATGGAGTTAGCATGAAGTTAGCTTCCCCACAGATCCAGTGACCAGCCCATATAATGCTCGGTTAAGGGTCAGTTTGTAATCATAACCATGTGAAAACTACGCAAAAGTTCCTGTGAACATACATGCAAAGTTCTATTACCATATTGGAAATGTAATTACGTCGAGAAATTAAATGTCGACATATAATCTAACTAGGAAATATGACCATTTCACAGATAAGCAGTTATTAGTCTATTAATCTGTGATGATGACGATGTGCTAAACTGCACACATTGCGTGGTTTGCAATAATACGGCACATGTTAATATAAACTACACAACGTTTAGGGACACATTAACCATCTCGTTGAGAGAATCTTGCTAGAGAACTAAACGGCCAAAGTTCGAAGCTTTCTGACGATGGAGCGTTACATTGTGTTACATTGCTCCATACAGCAGGGTCTTCTAAAAATGTTCCACGTTTTATGGAATCTGGAGGTTCATTGACACGCCCACCAGAGCTCGCCAATGGTCCCTGTTCTGATCCAGATGACTCCAAGCAAAGCCCTCCTATCCTCGTTCATTTGCCATTTATTATTATTATTATTATTGTTATTGAAATATAAATTCTCACAGGCCTGTTCGCTTCCGTATTAACAAAGTCAGTCACACTTTTGGGTCCGACGCGTCTCGACGACGCACTGCGTTTCTCCCCTGGTCTCCAGAATGTGTGTAGGCGTGACGTAAGGAGCAACAACTAATCAATCCGCCCGGTTACTGTATCACAAGGATGCGTGGCAGGTGGTGGCCGAATTGGCTGAACTGCACGGGTACATGTGTCAGGGCCACTCATTTCGACAGAAGCTGGTCGGAAGACCACACAATTGGTACGAAAACCTCCAACTGCGCTGAATTCTGGGCCCTGCGATCTGTCATTGACAAAGACAGACTACATCGGGATTTCTGTATGGCAGTCCTGTTCTCTCTTCCACCCAGTCCCTTATTCGTCGTTCCTTACTTTATTTAACGACGACTTCTCAACTGCAGAAAACGTATAGCATCGAATAGGAAACTGACTGTAAACCAATGTGGAGGTAAGAGGTCGTGGCTTGTTTTAACGTGATATCGAGCGTCTGCCTGCAAGGGCTGATAAATGGAAAATCCTCTCAGGGTATTTATTCTTTGGCTTAAAAACTGAGACAGTCACTTTTCAGATATAAAGCACAAGCGGAATTTTAATTACGGACAGACAACCTCAGGAAATATCCAAGGCGCCATCTGTCACAAAATACGTAATAGTAATGTTAACTATGTCAACAAGCTAAGAAACTGGCAGATTAACAACAGTTTTCCAGCGAATATACAAAGAAACAAATCTAAACTTGACAACTGAGAAGTGTAAGTGTACCCTCTTCTATCACTCATTCCCAGCTTTCCAACTGCAAACGCTTTCCACGAAAATAGAACTGTATAAAAAGTAAAGATTTTTATGGCTTTTTTCAGACGCTAAGTCAGAGGCCTGATATTTAGACACAGAAGAGTTTTCGGTTAGCTTACAGCAATGGCATAGAGGATAGAGCTTATAAAATCTCTGATGCATAGATAAAAAACACATTCAGATATTATGTTAAGTCTGGTATCAAAAATCATGAACGTCTGTGCATTAACTCCGAGCCAAGTGTGGGCATTTTGCTTTGGTTAGGATTCCAAATTTACACAAAGTACCGTGATAAACCGAAAATATATGTGTTAAAGAGAACTCTATACCATGACGCCAACAAGTCACCAACTAGCTAGTAATGCAGTCAATCGGTCAATTTAGTCAAGCGAGAAGTGGATCTTATTTGCACACAACTTACAACTTCATTAAAGCCAGATATGGTTTTATACAAAACACTTAAAAGAACTTTCCAATGCGAAGCAGGAGTGATAAGCAGCTCTGTCGTAAAGTACAGTCAATATTAAAACTCATGTTTGCAGTGACTAACGCACAGTACCGCTTCAAACGTTTACAAGCTCTATTAACGACACACAGGCCAACATAAGCAAACATGTTATTCTACTAAACATAAAGTTACATGGTAAAATTAACGACCATGCCACCTACCTTCAGCTTCTGAAACCAAATCGTAAATATCCTCTAAGTAAGAGTAATGATTGTAACTGCTGACGTCATGTGGCAGCTTCTCTTTTCTGAAAACAAAAGAAGAGATATTTTCTCGTAAATAGGTAAGGCATTAGTAACATGTAATTAATTCCAGGATAATTTCATCATATATCCTACACACACGTTGCAAGAGTACTTTATTTATATAATTAGCCTGAACATCTCCAATTCTGTACATTCTTATTGTCTCTGTAGGAACTTCGTAATCCAGGCAAAAATCCGACCTCCCAGCGGCCAACTCAGAAGAAAATATCTGGTAGCTATTAAGTTGGGCTACAGAACAGGGCTTAATATAACATTTCGCAGATCATTTCAAGAACATTAATTCATCTTGTGTCGATTTAATTACATATACTGCAGATTAAAGTAAATTAAAATCACACCCTATTCAAGACAACACACAGAAACTGACGGTCTTATGGGATATTGTGCTGTGCAGGATTATAGAAGTTGACAGACGTTTCAGAGGTTATCTGACATTACGTTTCTCCTCTCATCCTAACTGTATCTAATTCATGCAGTCAACGACAATATCTTACAACTCGATTAAAATAGAACCAAGGAAGTCGATAATAAAAGACTATAGCGTTAATACTAAATTAAATTGGTCCGTAGCAGTAATTACGTATTTTGAAGTTCTGCTTTATTTTCTATAGTCTTTGCATTCGCCTGAATAGAACCTTCCAAAAACTATATTTTGCTACGCCAATCACTTATGTCACTATTGGGCTGGTCCTGTGTAAAACTAGCTCTGCAAACACTGTATGATTTAAATACATCTCAAGACGGAGAACAATTTACAACATTATTATACAATAATAAGCAAGCGTGTTTGAAAGAGGAGATAGGATTTCCCCAATGCTTACGAACCCACGCCGACATCTCAATATTGTTACTGATGATTTACATTCGCCATCAATCAAGGAGGAAGACGCTTTGTTCCCTTCTGCAGACAGCCGTGAAGACAGTGCAGGAGAAGGATGTGGCAGACACCCCGTGCGCCGTTGTGCCGGTGACGGGGGGTGAGTGGGGTAAGAGAGCGTCGATAAAGCTGCTGGAAGAGGGAAGCTGATATATCTAAAATGTGTGTAATTGAATAGCGAAACAACATATTTTGGAAAATAATGAATGAAACAATTATGTATCTTCGTCTTGAAAAACCAATTACAAACGTTGATATATGCTTATATGTATAACTGTACATATAATCTTTCCAAATACGTAAAAATAACAACAATTATTCTTTCTGTTAAGATTTGGATCAACTAGGTTCATTATTTGGCCCTTTCATCTCCTCTGTAGACAGGCAAGGCATTTTTTTCTGTCAAAATAATGCTTCACGCTGATATCGAAGAGCTGGGGTTCCTTATTACATGTTCATTATATCTTTTTCGGTTATATTCAATTTATTCTACAATATTATATACCACAAACTCTCAATGTCTTCAAACCTCATTGTATACCTAATCGACGAATGTTCGGAAGGAATGCGTGGAAGGAATGAGCAAAACCACAAAAATTTTCATTCAAAATATTCGATGATCTGAGCCGGTACTTGAGCTTGGAACGTCCCGGATACGAAGGAAAAGGATTATGCAATTTAATATTCCAATACAATTTCCCTTAAGCACCCAGGTAAACCGGCGCTCAGCTGATGAAGTCTTAAGCCTAAATGATGAATATTTAGGTTTCATAAAAGCAGGACTTTAATGAGTGCTTGAATGGAAAGCCATTAGAATTTTAGCACGTTTGCTATATTTTGTCCCACATCTTGAGCTAAGCGACGACCTAGTTGGAAATAATAACCATTATATGGTCTCCTGCTTGAAATCATACCGCATTGCTTCTAGCGATGTTTTTGAAATAATTACACCGCTACTTAACTAATCGCTTTGAAGTGAATCGGCCATTCATCTCGATAAATGAGTTGAGATCCTGGTCACTTCAATTCACTCCAAGTAGGTTATCAGCTGCGTAACACTAGTAGCACTGCATTAGTGCACACTACGACAAAAGACGTGTCTAATTCTTCCTCACGAAACTTTATTCATTCTCCTCTCAGTTTACCGCCAATTTCTCACTTTCTTTTTTGTCTTGAGTTTTTGCTCTCTTTCACGCTTTCTTTCTTTTTCATTCACTGTTCCCTTACCCTTACTACTTTATTCTTTCTCAATCCCATTTTTACTGTTTTGGAGGAGGTAGAAAGACCATCATTAAAGATGAACAGGTCAGAAGTGAATCCCGGTATTTTATAGGGGAGAGTCAGAACCATGTGGAAAGCACGTCAAAATATTCTGTAGATCGACCAAGATTCGAACCGGGTAAATCCCGAAGCGTCGCCTCGACACCAGACTCCTCGATGCTGACACCGTCTTTGACGTACAACTATATACTTCACGCCCCACTCAACATTCGTAGCATATGATTCTGTAGAAAGAGGTGCCGTTATATCGGGGTGGGGGTGGGGGGGCAGTTTTAGCACCAACCATTTAGTCTACGAGTGACGCAGGTAGCAGACCATCGAGGAGTCCAAGTTAACTAAAATCCCAAGCGACTAAACGTGCAGAAAGCTTTCGCAGAATCTGGATCACGACAACTGTCACCGCGATGCAACGTACCGAAAATAAAGCCGGTTAAGGTGGTTACACTCCGCGAGTATTTGGTTGCTGCTGCCTGTTACAGTTACCGCATCACTGCACCACACTTCCTTTCCATCTCAATAATTTCAATTTTTTAGTCCAAGCTTATTACAGCTCGGATCTAAATCCCCAAGGACCGATTTAGTACGTCCTTCGAGTTCTATCTCACTGATCCACGAGACACCACGAATACCACAGAAGCTTTCATATTATTCCTTATTTCCCTTTAACCACTAAATTACACTTGGCTTCCATTTTCACATTATGTTATCCTCAGCGGGATCCTTTATACTCCACCATTTCACAGCTCTATGCAACGCTCCTTCATATTCCAAATACACCTCTTATTCTATCACACTATTCTTCAAATCTTCCTTCCTCAACCATAAATTTTCCTTAATGTCAATCCATATGTCTCCCAATTCTTACTGTAATTGGCTCACACCATCTTTCTAAGATCGGCTGCTTTATCGTATTCAATCAGGGTCTTTGTGTTCCAAAAATATCTCACTTCTATTTTACACACTAATGCCACACAATTTTCTTTAGAAAATTCTCATTCTCTGCTCTCAGAAATGTTATAAAACAAAGTCTAGCCATACATTCACAACCAGCATCTTGAGATTAGAGAAAGGGGTGTACAACTTTCATTAAAATCTGTACATATGAGAACATACTTAGCTCGATGCGTTGCGATTTTAAGGATTTATACTGAATGTCGTAAATTACAGATTTGTAGCTAATCTTATTACAACAAAATTAGTTACAACCAACAGAACATAATTTTTATGTAATATTAAACTACCCACCATTAATGCGATAGCGGACACTCCATGAATTTCACGTCACAAACGTCCACTATTACACAAATAAACAAAACCCCCCCTTTAATATGTCTTTCCAACGCAACTCTCTTTGCTAACAAAATACAAATTTACACAGCACTCCTGTTACACGAGGTGCATTAAAAAATAGTCCATTTCCAGTGAACTCATCACTGCGATAATCAGACCCTATTACAACCGACATTAATTCATTGCATATATTCAAAACAAAATTTCTTTAACATTTATTTAAAATTTGTTTTGTTACTATCTTTCTATCTTTTCCTAGGTCTCTTCCAAGTGGTCTGACCTTCATGTCTATCAATTAAAAATTCGTATATGTTTCTCACCTCACCCTCCCCTCATCTCATCCTCCTTGATTTTATACCAATAAAATCTGCGAAAAGTGCAATGTATAAAGCTCCGCTACATGCAGTTTTATTCAACTATCTTTTACTTCTCTGTTTTAGGTCCAAACTGGTTATTCTCACACATACTGATTCTCCAACATCCTCGATCATTTTCACCCTTAGGACGACAGACTCACACATTCCTACAAAATGAAATGAGGGCCACATTATTAAACTAAGATACACAAAACTGCGTATGTAGTATTTGTAAAATAAATTGTCGTTACTCTCTAAAATTATAATTGCTAGAAAGTATACAATATTTAAACAAGTATTTGCTAAACCAAGGAAATTTAGAATAATTTAGCATGTATATGATAAACCAAGTTCTTCAGACACCACAATCTTATAACATACGTGATATTTCATCTTTTAAGATGAAGACAGTATGTACCGCCAAAACGCTGGTATCTGCCAACAAGACCCCACAGTGTTACATACCAGGATACAAACATAAGACACTTTTTCCATATAAAGTCCACTTTTCTTTCAATTTCATAAGTCCTAAGCAAACGAGTGACTTGTTTTGATACGAATCAATAGCGAATTTTTCAATTAATTCAGAAGAATGTCTTTATGAATACAGAGGAAACAAATACGAATGTCCAACCCATCACATCATCAGAGAAGAACATTTTGAGAAGAAAGGAAGCTGCAAGAAAGAGACAGAGATCTATATGAATCCTGTCTTTAACAGATGCTCACTTCAGCATTTCAAAAATTCGATGATAACGCCTTACAACGTAAAAGGCAGAACTGACGAGGAAAAGATTTAGAGTGCAGGAAATTTCTGTACACATTTTACCGGAGAGGAGAAAAGAAAGTGCTTGGTGTTATTTCAAAACTTCGGGGATTTTTAACAATGACAGCTTGAGATATTTCCATGCACACTACGTACCAACTCAACCACCTAAGTCAATACACTTAATAATTTATGTTACCAGAAAAACAGACCCCGCCAAAGTGGGACAAATGTTAAAAAAAAAAGAGAAGATGTTACCAGATATTTTTAAGAAATTATCAAAACCATTCCATTTAGTTCAGTCAGTTTTAGTGTTAGGATGGATTACACATTGTAGGCCGATGTTTCAATAATTGTTATAATTTAAAATTGCGATTGTAACGTGCTATCATAAAAATGACAGAGAAGTTGCAATGAATAGTCAGTTATCAGTTTCAGGTCAAAACGATCGCACAACCGCCATGTTCTAATTCTCATGTTTTCGTAAAAAATATCTTACATTTAATTCTACAATTCTGATACATTTATCATCATACAAAATTATGAGCGCTAAAGTAAATAGCGCTTTATGTATTGTTTCTTATGCAGAGGTATTCAAAACGTAAATTAGGTCAACATATCCATGTTAGTTGATTCCAACTGTTTTCTATGGAATTTGACTTTCCTTCCAGTCGAATATGGCGGGGTGCCAAACATTGATTCGTAAAGTTGGCAGACACTCTACAGTCTAAAACGTAAAACAGGCGAAGGGCAAAACACAAGAAGATAAACGCACAATCAGAAGTTAAATAATTATTACACGTGGGATTAATACAAATTTGTGAGATCTGAGGTTGTCACTGTTGCGAGTAAGAAGATGGCTACCTTCTAGGTTGTTGCACCGTGTAGTCTGGTACAAGTTTACTGACGTTTCAGAGATGATTGTTGTTTCCATCAACATGGTATTAAACGCAAATTTGTTGCATATGACGTAAAACGTGACGTTCCGCACTTGCGGGACCTGATAACGATCGAGTTAGTCTGGATTGTGACGTCGTGTAGTCTTGCAGGTGGTTACCAACGTTTCGGATGAGCACATCGCCTTAATCCTCAGGAATTTATATGAAGATGGATAAAATGTTATCCTCCATAAAAAACTTAGATCTAAGAATTTGACGAAGTCATTTATAAGCAATGTGCTCAGGTTTTGAGTAGTTGAACGACATTCATTTAAGTGTATCACCGAACAAGTTGTAAAATAATCTATGGCCGTGGACGATTACAATTTATTTAAAAGTGTGTGACTATTGGTTGAAGAATCATACTGCTGATTTTACTTTGGGTAAGGTACAAATCGTATTTACGTTTCATCAGGAGCAGACTCTGATATCGTTATCTGGCAATGCGTCATCATGTTGACAAATTTTATAATTACTTTTTTTTAAATCCTTAATGGCATTATTTTGGACCTAATACAGAACCTATTGAATACCAGGCTACTATTCCAATTATAAATAATAAAATAGTGTTCAGAAGGTCTCAGGTTCGCGCCCAACCGTCGCCGCTGATATTAAAAAATTATAGAAATATATCAACATAATACCAGCCAACTGCCTGAAGACTGGAATACAGCCAACTTTTGAAGGACCGTCCGTATGAAAAATACCTCGAGCAGCAGACTACGTTATATTAATCCTATTAGCAGAGCTTCTCTGAATGTTCAAATTGGGCGTTCACCAGGACGTCAGGAAGACCCTGGATAAATCCCGCATCATAGTCACTCGTCGATAAGCTGGTGGGTACGCAGGCATACTCCGCTCAATAAAACACCTTGATAAATTTATGCACCCACGAGTTCCTTCCATCTCATCCATCTTGTTAATCTTCTTCGTCTCTCCTTCTTCCTCATCTTCTTTTCTGTCTTCTTGGCAGTACATAATTCCTTTCGGCGTATTTAGTTTAGTTACCTTAAGGCTACAAGAAACACTATTTTTTAGGCTCTGTGTCCATCTATTATTCTTGTTCAAAATATTTTTGCTTCATTACTTCCGTCACTCCATCAATCTCTTGTCCTTCCTGCCTCCCTTTCCTTCCTCTTCTGTCATCGCGTAACATGCACACACATACTCGGGCATTTCACCTTCAGTCTCTTATTCATGCTGTTAAAACTTTCAGTGTCTTAGCTGCTAATAGTTTCTGTTATCATCACTCTTCCCAAAATTTGTATTATTTCAATATCTGTTATATTTTTGTAACCCTCGAAGATGCTGTCAACTCAACGCGTTGTTTGTGACTTTCATCAGTCATTCCAGGTAAATATTCTAACACTACTTTAAAATATTCCACAATATTTTCCCTCAACATTCATAAATATTATTCCACTAAAAAATACAATACTCCGTTAAGTAAAAATCGCCAAATAAGCTAGGACACAATCTATGCTTCCCCTTCATACGTAAAAATTCTTTGGATAACAAAAGAATGGATTTATTATTATATATATGAAAGATATTTATTTCTAAATTTTTATTAAGTTTGTTTATATACGGTACAACAAAAGATTATATAATGAGTTTAGCGTCAAATACTTATGAAACTTAGCCTATTAGCAAGAATATAATTCTGGATAACAACATTTGGAGTTTTACAAAAACAAAGATCAATTTTCTTAAAATCGTGTGAAATGTTAATACAAAGTTGGCGATAAATTGAACAGAAGAAATTAACAAGTATGGTTTAGAAAGGAATGTTATGTGCATTCGACGTCTACATTATTTCGCGAAACAGTGCAAAGCTAATGCAGTAACGCGCAATGTGTATTGAACAAATACAAAAGTCGAAACGCACGGAAGGGGCAAACACGCACCAATCCGCATCCTAGCTGTTGTCAATGTGGTTTCTCCCACTGAGTGATTGATTGCGTCTCTTCCCACAGGACGTTAGTGCAAGCTCATCCCTTACCGGGTGTCACGACCCCATATTATTTTTGAAAAAATCATGGAAAGACTTTCATTTTTAAACCCAGGTGCCCATATCTGAGTCCGAAAACAATCTATCGGGGTTTGACTCAAAGTGAAACTCGAATACGTCATGCATCGTCATGTTATTCTGTGAGTGAATTGTCATACTGTTACATCTCTTCTCGGCAGATATTAAAACACTGTAGCAAAAACAACGTTAAATAAACAATTAAAGCCAGTTTAGAATCAAACACAAACACTGAAAGAAAAACCTCGTTCGGCATGTTCGCAAAACATGACAAACAAATATCGGGGCATTTTTCCACAATATTTGCTAATAGATCAAACTACCGCTCCAATGCCACATTTGTCTGTAAATATACGACATGTCCACAGCAATGGAAGTAGCGTGTTTTGTTTCTGGCACGCCATCAATTATGCATTCAACGTATACTAGTTCATGAAGAAACAAATTTCGCACTGCCTAATCCCGAAGTTGATATGAACTCCAGGTGTCTCTGCGTAGATAGACACACGATCCACACTTTTGACTATTCTTTCAATGACATGACTATAAAGCAGAACGTAAGGTCAATTCTAGCACACAGAGTTTTATAACAAGAGTTATACAGAAGATGATGAACTATGCCTGCACGTTGCTGCTCAAATTGTACATGCTTGAATCAATTAAGAATGTAAAGTACTAAATAAATAACTGCATGTTGTAGTAATTTTCTTTAGCAGGAAATATAACTCTGATTCCCAAATGTCCTTCTATTACAGAACCAGAGAAATGTAAGACTTGAGGTTCTCACAGCGGTGAGTATAAAGATTTCCGTCTTCTGGGTTGTTGCGCTGTGTAGTATGGTCGATGTTAACTAACGTTTCTGAGGTCATACTGCCTCCGTCATCAGGGCGATGAGTATGAAGATTTCTGTCTTCTGGGTTATTGCGCTGTGTAGTCTGGTCGATGTTAACCAACGTTTCTGAGGTCATACTGCCTCCTTCATCAGAGTATGAAGATTTCCGTCTTCTGGGTTGTTGCGCTGTGTAGTCTGGTCGATTCGCCCTGATGACGGAGGTAGTATGACCTCTGAAACGTTGGTTAACATCGACCAGACTACACAGAGCAGCAACACAGAAGACGGAAATCTTCAACCAGAGAAATCATTGCCATCTTCACAAAATCCCGCAAATACGTACCATCAGAATCCAGATTATCACAGTTCACATCCTGACACCTTAATTAAAAATGATTCTTTTGTCTAAACACAGGTATTAGAATTAGTATCCTTCGGATAAAAAGTTACATTCGTCCTTCATGGTATTCCTCCATTTTATGTGTGTTTACATTGCGGAGCAAATCTATTGTCCTGCAAAGGACACTTTCTTCCTTATCCCTCCACCGTAAATTTGTCTTAATATTGGTAGCATCATTGCCTATATGTTCGTCGTCTTTTCTTAAACCTGGATGCATATAGTTGAGGTGGGAAAGACCTTTTGAGAACATGTGGGAAAAGTTAAATGTCTACACAGGACAAATATGTTGCCCTCCATAATCGATCACAATATTATAAAACTATATTGAAGTTACTTAAAATAAAGATTACAATTCTTAAACGTCTTGCGTTGAGTGAGCTTTATTCCTGAGACTGGTTTTATACCTACAAAAATACATATTACCACAAGAGTCTAAAATGTTCTTCCACTGTTATATCGTGACGTAATTTGTGTCTACAGTAGCATCAAATATTTGTTTCATTAAATTCTGTAACCGCGTATGTATCTACATTACCCTGCTCTTTATCTACCATGTGGTTAGTATGGGTGTGGCTTCTCAGACGATAATTGAACTTGTAATAAGTAATTAAACGAGGCGAACGGGGCTTACGTGTACGTTATTCGCACGAAGTATAAAGCACTTGAACCGAGGTCTTTGTCTGTCCGTCAGTATGCACAGTCTAAAATTCATCATCAAAAGCATTAATAGATTTTGGTGAATGGATTTTAATTTTGCCTTTAATCCAATATAGCATTAATTTTCATGGCATTTCACCATGTTCTGAACAAGTAAAGGCCATCAGAAAACACATTTTGCACGACAGCAAATATTTACAATATTAATATTTCTGAGGAAACACATAATTAGGGCAATGAAAAAATGAGAAGAGCGAGACATATAGCACGCACGAAAGAAATAAGAAATGAATACAGAATTGTAGTTGGAAAAACTTGAAGATAAGAGAACGGGGTGCAGGAATGCATCATCGTCATCAAAGTTTGGCGGCTGTTGGAATTCGATGCGATCACAGTGCTTTAGATGCGGTTGGATGACCCTGGTCACTGGGAGACTGCAGAGATTACCTGCAACGTTATCCCGAGGCTGAGGCACTGTGAAACTTGTCGAGAATTCGAGATTGAGTTAGAAACATGGGTCGCACTGCTAAGGCAAACTCTAAATTTCGTAACAGATCAATGGCGAAGGGACATCATTTGGAGACATAAAGAAACAGGAGTAAAGGCACATGCAAGGCGTGAAGGCAAAGAACCAAGCATTCTTCCCCTGGTTCTATGTTTATATATTTGATAAGAGATGAGGTTGGTCCGAGAACAAATCAAGGCGTAGTGATGAAGACACGATTCCCTATAAATTCCGAATAGAAGATTAAAGAAAACAGACAAAAGAAAATCTTAAAAACGAGGAGGAAAGATATAAAAGGAAAAGGAATGAAGAAGGAAAGAAAAATAAAAAGTGATCCGGTATATAAAGCAAGAGAAGGAAAGAGGTTCGAAACAAACACAGAGACAACAGAAAGGATACTGAAGAAAACCAGAAATAAGGAAAATAAAAACATGACCTTAGGAATTTCAAAGACCTATATCTGGGAAACTAGTGGGCCAATCTTGTTGTGAATACCGTAGGACCTCTTCCTTCACCAGATCTCATTTTGACATGAGTATGGTCAACCTGGTATTCACCGTTTGGTAGAAATAAGCGTGAAAAGATATGACCTTGAGAATGTCAAAGACCTATATCTTGGAAACTAGTGGGCCAATCTTGTTGTGAATACCATAGGACCTCTTCCTTCACCAGACCTCATTTTGACATGAGTATGGTCAACCTGGTATTCACCGTTTGGTAGAAATAAGCGTGAAACGATATGACCTTGAGAATTTTAAAGATCTGTATCTCGCAAACTACTCGGCTGATCTTGTTGCGACTACCATATGATCTTGACTTAAGCACGGCCTCATTTTGACATGAGTATGGTTAACGAGCTAATTACGTTTGGCAGATATAAGCATGACAATATATGACCTTGAGAATTTTAGAGATGTGTATCTGGGTAACTAGTGGGCCGATTTTGTCGTGACCTCCGTATGACCTAGACCTATACATGGCCTCATTTTGACATTAGTATTGTCAACCAGGGATTTACGGTTTGGCCGATATAAGCGTGAAACTATATGACCTCGAGAATTTTAAATACTCGTATCTAGCAAACTATTAAGCCGATCTTGTTGTGACTTCCATATGAGCTTGACCTGACCACTTCTTGACATGAGTATGGTCAACCAGGTATTCACCGTTTGGTATAAATATATATACATGTTTTCATGTTTTATGTATATAAAACCTGAGTAATAAATATCAGTAACTGTAATAACCCACGTACCCATGAAACAATTTGATTTTGCATTGTTTCTGTTGTTATATAACAAAAGATTTAGTACTTATATAACTTTGTAAAATTGCCCTTCTATTAAGTTTTAAATTTTCATCAATACACACACAAATTTACGAACTCAAGACGTGTCCACCGTGAGACATGAAATGTTACTTCCATTATCACTGTCAGAATAAAACGGAATACTGTCACCATGTTGTCAATGAAATGGTGGCGATGGCTCTAGAAATTCTAGGACGTTTACGGGGTGTTTGAAGGAACAGAAGGGGCAAATGCATGCTGGTCTTGTCATACTTCATCGATCGAACTAATCTCATCCTCCAACCCCAACAGTCAACGTCCATTACAAAAATTTAACTCCCCCTATATTATCAGGTTTCTGGAAACCTCAAGGAACTGTCGTCGCGGAGAAAATTACTCCACAGAAGTGATGTGAAAACTACAGGCTTTGACTCACGGCTCTTCACCAGAATGTGGGGAAAAATCGTGATTCAAGGGCAAGCAATGGTTCTTTCAAAAATGTGGCATAATTCAAACATTTGAGAAAGACTACAACAAACAAGAGACCATTCAATAAGCAATTAAAATCATATAGGAAATGAGTATGAAAATGGCAGATTAAATCGGGCGAATGCACTCCTTCAGTCTACTATCTGAAAACCTAGATATTAAACAATTCTATGCCATAATTGTACCTCTTGCTTTGTACAGGTGTGAAACTTGGTCTTTTCATTATGGTAAGAAGTAATTGAGGTGCTGAGCAGAATATTTTGACTTAAGACAGATGAAGCGAAAGTAAGATAGAGGTAACTGCATAAGAAGAGGATGATAATTTGTACCATTCAAAAAATGTAATTAGGACAGTCATTCAAACATGATCAATCATATGGATGGACTTACGCAACAATCATGGGTAGATGAGAAATGAATAAAACAATTTAGCTGGATAGCCTGAAGAAAAGAGACGGTTCGGAAAACATAAGACTAGTTTGGAGGACCAAATTAAAACACACGCTAAAGAAATACGTTCGGATTGTATCGACTGGATTCATATGGCTCACGGAACGGACCAATGGTGAGGTCGTATGAAAACTCTAGTGATTTTCGAGTTCTATAAAAGTCGGAGAATTTCTTGCCTAAGTGAGCGACATTAGTTTCTGCATGAGGCGTTTGTTGCATGCAGTCATTTAAAATTGCATTCTGTTTTGGTATCAATTTATAGCTTAATGCCTTTACTAAGGCTTAAAATAACTTTTTTATAACAGTGTTCAAGAAAATATTTGTGCTTAATAGGGATTAAATAAGCGGGAAAAATACAATATTTTATAATGATAAACTTGGTCACGTAATGTTGTTAGAATACTGAAACCTACGATGTAGCTCAAATTTCAGAGACAATAAATTACTACAGAGTTCAAAAATTGAATGCGATCGAAGTATTAAGACGGAAGCTCAGGAGCCAGATATGAACTCTGTCGAGGTCGTGTTAAACGGCGTCCATCGGTGTTAGCGCCGTTAGATATTCTGGCCCATCTACCAAATTCTTAGTTATTTCGTTAATTGGAATTTAAGAGGACGTAACGTGTTTAGGGAGTTTCAACATAGCAAATTGTTGTCATAAGCACACTGGTAACTGTCGTGTTCCAGTCATGTAATCATTAGTGGTGTAATACTGGCACATAAAGTTATGTAACTTGCAAAAAATTATGTTAGTTGTTTTGCAAATATGACATTTCCTCATTTCAAAAAATACGAACTAAACATATTGACACTGTCTGTGGTTATTTACATTCAACGGGGCTTTGTAACTAACACCACATGAATAGTTACCCTGCATTCACGGACGAAATTAAATTCTGATTACGTTACATGTTAAACATTACAAACAGTACAACACAACCGCATTGCTCTCGGGATTCAAATTTCTGCCACATGATCAGTAACTCAGCACGATACAACCGCTAATGTTAACTTTCCAAGGTTGCGGCTTCATATCCTACGAAGTGTATTTTTATTACGTGTTCCCCTTTCCACCACACTTCATCACAAAATCTGGCATCTACAACTGTCTTTGTTAAAAAATATCACATGTCACCAGCTGGAACGACATCGGACTACATTTAATACACACAAGCAGAAAGAGGAATATATGAGAAATGAGATGACAACGACGTTATTCACTACATATTAGTTTATAAAGCTTATATTGAAATTATAAATATCACTCAATTTCCCCTGCAATGGTCAGTGAGCAGTGGCGGTGAAGTTGAAATATGCCTTACACTCTGACCACAAAAGTGTATAATGTAGAAGAACATCGGGGAAGGTAAAGGTCGACGAACATTTCAATTTTCTTCTCGACACAAGTGGTAAGGCACCTATGAATCAACTTGTATAAGCGAGTTTTGTGTGAAGAATCTTTTCGACGTAATCTTCTTTCAACATATAAAACAGAGAAAATAGTTTTTAAATGGCGGGTCTGCATGTCTTAACAGCCTTGAAGCTTATTTACTTAAGGTACAAATTTTTAGTTGCAAGATAAAGTCACACAGCCGATAATGTATCATAGAGCCTTAAAGAAACATTTAAATAGACTTTCAGACTATAATTATATTTACTATAGGCCTATTTAATGTTTCTTAAAACTTGCACGGCGTGTCTTTAAAATAAAAGACGTGAAATTAGATCTCAGCTTCTTATTGGCTGAAGTGTTTTTTATATCTGTGGTGTTACAGCAAACGTGGTTAAGTCATTGAGCAATTTTTTTAGAAAATAAAATAACTTTAACGTTATGCAGTTACGTACGATGTTAATGAATGGAAATTTCTGTGCTATAGTCACATAACTGGGTTTTTACTTGATAAATGAATTAATTCGAGTTTTATAAACTTATCTCATTTTCACCATTTACTGACTGTGCCACCACAAAGATTTTACGGATATGAAACTAGATTAAATTTTCCCAATTAGCTACTAAAATATACCACCAGTACCAAACAGAACTGAAAAAATCCTTTATGTCGTGGTCTTCTAGGTTATGCCACAGTGACTTCTTGTAACTGGTCATCAACGTTTCGGAGGAACGTACCACCTTCATCTTCATGGTGAAGTAAATTATCGCCTCGATCTTCACTCTAAATATGGAAGTCACACGTTCCTCAGAAACGCTGGTATATAAGACAAAACAGAATTACAATATATTCACCGCCGAGCGAACCTCAAATCTCAAGCGTAATTTTGGTTTCACAAATAAAACTTAAGGATGAATAGATTGACGAACTTCTCAAGATATTTCTTGTTCTCATAAAACCCAAATGATAATCAACGTACTTAAGAAGATAAGACATAACATCCTAACTTCAGCCAATACATTGCAACCAACATTCTTACGCATTTAAAATAATTCATCTTCGTATTATTTCCCATCCATGCCTGATTCTTTCACGTTTTAACAAGCATCGGTGCTTTTCAATCAAAATTTCACATACATTTTTTGGTTCCCGGGTTTTAAAATTACACAGAAGTCTCAACAGTTCAGTGTCAATGTGTTCGAATGTGTAACTGATCAACATTGATAAAGCGTTAGAATAATATGCGAAAGATAATTTCTTAAATATTTCTCTTTACGAAGTTTGCGTCAGTTAGCTTAATGCATTAGGGGATTCTGCAGTAGTGAGACGTGTTCTCATCCACCCATCGTTTTTGTCTCACTCTGTCATGATATGTCCACAGCAATAAGGCGCACCACTTCTTGATTACAAAGCCCTTTCTCGCTTCAGTACAGATGGCCATGCTTTCCAACTACTACCTTTACTATTGATCGGAAATGTTTGCAACGAAAATGGCTCGTACAGATCCCTCAACTTACTACAGGGGTGCCCAAAATGTGTTAAATCTCTGCTTTCCACCCGTACCTTCACGTCGCAGAACCTAGGTTTATACACCAACAATACCAGCTAATAGACACGATCTTTAGACAAATTAATCCACCTTTCACGCGCATCATGCCCAGCTAACAATCCTATAAATATAGTAAGTGAGCCATATAAATCACGTCATTTCTTATTATGTGATCTCGTAAACTCCTTCATCTTCCTTAAGATCATGTTTCTTTCTGAACAGTTTATCTTCAAATATTTGAAATTTGTGTTCATTCTTCGAATTAGGGGCCACACAAAACAGAGCGCCAACCATTTAAAGCCAACATAAATAGGTTTCAATTTACCCACGACAACATATAACCTTCGTACCTGCATTTTCTACGCCATAACGCGCAATCCTCTACAACCAACATAAAATAGTTTCACTGTATCGCATATCAAAAAGCCTAACCCTTTAAAGGGCAGCTCTAAGTGTAGGTAAGTGCCACCTGCTTTAACAATCTCTAATTCTGCATGTTCCCGACAGAGTGTAGTGATAGGTTTTGTGTGATTTCTCACAATATATAGGACTGTTCTTAACCGCCACTAATAAACTCATCTTTGAAATAGCTAAGTGTTGTTTTTTCGGTAGAAATTGAATCTTTAATTACTATTTAGACGATCTTCACCTTAAAGTGATTAACCTGTATATTACCTACATCATATCGTGCTGTCATTTTACAGCCAACATCAACAGTTTACGCTGGATTCAAAACTACAAAGTTTAGCCTGCAACCAAGTATTACCAGGGCCGTAATTATTTATACTAATACTCTGATATGTTTACTGATGTCAGATTAATTTACTATTTCGGAGGCTGAGGTCCGTTAGCTGTCACGTGAATTCAAAATGCCTCATATTCCACGAAGTCTGAAGGGAATTAAAGCGGATATTTGAGAATAATCCCTTTCGTCCGTCGATTTCATATATTCCGTCCGAGTTTCTCTGAAATTTGCAGCTGAGAATTGAGTACCGAACAATCACATATGCATAAAATTATGTTTTTAACATATGATATGTCGCTGCATCACATTCTTGCAAAGAGGTAAGGGAGGATCATTAAATTCTTTAACAGCGAGGGCAGTTTCATAAACTCACTACGACAAAAGTAATTTTATACCATGATTAAATGACATTAATAGGCATACTATTCTGAAACCAGCCTTGTGGAGAGTAACATTCCATATTATCATGGTGTAACATCCCAGAAGACAGCCATCTTCAGGTTTGAGCTGAAATAACAAGCATGGTCACGTGGTTCTTAACCAAATTTCCTTTCCTTGTTGACGGTGTCTGTACGTACGTGTGGATCTATTTATCAACTTTTGGACCAGGCAGTATATTTTTACCAAATTTTGTATGAACGTTATGCCATTGAAACCCTGCAACAGGAATTAAGAAACTACACGATGGATCCACGAATTAAATATGTGTGCGATATTACTGCCATAAAACACAGGATACTGAAGTTATACATGGTAATACATTTTCAAAAAATGTACAGCTTTCGTGAAAGTAACTTTCATACAACGTAAACCAACGCCATAGAGAATGGACCGCGTGCCTCAAGTTAGAGGTAGAATATCTGTCCGAAACGTTTGTGTATAATGAGAAGACTTCACATCAGAATAACTCCGAAAACCACAATGTTAACTAGATTTGTATGACACTGTACGTTATAAAATTTAGCCCTCCTTCCTGCGACAAAATTTCAGAACAAAATGAATAAGACAGAAGAAGGAACCTTACTTCTATGTGCAATAAATTAACAGAAGTACTTCAGAGAAATTAAAAGATAACCCTACAACATCCAGAACAGATGCAGTTTTAAGACCTGAAATGCACAAGCAAAGATACTTCGCTTTATCGTACATTTTCTGCGTATATACATACAGCTAGCGTACATACACACACATACGAGTTGGGTGAAACCTTTTGTCACCGGACCAAATAAAGAGCACATCTCTGTGAACAGAATTGTGCACACTTTACTTTATAATAGAGTGTATGCGACTGTACTTAACCCGATCAGTTAAACGCGAGTCAGGTCATTAGATATGCATCCAGTGTCACCCCCACACTCTCACCTCATTTCTAACTTCCATTTCGTCTCCTATATTTCCTGTAATTGGAACTTCCCGCTAACGAAAGAGGTGCCCAGTGCATTCTTGGCTGTACGCCACCCGTTCCTACATCTGAGTTCGCATAATCGTAACCAGACGCCATCAGCCTCACGTCTACACCACTCCACAGTAGGTATATATATCTGCACTTAACATGCTACGCAGACTACCAACAAAGCTTCTATAGCCGAATTCCTGGCGAATCTCACAAGTTATGTGTTGCTCATAACGGGTCCCGCAGACAAAGGAAGACGTTTACACACTTTTAACACTACAATCTCGGTTTGCAATCCGAATAAATTTAGAAGCGAATAAATTAGAACACTCAGAAGAGGAAGGTATAAATGAGAGGATAATATTAAAATGGACAACAAAGTAACAGTGTACGAGGTAGACTTGATCCATACGGCACAGGACGAGGTCTAGTGGTGGGTTCCTGTAAACACGTAGTCAACCTTTGGGTTCCATAAAATGTATCAATTGTTTTAACTAGCTAAGAGACTATTAACTTCTGAAGGCAGAGTCTAACTCCTGCAGTTCATTGGTACCTTCGG
Organism: Zootermopsis nevadensis; assembly: GCF_977971745.1. NCBI lineage: Eukaryota > Metazoa > Arthropoda > Insecta > Blattodea > Termopsidae > Zootermopsis > Zootermopsis nevadensis. The sequence continues at coordinate 20,893,789 of NW_028259154.1, read as the reverse complement.
CTAACAGAGGAAGCACTTTCAGTAACACCGTCGAAGATGTTTAACTCGTAATTTGAGTTATTCCGATTACACGGAGCCAACATATTAAAATGCACCTAAACTTAGAAGGAACGGGAAGGAAAGGTGTAGATTTACTCCACTTTTATTACATTTTAAGCGTTCTACATAACACTGCTGCCTGAATGGATCTTAAAGGAACACAATGTGAGGGTGTGGATTTGGTGTACCTGGCTTAGGTTAGGGGACGGTTAGAGGTTTTTGTGAATACGGTAATAACTTTCGTGTCCCATAATCAACAACGCAGCCAAACCGGAATATTAAATATGTGCAGTTATATTATTTTCCGAATAGTCTTCTAGAATGCACACAGACGTACATAATTTAACATTATTTTTAAATGATTTCTACTGCTTAATTAATACACAAATAACTATTTGACTTATTTTGCAGTTACATAATTAATAATGAAAGGTTTGTGGAACGTGTCTTCGCCTGTGTTTAAACATGCAGCTAGGAATTCTTGTGTCTTGGCTGTCAGTATTTCGCGGTTCATAACAGAGAAAGCAATGTAATAAAGGGGGAAATGTGACGTCACATTTCTGTAATCTTGCCCTTTTATGTTTGTGTCAGAACAGATTTAACACTTCACAGTCTGAATTTAATTAATTGTTCCGCAGTGTCACAGAAACTCAGTGTTATAACTGGCACAAGTACAGAAACCACATTTAACATATTTTAAATAACATAACATGTTTCCATGCACAGCCTGTATATAAATGACGTTTAATCTTTTAAGCATTTAATCTGACTTCTTCTTAATTATTATCATATACTGAAAATGCATATCCGAATACTTCAACAAACTTATTGTATTAAATATTTCAGTATATAGCGAGACTGTTTCTATGGCCCAGTGCCTTGCAAAAGCAGTAGACTAATTATGATGTACGTAAAGTAGTGAGTAATTTAGACGAAGCCATCTTTCTACTTAGTGTAGCAAGTTTTACCTTCTAATCCGATACAGTTTTCAAACATTCATGTCTCTGCATTAAATTACGACAAAGTTGAACTAAGCACAAAGAAGTTCACGTCCTTGCATTGAATTCAACAAAGGAAGAAAGTTGTGGATCAAAAGTTAGCACAGCAATGGCACACTCACTGAGGCAGGTGAAAAACTCCCACAAGTCTCACTTCTCTGGATAAAGTAAAGCATATAAACGTTTGATGCCAAAATTCTGAGAACCTAAAAGGAATAAATTCAATGTAAATGTTGTACGATAATTCTCTGGATATTTGTGGCACAGGTTGATTCGTCATGCAAATAACATGTTGGGTATTAGTGTACATGATGTGTCATAGCTTAGGTGGCTGTACAATTCCTCCACTTCGCGGAGACCCAGGTTCAACCTCCGGTGACATCAAGTGAGATTCGTGGTGGACGAAATGGCAATGGAGAAGTTTTTGTACAATTTCCTCCGATAATAATAATTAAACCGTTGCTCCATACTCCTACATCACCGCTTCATGACCTGTGCGACAGACCTGTCAAGATATACGATAATTCTACACAGCGAAAAGCCCACAAGCCGAAAGGTCTTTACAATAACGTTTCCGTCGAAATCATAACTTGTATTTCATTTATGTTAACGATTAAAATAACTTCTCTGTACATTGCATGAGATATCACAGATTGATTTTGGTCATCGTAATATACGAATACCATCACACACAGGATCTAACTTTCTCACGAGTCGTATTTTAACCATCCTTGACTTACTTGCTGCGCAAAACATTTTGATGCAAGTTGAATTTACTCAATATACACAACATTCTGAAATGTTATATCGAGACAAAACTTTTGGAAAGTAGATACACGTTTCATAATGTAATTTTCATCGTAAACGAAAAATAACATTGCATCTATGAGAATCATACTGCCTTTCAAATTTTGCGAAAAAATTAAAAAAACGCGATAGGAGTTTAATCTTATTATAAATAAAATTAACATACAGTCATGAATATCAGCTCACAGATTTAGATCTTGTTGAACTGATATTGCCGAATGGCATGGCTTTTCAGTCGGACTATTTTCTTTGGCCCTTAATCTGCAGAACGGACCCGAAGATAAGAGACGCAGGAACAGGGGCGTGTTTTTAAGCTGGCAGAAGAGCTGCTGTGGGTTTAATGTCTCTCGTCACACAAAATTTAAAATAAATACAAGTGTCCGTAAGATACCGAGTACAAGGAGCATAATCCTCTCAGCTGGTAAATCAATTTTCGACCTCTTATCAAACCTAAGGTTCATTACTGCAATCACAATATTCATCTTTCAGTCCCTGATATAAATTTGAATGCAGCCAGCATCATCAATATATTTAGTTTCTTTAAGATCAACTTTAATATTATTTTCCCGTCGACTCCTAGGTCTGCTAAGTATTCGCTTACCTTCAGGTAACTCAACTTATATTTATATGTGTTTCTCACCAATCCATTACGTGCTATATTCTCGGCCTATCACATTCTCCTTAATTTAATTATTCTAATAAAATTTTGTAAACAGCACAACTTATTAACGTATTAACTACACAGTTTCTTTTATCCTTTTCTTATTTAATCTCTCAGATTCAACTATTCTCAGCATCCTGTTCAACACACCTTCAATACCCGTTTACCCCATACGGCGAAAGACCAAATTTCAAAATCACATAAAGCAGCTGAAATTACAGTAGTGTGTATATTAACTGTTACGTTTCTACACAGGAGACGAATTTTCTACCGAACGGCAGGAAACGTCTGACAAATAAAATTTAAAACAGGGACGCCACTCATGTTTTAATGAGTATTCATAAAAAACAGAAAAATAAATATTTCAAACCTGTCATCAGTCGACATGATTTTTAAAAATGGTTATCTGAGAACAGTTCACTGGGACAGTTAAACAACAAAGATCATTATAATAATAGAAAATTTTGGCCTATTCAAAGGTCAATAATCGGCTTGTATCAGATAACTGAATTGTTATATGGATCCTATAGAGAACTAAGGAGTTAAGACCAAATGTAACACTAAATTAAATATGCTTTCGTGGTAATCTTACTGGGAAGAATCGCGAACACTCTTTACGGGCATAAAACTGAATGTATTGGTAATTGCTGTTTCCAGAAAAGCACTGCCCCGTAAAAGAGGTGACTCTGTATGACGACAAAGATATATATATGATACTGTGAAAGAAATCAGAATTCCGTCAGCGTAGGTGCTCTTGCTGGGACTTCTACGAAACATCTACATAACTTATGAAACACTTCCCTAGGATTTCTCCAGGACTTCTCCAGAATTTCTCCAGCAATTCTCCAGCAATTCTCCAGCAATTTTGCAGGATATAATCACGTCCACCAAATGAACACAGTAGTAGTTCTCCAGGAAACTACTGAACAATTTATAAAACCATAACGTTAACTTACCTAACCTAACCCAACATGAGCTAACCTAACACAATACAAAATAACCCAACTAAACCTAACCTAACCTAACCCAAAACAACTCATCCTACTTAAATGTAACCTAAACTATTCCAACATAACCTCAACTAACAGAAACGCATTTGATCGAACCGATCAACTCTTACGGACTTGTAGAAAACCTCTCCAGGACTTCTCCAGGATTTCTCCAACACTACTCCAGGATTTTTCCAAAACGGACCAAGGACTCTTAGAGAACCTGTGCACAAAATTTCAGCACCAATCTAAGATTTATCCAGAAGTTCTCCAGCACTTCTCCAGTATATCTCAAACTCTCCTCAAAGACTTCTACAAAACATCTGCATGACTTTTGAAACACTAAACAATAATTTTCATGGATCTAGAAAGTGTACATGCTAAGTGGGTCTCTTTGCAAAAATGCACCAATAAAGGAATAGTAAACTAATTACATGTTATTGACAAGACGAGTTAATGACAAGTCATTCAGTTGGTAAAGAAATTCTCCTCCTCTAATGTAGACAGAAGTTTCATTATCATGTTCGCAAGAGCCATGCCATCCAAGTAAACGAGACATGCGCAAACCGAACTGCTTTCAAAATACTTAATTTCCACCAGTTCTATATGACTGCGAGTTAATGCATGTCTTCTGTATTTCTGAACCACATCCAGTAGAAAAGTAAAAACCCAATAACTTGTTAGGAAACCACAAACAAAACTGCCGATACACAACTAACGATCCATAACACCAACGTCCATATAGACTCGTTTGCTTCGCGTTAAGAGTCAATGGAGGGTTCTTAACATCACGACAATGACCCTTGAGTCTCAATAACAACGACAAAGTTTTTGATGAATTGAATGATTATTAAATTCTCGTGGAGGACTCCATGGAATTAGTGTGATGTAAGCTGTTCTTTGGCAAGAGCACTCTACTCTATGACTACGTCGTTATTAATTCAAAGAGATATTCACATAAATTACAAGTTATGAAAGAACAAGACAGATTGGAGCATTTGCAGAAGAGGGATAGATCTACAATGTAAGAATTGTGGAGAAGCAGTGTCTAGCAATAAGCTCTAAGAATCCCCTAACTGAGCCTGTCTTTTGTGTAGGGATTACTTCTTTTGGACGGCGCTGAAGGATTTCCTCTTTAATGATCCCTAATACAAGCACGACTTATTAAAATAGACCAGGTTTAATGGAAGTGCCATTGCTGTTCTCTGACGCTCAGTGAATTTGCATGTTAAAACACATTCTTAAGGGGGACTGAGATTTGTAATGGTCTTTAACTACAAATGGCTGTGGTGGCTTACAAAAGAAAGGAATATTATTATGTATTTAGGCTTTATACTTAGGTCCTTTCTTCATGCGTTCTATCAGAAATTTGTGACCGTATATTACTACCTATTCTTTGGTAGAAGAGAGCAGCATTTGCCATATAAACCTACCATTGCGTGACATATGAAACTCTTTCTAAACCAGTGTTCCTCTAAATGCTAAAGTCCTTGATGCTAACCGTACGTAAAATGTAGTTTTTTCAAAGCAGCCTGACATCAACAGACTGGAATACAGCACTGCACAATATTAAACTGCAGGATAAAATAAGCATACAACACTATAAGCCTGATCCTTCTGCTGCAGGATTTCGGATTTCGCCTGAGGGCGTTCGTGGATGATTACATATTAGGAAGGCTATATAAAGGAAGCAGAGAAGGCAAGAGAGGCACTGCGAGTGCAGTGCTGTGAGGCTGTATATACCAGTCAACAACAAGGAACAGTTTTCGAAATTCGCTAAGGGCACTGTTTGGCCAAACAACAAACAAATCCTTCAAAATATGGCCAAGTCCAAATATCTGGAAAAGGCGTCATTCATTCATTCATTCATGAGAAATTCAAGAACAGATTTAATTCGGGAAATGCCTGCTATCATGCGGTTCAGAATATCTTTTTCTTCTCGTGTGCTGTCAAAGAACGTAAAGTTATAATACACAAAATTACAATTATTCTAGTATTACGGGTGTAAAACCTGGTCTGTCACTTTGCGAAAGAAAACAGACCGAAGAGGGATAAAGTGAATGGAGAATGGAGTAAAATACATAATAAGGAGGCCCACAATTTGCCCTTTCTCACACATTATTAACGTAATTATACCAAGCCGGATAACATGGGCAGGGCGTGTAGAGTGCATGGATGAGAAATAAGCAAAAAATTTAAAAAGTTACTGAAGGGACGATATCACTTGGAAGACATAGGCGTAGATGGGAGGATAACTTTAAAATGGATCTCAAGGAAACAGGACCTGGGTTGTGGACTGAATTAATCGGAATCAGGAAAGGAAACGGTGGCAGGCTGTTGTAAACAAGGTAATGAACCCTCGGGTTCGAGAAAATGCGAGGAATTTCTTGACTAGCTGAGCTTCTCAAGGACTGTTCCATGGCGTTAGAATTTGTTTCAGTTCCCAATGGCGTGAGAACATATTCAGAATAACACAAAAGCAAATTCAGGCACTGTAACGTATTTAAAAACAAATTAGGCTAGCCGCGGCCGGCATACTTTTACCGTGGACTAATGGTTAATGGTTTAAGAAGACGACGAGGCGAATTCATATGCGAGAAGAAGGCTTTCAACGCAATGGCATGCTACTTAGCCAACAAGAAGCTGAAATAGAAACAGGCAACATTAATTACAGTTTTCGGAGGCATAAGTAGTCCACTTTGCTACAAAAGACGCTAAAGGTAATATGATACTTAAAACGCTGTAATTCCGTTTATAAATATTAAAAATTTTGCCACACTCAAGGGCTTCTAACAGAATGACAAAGATGCTAACAGTATGGCCACGTTAAAATTTTTTAATTTCAGCGTGTTTGTTTTTCTCTTCCTGTGTCTTTCTGTTTTTACGGAAACAAAGATCTGGTTCTTCTTGTTTTTATACTTCTACTGCTGAAAATTTTTAAGTGCAAGGTAAGACTGAAGATGCATGACAAAGTATAATTATCGATTTTTCTTTCGTATATTTAACTCTCTGGTAGTTTCATTAAACGAAAATGTCACTATGGTTGAAAGAACACGAGTAGAACTCTGTAATACGATCTTTACGAGCTTAATATCCTTTATCCTTTCCCCCCGTGGACTATACACGCGAATGAATCATTCTTTATCTATTCCTCTGTGACAGAGAGTCAAACTACAAATGTATTGTGTCGATTAGCCACCAGTTTACTAACTGCTGCAATACATCAGCTGCTTCTAATACTTTTCGTACTATCTTACAACTCAGTTTTCACTGCTACAAAAGTTGTTATCGCCGATGGTAATTTTGCTTACGTTAGAAATGGATTCGCTTTTTAATCTGGTGCATAGGTTTCTTTGTTATTACGCACCACGCCACGAAAATTTACAACGGAGTGAAGTTAAAGCTCCACTCATTCTTAACCTCGACACTAGTGGAGGTGAATAACTTCAAGCTCTGGTTACTTTATCTCTGGCGAAAAGCCCCTGTAGTCCATTTAATAGGAGACTGGATGTTAAAACTTAGTACTGTCTATAGGATTTGAGACTTTCGCGGCGAGTACAATCAATAAAATCTTCTACGGCAATCAGCCGCGTTAACTGTTTACCGTAGTAAACCGACGTTTCTGGAACAAACTCTGTCCCCATCTTCAGGGTTCTGATGTGACTGGATCCTCGGAAGTAGCCCAGTCACATCAGAACCCTAAAGATGGGGACAGAGTTTGTTCACGAAACGTCGGTTTACTACGGTAACCAGTTAACGCGGCTGATTGCCCGAGAAGATTTTATTGTTAGTATTGTCTGTTACTCAGGGCAGTATGGATGAACGTTGTGGAGGGAAACATACAGGCCTTGTAAACAAATGTAAGGTTTTAATTTTGCGTAATATAGCGTTTTAGCTAATAACTTTTAATTGATAAATTTCTAGTCATAGACTTACCGCCATCTGACTTCCACATGATTCATATTGCCAAGGTAAAAGTTTTTTCTCCTGAGTAACAATTCTGATTAGTACATTCGAAGGAAAAATACGGACGACAGAAGTACACGATTTCCTCATCACGGTAATCCGCCTAAAATTCGAGGTGGATACTTTCCGTGTAAATATCCGCAGAATTATTGCTACACCAACCTCATCGTGTATTAGTAAATTATGAAACCTAACTTTACATAAGCTGTTCTAATCTCAAGTGTATGGATTCCTTCAGTGGGAAGTCAGATCAGAAGACCAAAGAACGGAGTTGCGCGTTGGTACTGAACTCCCCTGATGGGAATTTCTTGACAAATAATTTTATCATTTGAACTTGATCTTGATTGGATGAAAAGTTCAATTACTGAATCTGCAAACTTCCAGTTGAAGTAATTAAGTTACAGTTGCTCTATGCTATCCACGATCAAATAGAACATAAATTACATCTAGTAATTAACGAAACTAATAACCAGATTCCAAAAACGGAATTAATTTTTCTGAACTCTGCTCTCCATTAACAATGTAGCAATAGTAAGCGGCACAACTCGCAATTTAAATTTAAATTTTACAGGCACTGATTTCAGCTCTCTCATAGACTCGACTGTCAGTTTTTTTTTGTCAAAATATAGGCTGCCATGCAGCTCAAATACATTTTATTTTTGTGCAAACTACAGAACGGAAATAAGGCGTGTGTATTTTACTTACAATTCTAGTGAAAGGGGATATTCTTCTAAAATTTTATAAAACTAGGATAGTCGTACTGAGATACAACGATAACTATTGGACACAGAATGCGGCTGAAATTAATTTTTATTAATTACTCAACAAGGGAAATGATCTAGCTTCGTTATCTGTCTTTTTATATTTTTTAAAGTTTTACAATTATATTAGTGTTCCCTAGGTGGATTATTTGTTTTTGTTTATATTTCTTCATTTTTTGCTCTGTGTTAATATTGTTTCTATTTTGGGTTTGCCTGTACTTGGCAGTTATATTTAATACTGTTCATGTATAAGTTTAGTTAATCCGTTTGTGTAATATTATCCATTATTATTTCACTATTATTGTATATATTATCAGTGTTTGCCTGTTATTGGCTTCTTGCTGTTGGCAAACACGTAAATAAATTAATTGAATTGAATTGAATAACTTCTTGAGAGTTGCGTCCAAAAATCCCAAGAAATAAAACGCGAAGGGTTAACAGAAATAGAGAGAAACAATGAACGAAGGAAAGAAAATGATAAAAATTGGTAACATAATAGTTCCAACACGTAGGATGACTTCTTTGTGATGACCCCTCGTGCTCTCAGAGAAATGAATAAAGAGTTCTATGGGGCTACACATGTGCACACAGAAGCGGTATTCACTCTACAGTGTCGGTTTAATAGTCCATATAAAATATAAGGTACTCACAGAAATTCGTATCTGGAAGCTGCTTCAATCTTCTCGAAGAGAGATGTCAACGCCACGTCAAGAGCTTCGTTCTGAAAAATAAAAAAAAAGCATGACTTCTATCACATTCTCTGCATCGCAGTTTCCGTAGATAATGTGAAAATGTTGATACAAGCCCGAATAAATACGTAACTACTAGAAACTGGGGTTCACACATTCTAAAAATACGTTATTTGAGACTCTGCATACTTATTATCATTGATGTTCGAGTGTTGCAGATAAGAACCCGCTGTTTCGGAAATAATCACGCTGCACACAATCAAAATAACGTACATGAAAAAGGTTCAGCAAGGAATCAGTAAATCTCGCTTTATGAAGTTGCTGTTCCAACCCACTGCAGACGCCATCGTGTCTCGATTTGAGGACTAAAGAGAACTCGTAAGTCAAAACGGATTGTTTTCGAACAGACGTTCGAGGGCAGAACACGTATACAATTGTTTATTATGAGGAAATTATTTATTATTGCACAGTTAATGGGGAAGAACATATTGAAGGTGTTTGAAAACGAAGTGTCAAAGAAAATATTTGGACTTTGGAAAGAGGAAGATACAGGAGAGTGGAAAAAAAATACAAAATATGTCTATTATTTAGGAGCTTTATATCAGTCAGAATCAGATGGGTAGGAAATGCAGAACATTTGGGGAAAGATGAAAGAAATGTGTGTGAAATTTGGGTATGAAAACCAGAAAGGAATATACTAGGTTTTGATTGTATTAAAACAGATCTCAGAGAAACCGTGAGTGAAGGGATATAATGGTTTAAAGTAGACCAGGATAGGAGGATCAACTGGTGGGTTCTTGTAAACGTAGGGCACATATTAACAAATACTCAAAATTCACTCTGCACCGTAAAATCACTTTGCAATTCTTATACGTACTAAATGTAATCATAAGTGATTTCGTAATAGAATTACCACATGATAGATACAAATAAAAGAAATAAAAGATAAACATTTCAGTTTCATTAAAACGGATCAAACAGCAAACGGAATCTCTTCCATTAGTGTATTATAATATAATGTTCCTCGTGTCACTGGATGCTATTCTGCATACAGAGACTTGTATTTGATTCCATTAAACTGTGTCTTGTTTCGTATATCTGATTGCACAAACTGTGTACAATGCATAGATTGGAGCCAGAATCGTCCTGTTTGAACAATAATTGAACCATCTGTTATTTAGGAATATCCCACGCTTGCGCATTTGTAAGCCTATAATTCTAATTGGAACAGAAGCTACTAAAATGCAATATGCATTTGTTTGTATTTGTCCAAAACAACTACAAACGGTTTCACACAGAGAACAAAATCAAAAACAAATATACTCTTGATCTGAAATTCAGTGGCAATTAATTTGCATTACATTATGTCCAAAGCGTCATTCCAGACTAACTTTCTGTAGGCCATTTTCTTCTGTCTATCAGGAAACGTTACTAGTATCATCATTAGTATATTTTAAGATGGCTGTCTTCGCAGTCACCACCGTAAAACTTCAAAACCTAATCAGTATATTTGATACCCTAGTAATTTTGAAGCAACTGACATACTTGGTATAAATACATCCCACTATACCACCTCTCACCGGTATTTTTTTTAAAATTTCTACTACCTAAAATACCAAACGTCTGTGCACATTTATGATGTCAGAGTGGGAATTAACGTACTGCTCTGGATGGCGTGAGGTAAAAACCAGTAACTTTTAAACGCGTATACGCCTTACACATAGCAATTTACGTACGATAAACTTAAAAAAAGTACTTAGTTCTTTAAATGTGTATTTTTGTATAAATGACATTCTTACGGGGAACATTAATCGGAATTATATAATTTAATATTTTAGAATGTAAAATTAATAGTTTAAATTGTTAATTTTCTAGGCTTTATCTATTTGCTTTCTTTCTTACAATTTTGTTCGCTGAAGATTTAGGTGTCCGCCACATTTCTTTACTTTAACGACTTACGATGCTTCTAAAAATCTCCAAATTCTCTTGGTTTCGAGTTCTTCCTGTGTCTGATTATGTAATTGGAGTGCTTCAAGCCATCTGCATGTTGCAGGCAATAGAAGCCAAGTGTCGAGTGGATTCTGAACACATAAACAATTGCCTGCCGCAACATTACAGAAGCATCTTATTTGGGGCCGTACTTCGTACTCGAAGTATATGAACTCGCGTTGAAACGAGACACAATATCTGGTTTTGCAAACATACGAGTGAAGAGAAATTAACACAACCTACTTTAAATTTCAGAAAGTGCCAATGTCTTCAAAAGTACATGAACTTTGCATTATAAAAGTTTAGCTGACGAATGTAGGCACGGTAATAGCCTACATGTGAAGTGGATTTAAAGTCGTTCAAAGTATATGTGGAATAGCGACTTTCTGACAAAACTGTGATCAGCTACATGAAGTACAGTCCTTGAGAAGCTAGCAGTCGCTCAGATAGTCGAGAATTCCCCGTCTTTCACAGAACTCGACAGACGAGTAGCGTCTTTGTGTCTCATTTTTTTGGAATTTCTTGTTAACTTCTCCTCATTCTTCTTTACAGTTACTTTGTGTATCATAACTTATTTCCCTTTTATTATGTTTCTTCTTCACCTTATTACTCGTATTTATCTTCGTATGTGATAAGTATCGTCATTATTGTCAATCTAACTTTGTTACTTTTCTCCATCTCGTTCTTCCCAATCTTCTTGTCTCCTTACCCCTCTCATTCTGCTTCTTATTCCTTCTCATGTCTCACATATTTTCTTTACCTGACCAACTTTCCACTTCTATTCGTGCCTTAAAAATATAGCCTACAAGCAACGTTTGGGGCTGTTTCCATGAGATCTGTTAACTCAAAAAGGTTTTAACCTTATTTGTGACTTTATTTAGAAACTATTTCCCTTATTCATTAACTACTCCATTACCTCTCATAAGATCGCATTAAAATTCTTAACATCACGTCGTCCTGTAATTCGTATATGGGAAATTATTAACAGAAAATTACTTATACTAATATTGGTAGAGATACTTTCCACAAAGGGAATTACAGGTATTTCAGAACGGGTAATACGTGGATAGTTTTAATCCCGCTTCTGCGGGCCAGACATGTTAAGAGGATTTGGTCCACGAGTGTCCTCTCAACAAGTTTAATTAAAAAATTCGCTCAACCTTGCCACGGCAAGTACATCACGATGTAACATGTATAGGAACATGCTCTAATTAAGTGAGTTACTGCTGTATGGAAACTTTAATCTTTACTGGATACAGAATACTGTTCATGTGCCAGCAGCGACCAAGCGTACGTAAAGTACATTTCTGTAAGAATGTTCCGGACACCAAGGTACGGAAAAGCTTTCAACATATTTCGCATGGAACACGGAGGAAAGTCGTAAGGTCAGACATGCAAAAAAAGCCCCCCCTCCATTATCATTTTATATTAGTGACATTGAGATGGTAAAGTTGCGTCATATTGTGATATAATAAATATATATTGTTTAAATCTTGTCCGTCTAATCACAATAAATATTATAAATATATATTAGTGACATTTTTAAATGCATCATACTACTATGAATAATTTACACTAATACTGAGTCATGCTATGTAACGTCGCCCTGATGACGGAGGCAGTATGACCTCCGAAACGTTGGTAAACATCGACCAGACTACACAGCGCAACAACCCAGAAGACAGAAATCTTCATACTCATCGCCCTGATGACGGAGGCAGTATGACCTCTGTAACGTTGGTAAACATCGACCAGACTACACAGCACAACAACCCAGAAGACAGAAATCTTCATCGCCCTGATGACGGAGGCAGTATGACCTCTGAAACGTTGGTTATCATCGACCAGACTACACAGCGCAAGAACCCAGAAGACAGAAATCTTCATATTCACCGCTGTGAAAACTTCAAATCTTACAGAGTTGTACAAATTCCAGACCTCAGCACTCGACTGATCTGAGTGGGTCAGCTTTGCTCTTCTACCGAATTTATTCCTACTGTAAGCAGAGATTGGGAGCCACTGATGATGCTGGATGCGCTCCAGAAACGGTCTACACGAAGTGTTGAAAGAGGAAGCATTCCTGCTTTAACGTCAATCGGGGTCATCCAGCTCTTCGCTGACTCAGCTGCCTCCACATACAGCGTGTCCACAAAAAAAACAAAAAAAACAAAAAAAACATACATACTGAATACGCACTGTTAAGTAAAGGCGGGGATCGAACTAAATCGGGTTAAATCTGAAGAGCAACTTTTAATATCGACTCTCCAACACGGAATGGCGTTAAATCATTTCATTAGCCGGCGATGAAACACGCGGACAGTTGGTCAGAAACGACCTCTTCATTATCGGTGCATTTGTTATTTATGTAAAGTTCATCCAATATACGAGAATAAACAAACATAATGAACGTATGTCATCATTATTGTTACGTAATATAATTTATTGAAGTTTTCTGGCTCCATGGGAGAAGGAAACATCCGACCCACCTCCCCCTTTATCACATCCTCTTCCTCTCGTTTATGCCCGACAGGTTTCCACCGTTCCAGCTATCCTGAGCACTCAGTCCCACCTCACCAGAAAGTGATAGGCTCTTTAACGCCATTTTGTGTCTCACTTCCCACTAGCTATCGCGTGACGATCATGTGGAGCAGTTTCTACCGACATCTGGACCTGTAATAAATAACAGCACGGCTCCACTGGGTAGGTCACTTTGCCTTGGAAATTGAGACCGTAAGGACGTTCAAAACGTTGAGGATACAGGCTTCATACACCATCAAAAACAGAGTCCACATGAGCAACGTTCAAGCCTTTATCTACTACCTTTTTTATTTGTTCTAATATTTTAAATGCAACAAACCTAAATACTAAAAGCTGTGTTGCGCAATCATTTTGATAGAAATTTAACATGTCAGTAAATACATTATAGTTATCAGTAGAAAGGACAGTGAGAAATATAGGCATATGAGAACATCACATTAGATTAGAACTGTGTGGTGTGAAATTAATGCATTATTCATACAACAAAATAGCTCTAGAACATACAAATTACCTGTTAAATAATATAAAGCAAAACCATTTATGAGCGGTCGGTTGGTGTCGTGGCGTTATCCCGCCAAAGCAAATAAAGCCACGGAATATTCATAGCCATTTCGCACTTGAGTGGGTGTGTGAGGCCACCTGGTACTTTATGTGTCACATAATCCGGGATCCGTTCCAGCATTACCGTGGTTTTATTTCCACAAATCTACGGATACATCCGTGGTGTTCGCAACTGCAATACGAAGCAAGGATCGGCGTTAGGTCCTTGTGCAAAAGTAGGATCGTGTCATGCTTGTGCGATATCGCAGTCTAGAGACGAACTAAATATATTGGGAATTGACATAGCATGCATTGGTGCTGTGTTAACCCGCTCAATATTATTCCTTTATTTTATTTTATTCTTATATTCCATCTTTTTATCTTACTTCACCTTTTGTTTCCTTTCTTCTCTCGTATTTACCTCTTATTTTTCCCCCTTTCCATGTTAGACTTCTTCTCGTCTTCTTTCCTTTCTAGTCATTTCATCATTTCTTCCTTCTCTTTTCGCGTCTACTTCATTCCATCTTTTCCGACCTCTCATTACATCCGTCCATACTTTTTAGACGTATTCCTTCATTTAATTTTTTTTTCAATTTCATTCTTCATATTTTTTCCTCGATTCCTTTATCACTTCCTCATTTCTCAATTTTCGCTTTAATATATAAAAAGGCGTACATACCCTTCTCTATTTGCACGTGTGTATACTGACAAAGATATGGCAACTTTCACTTCCCAGCACCCACATGGAACTGCTAGAAAAGGGAAGCAGATTTTACTGTTATATGGAGCAATATTTGACTCGCATCGGGAAACCTGTACAGTTGGCCGGTGTCATACAGTCCCAAGTAGGAGCCGGTCGGACAGCAGTTTCTTTCGACTTTATTTCTGAAAGAAGTGTATTTATATATATAAACCTTTGTGAGAGTATGTCTTTCACAATCTATCTCTGTGCCTTCCTTATCTTATTCCGTCTCTTTCCGTCTTTCTTCCTACTTTAATCTTCCATTCTTATCATCCTTTAGCAAAACGGATACCCTACACTTTCGCTCTGCAAAACAAATTGTGAACTCTACAATGTCAGGTCTCAAAGCTAATTCGATTGCTGAAGGAACGGAAACAGACAATCCCCTTGCAGCGTAGCAAACAGTAACACGAAATGCGTGCGTGTCAAAGCTTTATTAACAGCACTGACGGTAAGTATTTAGAGCAGATATCTTCACGCGGATGAAGCAATAATATTATTATTCAAAATGCGGCTTAATGGATACATCCGATTATATTACAACAGCTACAGAACTTAATTATTCGTTTATTTTTATAATGTGTTAAAATTAGTAAGCTATTTTCCATTTCATACTGTTCAGCTAAGAAATGGTCGTTAGTAGACAGAGGAACCAAAAAGTTACTGTACAATGTCGCGAGCCATAAGAATACGAGGTGCGATCGAAAGGTTTCCAGACTGCGCGTATAAAAATCCGTACACTTATCTCAGGTATTAAATTCATCCATCACCCTCGAAGTAGTTCCCCTGGGAGTGAACACGACGATCCCAGCCCCGCTGCCAAGCCTGGAAGTATCCCTGGAAATCTTTCTTTGTCAGCCTGTCAAGCATCATCTGCGATTCTGCCTGAATCTCTTCTATCGTCTCAAATCTCCTTCCCTTTAGCTGAATTTTCATCTTTGGGAAGAGGAAGAAGTCACACGGAGCTTAGAAAGGAAGTTGGGTTCGGTTCTTGCAAGATCTTTGAGCTCCTGACAAACGAGAAGTCGATTCTGCTTCTGGTCCTCAGACAGGATGCGTCGCATGTGGAGTTCTTCCTTTAGAAGCAGCTGACAGGTCCCATAGCCTATCCAAACAATGTCGCACAAGTCGTTGATGGTACGACGTCGATCTTCGTGAATGGCCTGCCGAATCTTCGTAACATTTTCGGGCGTTGTGCTCGAAGATGGTCGTCCAGAACGCTCGTCATCATCGACAGAGGTTCGGCCATTTTTAAAACGTGAATGCCACACAAAAGTTTGTGGACGACCCATTGCGAACTCCCCAAATGCTTGCTTTAGCATTTCATAGGTTTCCGTAGCCGTTTTGGCGAGTCTTTGGCAAAATTTGATGCAAACGTCATTCCGAAATCGCAGGAGGGTCGGTGTAATGCACTACCAAAACGCCCGTAATTAAGAAACAAATGCTAATTCGATGATGCCGGCTGGCACACTGATTCACTATGAATGTAGGCCGCACCCCCTAGCGGCAGAAGATCGTACTACATCCGGTTCGCCCTCTATTGACACAGTCTTGAAACTTTCCGATCGCATCTCGTACAGCGCCTAACATTCATTTCAGTACAAATTTTTCCCTGCTCTGTCTCATTTATTTAAATTTCCGGTTTCATGATGTTGCACATTAATTACCCGGCAGGTTTTGTGTGCATTGTTTGAATTACACGTCTAGAATAAATATATGCTTGTAGAAGGACAATACCTCAATAAAATTTCTCAATATACAGTGAGTAACACGATTTATTGACATGTTATAAAATACGGAACAAATTTGAACCGGCAGGAATAAAATAGGTAGGGTTTATTGATTCTCGACATACATCCAAGAGAAACGTTTATGAAAAAAACATGTTAGTTTATCTGTTTAACCGTGGAATTTAAACGTAAGATCATGTCATGACTGTCTCCTTCGGAACCCGTACCTATTCATGAACATATTTCCATTCCATTAAGTGTCTTATAACTGTGAAGTTCAAATAACGTCATTAAATACTTTAGAAGAAATAAAAAACGCCTGTTAGGACAGTAAAATATCTTTATGGTCCTAAGAACAACATATGCCATTCTTTTACTCACATGACAGCATGCAGTTGGTAGGAACATCACTTATGTTACAATGCAGGACGGACTCTCCCATGGGGAATCTGCCATTATGTCTGCCTTTAATTTGGGCACGAGGGAGACTAGTAAGGCCTTCCCTCCAAGCACGAATATCAAAGTAGTTACGAGGAATACTTGCTGCAAGGCGGTATATGTGACATACAGCGCCGGGGAAAATGTTAGCTGAAAGAATGTATTTTCCATCGTGTCTACACTGCAGTTGCAACTTTGGCTGTGATTATGGTTATATTCATGTTGATTACGTGATCGACCTGGTGTTTAAAGTACTTCGTATTATAACATTAAAGCATCAGAAATTCTTCGAAATAGTGTCATAAAGCATTCTCGCTTTTCCCGTGATTTCCGACTGGGTCCGGGAAGCTAATTCATAAAATTTAATGAAAACGACTTACAATTTAGAAGTTTTCAAATGCCGTCTTCTATCTACGAAGTTAAATGTGGAAATGGTTGGAATAACGACTGAATGAAATGATGACAATGTTTGGACATAAGAAGGGGGAGTAATAAATGAATAGTGGAATTCACATAACGCGGAGCAATTTCAATATTTAGATGATCAAATCGAGGGGGGTTAGATAGACAGAACACTTAGCACGCACGGAGGCAGATTGAAAGCGCTTAAAAAAATAATTTAGTAGTCGGAAAGGTCAGGGGGAAGTAGCCTCATAGAAGAATTAGACGGGAAAGAAATTAAAAATTAAATAAACGGCATACAATATTGTGAAATAAATTTAACTGGCTCAGGAGACGGTTCCGTAGTGGGCTTTTGATAACACGATAATTATATTTCGGGATTCATAAAACGTAATTTCATGAGTAGATGGTAACCATTTACGAGACTGCAAGGCGTCAGAACCCAGAAGATCAAACTCTACGTCTTCACAGCCGGTCCCACACAAGCATTTTGTATCTGTATTAGTCTGTCGAATTTCTTTCTGCCCTTCATCATGTGGATTTATAATTTTAAGCTATCTTCAATAATTTGTCTTCTCTTATTCAGTACATACGCCATTTACATCGTTTGCTACATGCACATTATTTTACGTACTTCGACGCAAATGGTGACGCACTATTTTAAAATAATCCACGACTGTTCCTCCCACATTCTTCTCTATTTCACATTCACCATCATTCAGCCATTAAATGCTTAATGACTTCAGTGACAGACTATCAGTAAGTTAACCAGTACAAAATCTTAAACAGGTTTGGGTACTTTGTAACCCAACTAAATAATAAGTTAACGATTGGGTTAAAAGTAAAGTAAAGTTTGTCCCACTATACGCCATGTAGGCGTTTGGGGTGAGTGGAGGTACAGCTTCTCTCTTCCTTGACCTCGGCATTAGATGGGGGTGAGTGGTCAGCATCACGCCCCGGCCGGCTTTACCCCCGGGAAAGGACCCCGGTACCCATTGTAGAGGAGGCTGGGTGGGCCCCAGAGCCGGTCTGGACGCAGAGGCTAGAGGAAAAATCCTCTGCCCCCGTCGGGGATCGAACCCCGGCCGTCCAGCCCGTAGCTAGTCACTATACTGAGCTATCCCGGCTCATAACGATTGGGTTAATAAATATAAAAAAAGAAACATGAGACGAAAATCTTACACAAGCTAAAGTGAGACTTTATTAATCACAGTTATATGTTCCAGCAGAGATTCGAGAGGCAGTGTTGTTATTCCCAATGCTAGGAATTTCTAGTTAGTAAGAGCATTTGTATGAAACGTAATTATTCCAACGCGCCGGTTCTCACTTCGCCCCATTGTCATGATGAAAAAGTGAAACTGACACTCAGCATGGACAGCGTCTATTCCCAGATCTGGGCCTGAATATAACGGTACTTCTCCTGGGACCAGAATGCGTTCTTAGTTAACACAATGGTGTACGAATCTCATCTTGTCATTTGGAATTAATTTGCATCACAATGAGTTGAAACTGCAAAGTGAAGAGTATGCCATCTATTGTTATTATCGCATGTGGCTTGATCATTAGAATTTGGCTACAGCGAACTGAGATCTGGTCAATATAAATTTACATTCCAATAAAATGTCAAAAAAAGAGATGACGTTTTAATTTGATATTAATGTCAGTTACGTTGGTGACATTTGACATTCTGTAGACTTACAATTTTAGGTGATCCATAAATCTGCACCCTTATTACTCTCGTTTACAAGAGGAAATATTATTCACACGTGGTTATTTTATCATTCCATCTATGCTTAGGTCTCCCGATTGCTATCATTCCTTTAACGTAATGCGAGTACAATTGTTTATGCCTTTATCTCTCTTCAATGGTCTATATGGCGTCTTCGTGGTATTTAGTTTTGTGTATTAGACACAGCATAAAATTTGGTTTAAGTACACACCTTGAAGTTCTTTATTATCTAATCTCCTGCTTATATTAATTACTCGTTTCTAGGCCCTAATATGTTTCTTGCAGATCGTTTTAAAATATACATTTAAAACATTTGTGTGGAAAATTTAATGACAAGTTTATCTATCAGAAACTCCTCTTAAGAATGACTTGACCCATAGATTTATTAATGCTAATTCATTTTAATAATTCACTATAAATCATTTGCCTCACTCTCTAATCTGTCGAAACAACCATGCAGCATTCAAGCGTTTGTGTTTCATATGAAATCCACGAGTTTCCTGGTCTTGAGCACATACGGCAGACAAAGATAATTTATAGCCACTCGTAAATAAAACACATAAATATCGGGTGGAGGGAAAACTAATTTATATACAATGTAACCAATAGTTTAAGTGTCGTGCAAGAAGTATTTTATGAGACACACACTAACCGTTTAACGCTGTGAACCGGTTTCCTGTTATATTACAAGAAAGAAAACGTATACTCCAAATGAGCCCAATTGATAAAGAATTAGAGTAAGATATTTTTAAGCATATAATATAAATTACACATACAACTATATGATTCCTCTTTTTACGTTTACTTAATTTCTTCTATTAAATGTACTTAAACCAAATATATTTTACTATATAGTACATTTCATTTTAATTTAAGGTGTTCAACAGACAAATGTTTTTAGAACGGCTATACAAACCATACGACTGGACTCCGTGTATACAGATATGTAAATTGAGGTGAAAATTAATTATCGAACCCACTTTTACGTACTTGGATTTCAATGTTACTTATAACGAAGAGAGACAATCCACAAAGCACGTCGTTACGTGAAATTCTAAACTGCTAGTCTGAATCATATTCATATAATGAATGTTGGTTTTTATATTTGGGTTTGGTTCGTTCAACATTGATGACGGACGCGGAATATAACGCTTTAAAACTTTTAATCAATGAATCAACCTAAAACCTTCGTTACTGAACAAGACTTTAGAGACGTTCAGTGAGAAGGTACAGTACGTTGTTACAATGCGACTGTGACATTTTTAAAAATTCTCTCAAATTCACTACAAATGACTGTCGCTTCAGGTCTCAATGGCAAATGTTTATCTTGTCTTAGAATGTTACGAGCTCTTAAAAGTTATTTGACTTGCACAGAAGTGCAGTGAGATTTTTGGTTTGCACGTAAAGACATACTGATGTTGATAAGGGAGGTGCGCAAAGTTCTCCAGAACCTTCAGACCGTTACAATTTAATGTAATCCTAACACACTTTAATTCAACTCACGTGAAATTGTAAGCCAGAGTGTTTTGTCACTAAACTGTTTATACTCTGTCTAAATAGCGGCGTTCGTCTTTAACAACAGTGAGTCAACATTTTCGTCTTAACTCCCTGTAACAAAAAGTGTGCCGACGAGAATGTCTCCGGTGTCGGTCTGAATGTCGAATGTGATACCGGCAAGCCATTTTCTTCAGTTATTTTTAGTCGAATATCATGACAGTCTGCACAATCTTATACGTCCTCTCAACTTATTCAGCTACAACTCATCTGCTTCATTTAACCATCCTAATAATATTAGGTGAAGTGCACATATTATATATATATATATATATATATATATATATATATATATATATTGTACTTTTCAGCCTACTCCTTGCTTCCTCTCTTTTGGGTGCGAATAGCATTCTCAGTACATCGTTCTCAAACACTCTCAGTCTATGGGCATTGTGGTCTCCTGGGTTACAGCGTTGTGTAGTCCTGTGGGTGTTTAAGATCTTCCACATATTCACAGCCGTGGAAACCTTTTACCTCTTACCCAATCCACGTTGTTCCCATAATAGAGACCAAATTTTACACCCGTATGAACAAATATAGAATTATATTCATTCCCAGGTTTTAACACAGAAGACGGAAAGATAAACATTCCGAACTGGATGGTAACAAATTTTCTCCGAATATAATTCTCTCTTATTAATAAAAGTAACTTTAACTTGCTATGAGCCGGGATAGCTCAGTCAGTATAGTGACTAGCTACGGGCTGCGGGTTCGATCACCGATGGGGGCAGAGGATTTTTCCTCTAGCCTCTGCGTTCAGACCGGCTCTGGGGCCCACCCAGCCTCCTCTACAATGGGTACCGAGGTCCTTTCCTGGGGGTAAAGCCGGCCGGGGCGTAATGCTGACCACTCACCCCCATCTAGTGCCGAGGTCAAGGAAGAGAGGAGCTATACCTCCACTCACCCCAAACGCCTACATGGCGTATAGTGGGACAAACTTTACTTTAACTTGTTACGTCTGTCAGATATATTTTAATATCGCCACATTCTTGAAGGGCTGACTAGCGATAATCAAGCAATGATTTTGCCCTGCATTCCGCTTACTTTTCTTTGGGTTTATTTCTATACAAACTCATTTAATAGATTTTAATACTATAAATAAAATCAATACCAACAGAAACACATTAACAGCTATGTATGATTTGAGATTTTCACAGCGGTAAGTACGAAGATTTCTGTCTTCTGGGTTGTTGCGCTGTGCAGTATAGTAGTACGGTAGATGTAGACAGAAATCGTCATTAACAGCTATCATATTTATCTTTTTATATCCCAAGCAATAATTTTAGACCATTCTTTATGGGATTTTTCAATTTCCACCACTCCCCTTCCTGAAGCAACGTTTGAAGTCTCCCAGTTCCAAGCTTTCCATTTAATTTCCACTGATTTTATAAAATATGTTCCATAATATTATTTTATTCTATATCATTCCTATAATTTCTTGATCATTCTGTCCCACAAAATTAGGCACTCTGAAAAGTAACAGCAAAACACATTATTTATCTTCCCGCTTACGTTTTCCATACGAAAAAATCTTATTTACTTATTATTTATAAAGCCATTAATAGAGCAGATGATATACGGCCAACTTGTATAATATTTAATAAATAATTAACTGGAAAGAATGTGGAAGGCAGTCTATTTCCTGTGGCCTAATTTGTGGTACTATCCCAGCCAGCATTTGCCTGGGGGATGTCAGATTAAATGAAAATGTGAATAAAGCCACGACGCTGTTGCAATGTAAATACGCCAGTGATTAAGGAAGTCACATTAACTGAAGAGAGATGCAGGTACTTTGATGAGAGAGATATCGTAATTGAAATCAAATTACACTCAAATTTCAATTTTGAGATAGTCTTAACAGAATGTGTGAAGATGATTCTGTTTTACTATTCCCCTTTTCGTCTTATTTCCGTTATTCTTTCGCTATCTCAATTTCGATAAATTTATTTCCTATATATGTTTACTCCAACCACTTTCTCATTCTGTCATCATCTTGTAAACAATGATTTTTGGGCAGACTCTCAATAGAATAAGGAAAACAACGATGTTTCTCCTTTTGCCTATCATATGAACAGGATTGTCAGACGTCAAGTCAGAGAGACTCATGAATAAGGACTTCACTGTGTCTTCATACTTTACTATACTTCTGCATTTAATAAAGAAGGATATACAATTTCTTTAATACCTCTTAATCTCCCAAAAGGTCTTTCTTTTCAGGTTTTTCACCCAAAATGTTTAATGTATTTCTTATCTTTCTGATGCGTGCTACGTGTCACAACCCTATAATCACCTTGACTTTATCACGTTAACAATATTTACCTATATGTTTGTAGTTTATGAACAATAAATAATGGAATTTCTGCGTGCAAGCTTATGTTTCGTTTTAAACATTACGTTTTACATACAACTCTTCTGAGAACAGCTAATACAGAACGTTTCAGTATAACATTATTCTCGTTGTCAGTCTGGAAGACAAAATATATCACAATATTTAACAGACTGACTAAAGAATTTGTTAATTTAACGACTAAGTAGGAAATATGACCTTCCCTGTGAATATTATTTTCTCTCCCTATACATTTCAATAATATCTTATCTTATAGGTTCTGGAGGCACAAATAGCCACTACTATTAAATACGTTTCCATTAACAAGTACGAAGAAACAATTAGGCGAGATATGAATAATATAAATAGAAGAAGCTTTGTAAATTTTATTTTTGACTTGGTATCATGAAGAAGGGATTTGTGTGCGAAGCCACATCCAAGATGGCAGTTCTAATACCGTTAAAAAGAGGAAAGCAATCCGATGGATGAAGCCGTAGCGAGGCGATTCAAAGGCAGCTGTGCCTCACAGAAGCAACGAACAGTGACACAAATTGGATGTGACAGAAACCACGATGGCTGAAAGAATAGAGATGAAACTTCTATCTCTGCTTCACTGTTGCCAGTCCACTTTTACACAACCTCAGTTTTACTCATTCAGATAGAGTCAACAATAAGAGACGGAGTTCGAACTAAACTGCTTTAGTGGTTATAAAATTATCATCACAACTACACACTTTCTCCAAAAATGATTAAACAATTATGAAGTATGAAGTGAAGCTTTCGCGGAGACTAAAGTTGATAAAGACTCTCGGGCTACAAACCGCGTCAAGTAGTTGAATAGTCAATGGCAGATCTATCTGTTCCAGTGCGTCTGTGTATTCAATGAATGAGGATTAAGGTTTTATGTTCCTCTGTATACCAACAACCACAAAGAATTTTTACAGAAATTCGCGTACTAGTTAATGAAGTACACTTATTTAGCGTTGTCAGATTTATGCACGGCTGTAAACAATTTTGTTAGGATCTTCTAAAGGCTGAAGTCTTGCTGATACCAGAAAGCATTACTGGACATGATTCTGAAACATTTCCGTCCACCCGCCCTGTTCATAAAGTCTTTGTCGAAGACGCATTCTTACTGTCATCCTAGCAGCTCCGTCACCTTGTCCCAAATTGTTACCACAGTTCTCTAGGCCTATACACATATCCAAATAGAGGTATTTACATCCTATATTTATATTACAATTTTGAAAGAATACTATAATCTCAAAGTTCCTTCCAGATTAACTTGTACTGTGAAATTATACCATATTTTGGATCGACAGTATAAATTATGCAGTGCCAATGGAAACTTTTGAAAACACGTAATTCAACTACTCGCTGAAGAGCATTTATGACAGTCGGATCTATTTATATCTGTTGATAAACTTACGTCACACGCGCTGCTATACTGGTTTTTCAAAAGCCAAATTCTCAGTTGAAGTCGGATGGAGATACGACAGTTATAATTAGTTTAACTCGATATCTGTGACGGGTAACGAATAATAAAATCCAGTGTCGTTGTAAACAGAACCAACTGAAAATAAAGGATAAAGAGAATGATATATGATCAGAGACGCAAATATCAAAATGCAATAACACCAACACAACACAATTTCTGCATTCTTCAATAAATGCTCTTTGGCCCTAGGGTCATTTTCAGAGTCGCACACAAGGTTATAATTAAGCACGCCAGTCTCTGATTATATAAACATACACTAATTATTTACAGTTTTAAACTGTTTAATTTTGAACGAAGAGACACTGGTTTCATTTCTCTTTTTCTAATGTTATTACCTTCAAACAGGTAGAATTATTAGTTTTCGGGAAAGCAACGTTTACGAAACTCAGTCCTAAACAATTAGCACAATTAAAAACAGGTATAATGAATGGAGTAACGTAGGCTGCAGGAAATGTCATTTCCAATGTCAGAACACAAGCCTTGTAAGCCTGGGGTCCCGGGTTCAATTCCCGGTGTTGCTCAAATTTATAACTTGTGTTGGGCAAGGCCGTGGTCTAGGCATCACGGAGTTTTCCTCCGGGGGCTTCCCCGGTTTCTCCGTGGCATCCCAACAATTACTCCACTCACACACAGAAGAAGGTAATGGCAAACCACTTCTGATCATCTCTGCCAAGAATGTATATATGTATGAGCAGGTCCCTGACAACCTGAAGAGGTTGGAAGGATCCTGTTCATAATATATGGACCTGTCGTCAGACAGAACACTACAAATAAATAAAGAACATAAACATTACCGAGGCTGCAACACTCCATTGTTACAAAATAATTCACCTTATGAACACCAACCATATTAAGGACGTAAAAATATATTATTGCCTTTGAAAGTAATGCAGAGATCAGTTTTAACACAGTAATTACATTTTAAGACTTGGTATATCTAAATGCAACACGGCGGAACGTTGCAAATGTAATTAATAGGCTGTCACGGATAACAGACGTGGAGTAATCCTCCAGCCTGGGGGTTGGACGGGGGGGGCTAATAATTACTTCAGGAACTTAATGATTAATACACAACAGCCCAAACTTTCACCATCTCCCTTCAAATTCTCCTTCTTCTGCCAGTTTGGTACTCTCTTATTTGCATACGTATAACCTCATCCAATGTCTAAGATACTCAGTGTATACCGTATTGATCTCATCTTATCCAATATCCAAGTACTAGCGTTCTCCCTTTTACCTTTCCTTACTTATACCTTCTCTGTGTCTCCTTGTTTCCCATTTCCTTCTGATGTCCTACCTTCCCACGCTGTTCAACGTAATACTGAAAAGATAACGCAGACAGAAAGAACTGTGTCCCTCTGGGGATATGCCGCTGGAATATCTTGGTCATTCCTCTGGAGTTTCGTGTGTGAAATTTCCAATGTGGAAGGGGATGAAACCTCTTATTCTAGGCTATCCTCTGTCCATGTAATGCTCTCATGATTGCCCCAAGGGCCTGTACTGATAAAAGTGGTTCACAACTCTGCATATGACGGTACACCACTTGTGAACAACCTCGAGAAACAGTAGTACAGTCTGAGTTAATAGATATTTAGTTTCAATATTCTCTTTAACTCTTTAGAGAACAGTAGATAACAATATTTACCATGTTCTTTGACATTCAACGGCTTATTTGTTCATATTTTTTGTTGGTATTTTTAGAAACATTCAAGTCGTATTGTAGTCCTTGAGAAACGTAATGTAAACACTATAATCGCCATCCACTTCGAGAATTCGGATTACTTTACCTACTCATTTATTTTCCATCATAATTAACAACTTCACTGAAAACATGCAGTGTGTACAACATCTTACTAGAGCGTGTCGATTCCTTCTTTCTTCATTGTAGTAGGAGAGCCAGATATTTTAATCCCGTTCGAACCAAAGTCTGAATTGCTTCCAACCAGCTTTCACCCTCATAGACCTATTGTTATCTTTCAACGTTTATTTTCGTTTCTAATCAAAAATTTTCCAAGAGCTTTTCTCACAAAAATTGTGTATCTCCACCCTAACCACACGCAAAATCCATCGTAGGCTTCTGATTTGTTATTCTAATAATAATATTGACTTTTATACGTCAAACGTTTCTTGTTGAGTAATATCTTAGATTGCTTATTTATTTGTTTCTTATGTAACAAGCATTTACCGAGGGCCGACTGAGGAATATTGCAAAAGAGCTCTCAGACTGCCAGCATAGAGGACGATATTTGAACTCGGTACCTCCCAAATAAAAACAAGGTTTGTTAACCACAACGTCTTGTCCCTTCTTTCCTTTTTAATATTATTCCAGATATAAAGGAAGAATCAGCATTGTTGTTGAGCTTTGTTTAACTCAGATGGCGCAGATTTCATACTCGTTCACTGGGGAGTAATCATGCTCTTCGGTCGTGGATGGAGACAGAAAGATGAATGTCTGAGAGAGGGAATCTGAAAGACGTAGTGTGAGAAATGGATTAACAAGGACGACGATCTGGAAGAAGCATGGGATAATTCAGTAATTCAGGGACTTTTCATTTCACATAATTGTTAATAAGTCTCTTCTTCGAACTTTGCAAGTTAATTTGTGAGTAATTACTTAATTACGGAACAGTAGTTTTCATTAAATTAATTAAGTTACAACGCAGTTGATATCGCTAAATTTAACACATACACGTAGCCTCAGGAGTTACATTATTTTATAAACAACGTTTTCTGGGATGTTGCGTCATGTGATCTCGTAGAAATTGGCCGACATTTCAGAGATTCTTACTGCCTCCATCATCAGGGCGACAATTTATATGACAAGTGCAATTAAATTCTCAAAAAAAAAATGTAAATCTGATATCATGGCACTATATTAGTCATTTTTCAGTCAGTTTTTTTTAAAAGTTTAAGCCTGTCGATAACTGTTGTGTAATTCTGACGAGATAAATCGGTTTCTGCACACACTCATCTCGACGTGACTATTTTGTGTGCGCTCATAGATCGTTGGTAAAAAACAAAAGCACTCAAATTTATCTGCGTATGAACCAATGTAGTGTAGATGTAACAGCAATTCTTATAAGTGATAAGCATTTCTATACGTGCTAGACGTGAGATGCATAAACTGTAAGAATCAGCGCAGGTAGTGTACCAACGAACTCTTTAAAATTGCATGTCGACAAATCTGTACGTTTCTTTCCCTTCAAACCAATTCCATCTTTTACTTATTCTGCCTCATTTATATGCTTCTCTCGAATGTTATCTGAATTGGCGAGCTTCGGTAAAAATCCTTCTGGGAACGATTTGAACAGGCAGTAGGTTTTATCGTACTTTGACTCGTTCTTCACTTCGTATAGTAAGCTCTGACGTCATTTCCCTGTTTTCTGAGCAATTTATTTTGTTGTAGGACATTTCTTGTAATTATGTGGAACCAAAGTAAACACAAATGACGACGACAAATTAGAATTAATTTTCAAATTTCAGGCAGCGAAACATAACGATAACTTCATATTCATTTTTATGTCCACTTTAATACAATCTTTTAAAACTTTCAGGATTTATGAAGGATTCCTAGAGAAGACGTGAGGATATTACCTCACCTTAATCTTCCTGGAGATGGATGAAACACGTAGAAAGCATTAAACAGATGATAAATTCGTACATAACTTTAGACAAAAGACGTGAATGGGTCTATTTGGGAGGCACAGGTGCAGATAAAGTGTAATTTTACAAAGTATTAAAGGAGCAGAATATGAGTTTTTGAACTGAATGTATGTGGCTCAGGGTAAGTGCAGGATATGTGCTCTTGTGAACACTGTTAATATAATTTCGGGGTTTAGTAAAATGCGGGAAATTTCTTGCCCACATTAAGGACTATCATCTTCTAACTAACTTCGCTCCCTGATTATGTCCATTCACTACGAAATGCATTTTAATTGCATGTGATTAGTTTCTCAATCATAACTTCAATTTTACACATCCCAAATTACGTGTTATTATGAAGCACGAAGTCTTGTACTAGCAGTAAGCCACATACCAGAAGCCACACAACATTCTTCCCCTCCCACCGTCCTCACAAAAGCGGACTCCAGCAAAATAAGAATGGAGTTCACAAGATTTCACCAGACTTATCTGATTCAGATGTCTGCAACAGCATGTACAAGTAACTAACTGCAAGGAGAAGAGTCCTTCTAGACAGGCGGGTAGCTAGTCAAACAATTTTCCGTTTTTTTTTATGAAACCCGAGGGTTCCTTCTAGTTTTTGCATGGGTCCGCCACCGACAGATGAATCCAATCCATATCCACCAAACCCATTCTAAATGTCCATGTATAGTTAGGTAAACGTAACATTTCTATAAATAAATCGAAAACGGTGGATTATAAAGATAAATAATTAGGAAATGTTCACTGTGAAAGGTTATAAAATTAAATATATAAGAAATTAAAATATTCGGGATGGCTTTCAGTTATCGGCCTTTAGACAGGCTATTCTGACTGTTGTATTTTGTTGTTTTACTCAGTCGATACAGGCAAATGCCGAAGGAACTGAACTTAATCCACAATCGCTTACTTCCAAATTCTTTACAATTCATTAATCATCGTATCATTCGACGCTACATTGGAATAGTCAGAGCAACTTACAGCGTCGTTAAGAAGACGTAAGTAAATAAACAACTTTTACCAGACTACATGGCGCAATAACCCAGTAGACAGCCATGATCAAGACATGTTCGTTACGTTATGTTCAGTCTTGCAATGCGTAAAACAGTCTTACTTTATTTCAAAATTCCTTGAACGAACTTTAATGTACAAGCATCACAAAATACGACGAATTTTAAGGTAATATATTCTGGTAAAGATGACCCACCCTTCTGAAACTCTACTCCCAATTTCGTTCAGCGAGATGGCCTTTTTGTGATCGGACGTCAAAGAGGACTTACACAAGCTGGAGAAACGACGAACTAAAATCCAGGCAATTCCAGAGAGTAGGGTTTCCATAACAAAAACCATCGACAGAGTTACTAGAAACTGTTATGTTCTGGCGTATAAAAGATGTCAAGAAGATTATCGCCATTCCTTAGTAAATGGATACGGTTGGTTGATTTAGAAAAACAAATACGCAGTATCAACATAGATGTCGTTCGTGTCGCGTTAAAGACAAAGTTGAAGGCAGGTAATACTAAAAAAGTTAGGTTCGCCACTGACAGAATTCTCAGATGTGATAACTTGTAAAACAACACATCTTGATACTGTAAGCAATATAAACACTGAAAATTCTTTCTATACTCGTCCTACTAATAATATAGTTACACATTATTATTAATTATTTAAATGCACTTTTCAAACGCCAAACGTTCTTGCTAATCCTGAATTTCTGCTACTCTAGTAAGATACCCATGCCCTCCGAACCATATAAATTCAAGATTTGAAGCTGTCATGGCGGGCGAATGCAATGAAATCCATTTGATCAGTCAGCAGTGACAATCAGCACTGACACGGCTGTTTGTTCGAGAATACTCCACTGTATCAACTCCACACTGCGGTGGCCTGATTATGCAAACACGAAGTCTCTTCAGTATATAACTGTCTCCTGAGATTACAGTGCTTCTTCAGAAGTTAAGAACCTGTCGGCTGGTCAAAAGATTTCCCGCAGTTTATGGAATCCGAAGGTTCTGAATATCCTTCAACTGATCCAGATTAATCGGTTCCATAACCACATGATAATTATTTTAAATTAAATATTATCCCCCATTACTGCTACGCGTCCAAAGCGGTTTATTACCTTAGGGCTTTCCTATTCAATACTGAATTTATGCTTCAGATGTTACAGAGAAAATACAGTGTCAAGAAGTCTGTGATCCGTTTGTAAAATTTGCTTAACAAAAGAAATACAGTTTTCCACAGAAACGTTGGCTTGAATACTGTAGATATTAACACAATTACATTATTAAAGTTTTAATGTAATGACGTATTAAGTCGGCAATGCGGTGTTTCCAAAACCCGCACAGATTCATACGGTATATTACATAACAGTTCGCAATTTGTTATTTCACATGAATCCCGCGGTAGGATCGCGTCCAAGATACTATCGTGCTTTTAGATAAAAGAAAGGATGGATGGAAAAATTAAGTATTGAGCGGGGTAATACTGGAAGCAATCCTGCAGTATAATACTTGGAACAATGTCAAGTGCTTTACGGACTTTGAGGAAAACCAAACAGGAAACAGGATTCAATGATTGAGTGTTATGTGTAGAAAAACTCATATTACTACATGTATGTAAATGATAAAATGGCATCTTTCAGTAAAGACGAATTTGTGATTATATTTCCTTGGCTTATTTTTCATTTTGGATAACTAGACTATTCCAAAAAAATGTTTAGGTAATATTTTATATGAATTATATAATAACAGAACATTAATTAGTTGCATTAATAAGTAATTTATCTTTTTAATAGGAAAGAGCAGCGTTTTATTTGAGGTAGAAAATATTTAAGTATTATTTAAATGAAGTTCATGCTTCAAAGAGGTAATGGGATGTGGTCCAATTTGAACATCCTGTATCAGGGATCTTAGATTTAATTAAGCTGGAAGGTGTCATTAATATCACTTTATATTAACCTCAGCGTACACGACAGGGTGAAGAAGGGAGAGGCGACGTGTGAGTGGATAAATTGACCTACACTAAAGTTTATATTGCTTCAACTCAAACCCCTTACTTCTTCCACCTTCATGAGGCAGGCCTTGGAAACGTTCCCTACGCCACGGAGAGAGAGTCCTTATGATTTTAATATAACGCATCAATTCTTTGTGCCAAAGAACCTTGTAGCAGTTATGAAACACTTCTCTTCTTTGTGAGTCGAAGATTAATTTTAACTATCTCAGGAGCTAATTTATAGCGAATGAGGTTTTTTGTCGGAAAAGGATTTCATCTTCCATCGACTCACGTTGTGGTTGTCGTGAGGGTTACCAGAAAATGTGATATATTTCTGAAGTTCTTGGGTGAGCCATTAGCCACAGATATATAATGGAACATTTAAAATTACCCTCCGGGCTTTGAACACTACCTGATACAGAATTTAAAATTGTTTAAGCAGTTTTCTGCAACGAGGAAATGCATTTATGCTCAGGTAAGCAGGGGTGCCACCTCAACAGGCAGGACCGTCATCGTTGGGCAAAGCAATAACGCGAATAATGCAGTTCTTTTATATTAAACAGAGTCTCAATTTCTCATTCTGTGGAACAGAAAACAAAAATAGCATTGATTTTGAGGGCAAACAAGCAGGATACAGAGCCAAGGGAAATCGTTCATGAGATTGGTAAGGCGCCAGGACAGACTTCAGTCTAATCCGTGGGTGACAGCTGAATATAATACACTCATAACTAGTCATATTACTTAACTCTGTTGCACGAATTTACATTATAAACATGAAACAGACCTACATTTATTAGGAATCTATTATACCTATGTTAATCCATGTCGTTAGTCAACTAAATTACGAATAATATTAATTTATTGAGAATATTGTTCGAACAGGGACTGCTCGAAATTAATTCTGTTAATGGATAAATATTTTGGGATAAAGATTATGAGGATAAAGGACATGGTTCAGAAATTCAGGACAGAATAAATTCGTGGCTATATATAATTTCGACGATGAGTTATGGGATAAAATAACTAAGAAACTAAATAAAATATTTAGATAACAATAAAAATTACATTAAATGATTGAGTAGTGTGCCATTTGAAATAGAATAATAATTATTAGCAATGGAAATGGATTATGGGGACGATAAGCAAGAATATTAAGGAAAGACAAAATCTGAAACATGTAACAAAGAAAAATGTGGGTTTACACAATTATATATTCGATGGTATAAAACAATTATCACATTACTCACACTTCCAAAAATAACAGATTACAGATAACAAACAAAGACTTATAATATGCGAGCCAGTAGCACAGACGTTGGTGTGATGTCATGGCAACCAGAATTCTTAAATAAATATTTAGTTCATAACTCAATGTAAACACAGTGTGCCACCGTTACAAAATAATGAAATGGCTGATGCTATTCACGTAAAAAGTAATGTTACATTAAGAAAATGTTCTTATGTAAAGCGGTTGTTAAAATATTCCGACCTAAATTGAATTCAAATAGCTCGACAATTTTTTTAGTGAAACTCCCCAATGTTAAAGATTATGGGGGAAAAAACGTTCTAGAATTGATGAGCGCTGCCAGACAGACGGGAAAATTGACCGAGCGACATTTATAGGCGCTCCGCAGAATTTCTAACACGCATAAAAACTGGCCACCGTAAATGTAAATTAGTGTTTCGCATACAACATACGCTTCCTTCAGCTCTACGGGATTTATTTGGAATGTTTCAGACGATGTAAATGTTTAACGAAATACTGCGAGGAATAAATTCTTATCGTATGTGGTGTCATAACTGTAACAATAAATTCGTATCAGCAACAAATGATTACGACGAACATAATATACACAATCGGTAATTTCGTATTCGTGAAATACGAGGTGCGATCGGAAAGTTTAAAGACTGTGTCAATAGAGGGCAAACCGGATGTAGTACGAGCTTCTGCCGCTAGGGGGTGCGGCCTACATTCATAGTGAATCAGTGTGCCAGCCGGCATCATCGAATTAGCATTTGTTTCTTAGTTACGGGCGTTTTGGTAGTGCATTACACCGACCCTCCTGCGATTTCGGAATGGCGTGTGCATCAAATTTTGCCAAAGACTCGCCAAAACGGCTACGGAAACCTATGAAATGCTAAAGCAAGCATTTGGGGAGTCCGCAATGGGTCGGGCACAAACGTTTGTTTGGCATTCACGTTTTAAAAATGGCCGAACCTCTGTCGATGATGACGAGCGTTCTGGACGACCATCTTCGAGCACAACGCCCGAAAATGTTACGAAGATTCGGCAGGCAATTCACGAAGATCGACGTCGTATGTGCCCCCATTTTGGAACAAACTTCCTCACTTTAGTTCCCTTCTCCTCGGTTGTTTTTCTGCCTCGTCCAGTCGTGTTAACTTTCGAGAACTTCGTGTCCCCGAAATCAGTTCCTTTCAACTGCCGTCTTCTATAATGGATATAAATACGCAACCGCCACCTTCCTACGGGATCTCTACTACTACCCTGCTGCCCACCCACCCCGAAACGATAACCAGAGTTTGAACCCTTGGGACGTTTTTCTTCATACGTAGTCCTACAGTAGGCGTATAGTTACCGCACTAAAAGGAACTTTCTTTTACATTTAGCAAGGAGAAACATGCGATGAGGTCCGTTAACCTATGATCGTACAGAGTAGGTCATGGATCAGTCACTTTGTCCTGCCAAAAGTTGAAAGCTGGCATGATTAACCCCAACCCCACGGGCCGGATATAGCTTTCCGTCGCCTTTATCCGGTCCGAGCAAGGTTTTACACTTCTTAACACTACACTACTGTCAATTCTGAACCTGATTTTTTCTTCGATTGATCGTAATAATTTAATCACATCTGGAGATTATGAGCAGATGGACCAAAGAACTGATGAACAGACATGGAGAAGCAAATGGTTTATTTTGGAAAGTTTTATTTGTTAACGTACCTAAGAATTGAACTCTTCGTCAAAGCGAAGCAGTCAAATTCTAGATGGCATGGCTCTGTGTGCTTACTAATTACATGTCGCATCTAAGATGCACCGGAAGCCAGCCAGTGTGGGAGATATATATGCAGTCATACATTATTAATATAACGATCTGCTCATCCACGCCAGGGTAGTAGTGAACGGACGCGAACAGTAAACATATATCCAAACCCAACACACAGGCGTATCATGAATGACAAGCAGGTACATGATGTAAGACTCGTGTCTGAGACTTATTCGAATAGACAGAAGAGTGACAAGATTGGAAACGAAGATGGCTGCCTTCTGTGTTGTTGCGCCGTGTAGTCTGGTAGGTTGGTAACCCTTCTACCAGCCAACATGGCCCATCAACCCAACTTCATACTCGCCACTATTCACAATATTTGAGATGTTGATGCTTACTGAGTTCAAAAGAGATCGATTGCTTTATGTGTTATTTAACGATACTGTATCAACTTCAGGGCTGGAATACAGTTTTATCTATGAATATGAAAACATAATTAGGGTATTACGTTACCTAATATTGTTATAACGCTGAAATTAGGCTATTATAATGCAACGTACTTGAAACTCGAATCTAATAGGTATAAAATAAATACAGAATTCTGGTGAAAAAGCAACTTTAAATCGGTAAATTCGTATTAAAATTGATAATCTGGGTCAACGTTGCCATTATAACATTATTAAATTATTTTTCGATTACACAAACCGAACTGAGTAATTTACTCCATTCTTTAATACGTCTAATTTAGAGACATATTTAGTAGGGAAAATACACCAAACACGTTTTCCTTTTTGTCCGTCTTCTTTACTTATTACTTTTGATTTTTTTTTCGATCTATATTAAAAACTAACTCAGTTGAACAGAGTTCTTCCTGAGAAGCAAACAATCGCTCGGGTGGTAAGATACTCCCCACCTTTAATGGAATGTGAAGATCATTACCAGATAAATCCAGTCCACACCCTCACAGTCTAGTCCTTTAAGATGTTGTTTAATATCACGTTCCCAGTTGTTTCCCTCCCTTCATTCCGTAGTGTTGTAGCTTCACAATTTGGTATGAACACTTGTCTATTGAACTTGCTACGTCAATCAATTATAACCGAGGAAGTGTGGAGTGTAATTTACAGCTTTCTCATCATCATTAAGCAAGCAAATTAATCTTGAACTGTGAAAAAAAGTTATAATGATTTTCCTTGAATCCAATGAATCGAGTTCATTATAAAACTCAGTTAACTTGACCGCAGTAAAAATTATCAGAATCCCCAGTTCAACGGTTAAACTAAATTGCCTCATAATGAGATGAAATATTTCGAGGACGACACGTACGAGCCGGGACCTCACAAGTATACTTTCATTTTAAACACTTCTTGCAAGTAATTTTTTTAAAAACCCATCTCTAAATGAGTAACTCATTATATACCTAAACTAGTACCGTGAAGAGATGTGAGTTTCAACGGCTCGTAGCCAAAGAACTGAAATTGGGGGGGGGGGGGGGGGGGGGGGGCTGAATCACAACTACTGTTTCATGCAAAACTTCTCTACAACAACAAAGTCTGTGATGCGACGCACAACTCGCAAGCTTGCCACGTGTCACATTATTTGACAGACTTCATATACACACACATACATGAAATGCATGAAAATATACACAGCATAAATCAGTGTAAATAGGAAAAAAATCTGTTTTAAGATGATATTAAAGTTGTATAATAATTACAGATATCACTGCTCTACATCGTTAATGGATTGGAAGCACATGCCTCTTTGAACAAAGCTGCGATAAATGGCATAATTAAGCAGACGTATGCAGTCAAAGTGTCTCTTAATTGTGCATCATTTGCGTACTGCATTTTCCGATCCAACCTGCCCCGTGGCGTTTTCATAACAACGCGCCCAGCCAGTCAGCCAGTCAGTCAGTCGCCCATCGACCCACTTTCCACCAGCAATAACGAGATTTTTCTATCTTCCATCGATCAGCTCTCCCCATTCGGAAACAAGATACGACTAGTTCTAACTCTTGTTCTCTATATGAATGAAACCCGCAACATGTTTCTGCTAACACAATTCACAGCTACGAGTTACAACCTACGAATGGTAACAGGGGTAATCAGTTCTCTGGAATACAACAAAAATCTACTAGTCACTACATTTTTGTCGCAACACACTAAATGACACAGAGTTTCCTTGAAAATTTCATAGTCGCATGACCGCCAAAGAGAGTGAACGCCTTCAATAAATCCAGAAGTTCATTGAAGTAATCACAAAACACCTCTACTAGACCCTATCTTTAGCCAGTTCAATCCAATAATCACCCATTTCAAGAGTTTTAAGCACGAATAGCAGACGAGAACCGCCACGGTGGTCTAGCGGTTAGAACGCTGGTCTTGTAATCCTGGGGTCTCGGGTTCGATTCCCGGCGGTGCCCGAATTTATAACTTGTGTTGGGCAAGGCCGTGGTCTAGGCAACACGGAGGTTTCCTCCGGGGGCTTTCGCGGTTTCTCCGTGGCATCCCAACACACACACAGAAGAAGGCAATGGCAAACCACTTCTGGATCATCTGCCAAGAACGTATATGAACAGGTCCCAGTCCGAGAAAAGGATGGAAGGATCCTGTTCATATGGACCTGTCGTCAGACAGAACACTAAATAAATAATAATATAAATAGCAGACGAGGTCTTCTTTATTGAGACTTTATGTTTTTCGAGTAGCAATTGTAATGGACTCCTGTAACTGACGTTAAGATGTTTTAAGATGTCAGATTGCGTCTTGTCACTAAGCCGCTCAGAGAAGACGCATTCAACCTCTGCAGCTTGTCATGACAGTGACGGTATTTAACACACAATGCAAACATCAAATAGAAATATCACCAACTCCACTTATAAAGTCCTTAAAGTCTGTACGTACACAAGCATGAGTTTTTGAAACTATTGCATTTCGAAAACTTATCCTATGCCATTCATCTGGTGACTCGATAAGATGATAAATCACACGCCTCTAGCTGGTTACGAAATGGTAGGATGGTCAAAGATCAAAATTTAATCATAAACACTGTGTTACATCGCAGTCAGAAATCTTGAGAGTTAAAAATATGTTTATACAGCACGAGAAAAGATTAAACCGTTCATTATCGTGTAGCAAAATATAAGGAAAAGGTTGTCGGTCCTTTTAACACAAAATATATACAAATTTTGTTTATTATTAAGTTCGGAAAGTTGTACAGAATAATAATTTTGATAGTTATTTTTGTATGACAAGTAATGTTGTGGTTTGGTATGACTCTACAAGTAACAAAGGATCTTATAACAGCTAAGAAACCTTTCCAGAGAACCTAGTATTACGGTATTTAGTTGGGTCAACGACACACTGACTCCAGTAGACGGATTATGTGTTGTCAAATCAGGCAAAGTAATTTGTGAATTTCGGATGGCGTGTTACATATGCACCGCTATACATCAGTATAGTATTTTCCGACAGAATTGGCTGCGATGTGGTTTTCAAAGTAGTCAAAGTGCTCTCGCATCATGACTCGGTGGAGTGCCAACGGAGGCTCTGACGGAGGCTTGTAGGGACGTGGGAGAGTACAGCCAACAGGAAGGGTCCATGGTTACCACTTAAAAATCCATCCGTGGTGTCAACACTAAACTACGCTTTTTATAACTCCTCTACAAAACCGGGCAACATGCTATGACTTAGTTCAGAGTTTCAGCGTTCAGAAGCTATGACTGATCTCTGACATTTAAAGACATTAGCTCAGTCCACAGCGATTATAATTTGAACTGACACAACTATATATCTATGTGAAAGTTGAAAGCAAGTGAGTGATCTGTTTAATGGCGCTGTATCAGCTACAGAAATTATCCGTGAAGGTTAGTATGCTTATGGGGAACCAATGGATAGGAATGAGGATGAAATTGGTGGTAGTACATAACTGCTAAATAAAGAACAGTTGAAGATTTCTGTCTTCTGGGTTGATGCGCTTTGTAGTATGGTAGATGTTTGCCAACGTTTCAGAGGTCATACTGCCTCCGTAATCAGGGAGATTCATCAAAGAGGCAGGGATTCGAACCGGGTACTTACTGAACACAAGTGTGATACGTTAGTGCTGAATTAGCTTGGGTCATGATTTTGTGTGCGCGTGTCTTTATAAACTACTGAAATGGAAGAAACTCATCAAAGCTGAACATTTTCATACACAATATACTTTCTTTCCCAAATCTCCCTGACGCCATTGTGAATATCATTAATGCATTTATTTTCATGTCAAGGGATTCATTTTAGCGTGTAGCGTTTGGTTCAGTTGATAACATTCAAGACATTTGGTTAATTACATGCCTTCCTTCTGAGAAACGGATTCAACTCGCAGGCTGAAGTTCAACTTACACGTCTATCAAATGTTGTCACAACACCTAGAAACATCTGTCATAATTCCCATAATAACATAAAGTGTCTTCTTACAAAACCAACTTTTTTTTAAAAAACTTTGTCATCAGTATTATCACCATCAACCAACTTCAGCAGGACACAGGAACTGTAACGGATATAAATATGCGACCATACAGAAAAACCGACGTAATATCTATGAACCTCAAACAGAAGTTTCAAGCATGAAATTGTCTTCAGGAAGGAAATATTTATTCCTGCAATTAGAGTTATAAGATTCGACTTAAATGTGACAGTTCAGTTTTCAGACACACAAGTGGTTTATATCGCCAGCAGATTTTGCTCTCATGTTTCGAAGCCTACTGTGCGTTTACTAAGAGAAGAAGCCTTTTTGATTATTTATTACTGTTGTTTTAAAGGTAATTAGCGACGCAACAGAAACATGCTATTAAAAACTGGCAAAAACTTACAAAGAGGTGACTATCTAAGGGCAAGAGTTTCAATTGAGTCTCACTCGAGTAGGAAACTTCCCCATTGTTCCTAACATCATTAACTAAGATACCGCAGGAAGTTGGAAGCAGAGCACGAGGGGTGAAGGGAGACAATGTAATTAATGATATTTGTTACATCTCAAGAGTACAGCAAACTGAATAACAAGTAATTCAATATAATGTAATAAGGAATAACCTGAAAAAGGTATACTGTTTGTAAAAGAAATTTACGATTTTGAATGTCTCAAAAAAAAATTACAGCTACTCTAAGACTATCGATCAATCGTTTTTAATATTTGTGGTAAAATCCCAAGAGAAGATAATAACTTTTCTCGCGTTGTACGTATATTGGTGCCATGTAACTGAATTATCTGGTTCACTAAATAATTCTGCAAGTCTCTGCTTAACCGTTACTGCATAAATCAGTTCAGTTAAATGTTACAATCTGCCTCTGCTAAAGCCAGTCTATGCTTCACCACCTTGCATATTCAAAGGCACTGAAGACGAGGAGAGAGTCTTATAGATTTTCCTTACCAATCTTTCCCAGCATCTCCAAACCCCCACTTAACAAAAAACGGCAAAGCATAGAGTGTACAGTGCACTGAACACCTTGCAGTTTCTATCTCGCAATTCAGGGTTCAACCTATGTACGTTCTGTCAAACAGAAAGTTTCATCTCAACAACTTTAACACTTCCCTGCTGACATAACACTGCATAGCCACGTACACGTATTGAAATAAAACATATCTTAATGCATATTATTTTATAAGATGGCTGTCTTTTACCAGACTACACGGTGCAACAACCCAGAAGACAGCCAATTTCACACTCACCGCCGTAAAAACCTCAAACCCCATATTATTTCAGTTTATTTAATGTGTTTTCTAAACTGAATATTTTGTACAGTGATAACTTAGAGCACAATTATAAACTGTAACATGGTAGTTGAAAAAATCAGAGTCGTAGTCAATTTTAAGGCACTATTCTAGCATTTATTTTTCTCAATATATCCTTTTGGATGCTATAGCCTATATATTAACATTATTGACTGTGGCATCATGTAAGGAATGTTACTGTATAATTATTCCTTTGTGTATATGTTGGTGCAAGAGTCATGACACACTTGCCATCCCTACAAGTTGTTTTTTAAATATTAAAGTAAAATATTTGTGTGTTATTGTAAAGGTATTTGGAAGGACATACATAAAAAATCGAATACATTAAATACAAAATCATCTGCAGAAAACTTATTCATTCGCGTTTTCAATTAAACTTTTTCATCACTCTGTTCAAGAGTGAGAATAAAAATAGAATGAATGACAGGAAGTCCGCTCTGTCACGCTGAAGATACTCACACCAGCCCATAAGAAATATCTGTTCTTTCATGTCGTAAATATTCAACACGGAACAAATGTTTCAAACAGAAATTCAGATTTTATGTCACGTTTTTTATCTCTTGCACAATGACCCGTTTGTAGAGATTTTAAAATACGAACAGATAAGACAGCTGAACAGACAGCACCTTCCTATTGTGTATTCATGTTAAGTATTTCGTGTAAATGACACAAATTTTGTCAGTTAATTAAATCAAAAACTGACAAATGTTGATATATATACACATGAACAAGACAACGGAAGAAATATGATATTCGATCTAAAAATAGTTAATTATATTTATTTTTAGACATAATATAAAGCAGGCTTTATTGCAACATTTAGTAACTTTAGCGCTTAAAACTATGTTAACATACACAGTATGATGTTGCCAGAGACATAAATGACTGAAAAAGACAGCACGTAATATACACTGTCAACAATTCCGGACATTTAAAAATGTTAATGAACTTGAATTAAACGTAAATTCAGCTCGATGTACAGAATTTTGTAATGTATGCTACAACGCAATGCACTTTTTTAACA
Organism: Zootermopsis nevadensis; assembly: GCF_977971745.1. Lineage (NCBI taxonomy): Eukaryota > Metazoa > Arthropoda > Insecta > Blattodea > Termopsidae > Zootermopsis > Zootermopsis nevadensis. The sequence goes on along the minus strand of NW_028259154.1, from coordinate 20,852,948 downwards.
TTAAGCCATTTCAAGGAAACATATATTTCGCTTTCAGATTCGTATAAGGAATACAGCGTATACACTGCCGATACAAACTAAACTAAAATTCAATAGTCAACCTCAGCATAGGTTTCAAATACCAAATTTCGTCAGTTTTGAATTACAAAACGGACAGACGTACGTACTGACGATTTCTGGAAGGTCTGAGGTAAGAAACGAAAAAAAAACATGTCAGAATATCTGATGCGGGGTCTACAGTTAAATTTGGGTTCACCCGAATGGAAAGTAGGTGTCATCCACTCGCTGTACCACTGCGTCGGGGAACTCAATAGTCGAGCTATTTAGATTTTTGGAAGACGTGGAAGTTTAGCAAGTATTTTTAATTCTCGTTACAGATTCATATAATTGCCCACCTCGCGCTCTGGCTGCCTTTACCCTATAGGACCAGAATACGTTATATTTCGGACCGAATGGATTCCATGCACTTGTGGTCACGGGAAATAATGTTATTTGCTAGTAATTAGTTATTCAGTAAACAAATCTACACTGTTAACTTTTTCTATGTTAACTAATTACTCTTGAAATTTGAACAGACTGTGACACCTGAAAACAAACTAGGATAATTCTGAAGGCGAGCAAAGCGTGTTACCGCAAATGCCTCGCCTTTGTTTCGTTATTTCGTTAATTCTATTCAGGAAGTTTAAAGCAAAAGTAGGAGTTATACAGAACATTAGGGAGCTATTTTCGTTACTCTCCATAATTAATTCGGAGATTGACAGAGCGCTATCTATGACGTCATGCAAACTCGACGTACTTTGTCAGACAGAAGCAGTGGCAGACAGAGCTATAGATAGAAATAACAACAGAATGGCAAGTGTCAAAGTAGCATCTGAATACCAGTTTGTTCTGAACTTTTGAGTTCTCACTTTCACAGCTAAGAGGTGTCAATAAAGGAATTTTATTCCTGATTATTAAAGGTAACAATTTTAAACTATGAGCCGGGATAGCTCAGTCAGTATAGTGACTAGCTACGGGCTGGACGACCGGGGTTCGATCCCCGACGGGGGCGGAGAATTTTTCCTCTAGCCTCTGCGTCCAGACCGGCTCTGAGGCCCACCCAGCCTCCTCTACAATGGGTACCGGGGTCCTTTCCCGGGGGTAAAGCTGGCCGGGGCGTGATGCTGACCACTCACCCCCATCTAGTGCCGAGGTCAAGGAAGAGAGGAGCTATACCTCCACTCACCCCAAACGCCTACATGGCGTATAGTGGGAAAAACTTTACTTTACTTAACAATTTTAAACTAACATTGTACTCTCAAATGTTTTATTTTCTAAATTAGTAGATATTCTTTCATAGCTGATTTCCCATTATAAACACATTAGTATAAAATTCCCGTCGAAATTTTCTCATAGAAGTATACTTAGTAAGGTGTATTTTTCTGTGTAACATTTCATACAATGCTAATTTCTTACCGCCAAGACTCATTAGCCGCACGACCAACTCTCATCGAGGACCTCCCCTTGTTGGCTGTCCGCGAGTGCTTATAAAATACATTCACAGCTATCCTCCACACGCGGAGGTAATTTCCTCCATCCGGGGACACCAAGCTGTAGTGACAAGAGGTTAATTTATCATGGAACCTAAAAACTATTAATTTCATATCCAACTAGTGTTTCCAACTACACGAATTTCAATTCTTGACTATTCGACGATTACCTGTAACAGTATGCTGTATTCCAAACCACGCGCGGCCCATTTTAAACACCCGGCAACACAAAAAACATTTTTATATCCATTCCCTCCAAGCCGACATCAATAACAGACAACACATTCCTACACAGTAGTCGATTTCATGTCAAGTGTCGGCTTCCATTACAAAACGCTGCGCTGGTTTTAAACTTTACTTCGCCGTCTTCATATCAGTGCTGATTTTTGCATTTACAAAAGTGGCTTTGTATAACAAAGTAAAATACTGTATTGCATGTTCACGTAAAATAATATTGCAACAGAAAATAAATCTATCACTATGATATTTTCATTAAATTTTACGTAACATTAAATCGTAATTTATAGAAAAGTCTTCTGAAACAGGAATTACCAATCATTTACGCACAGTAATTGAAATTTTAATTGGTCCTCTGGTTACGAGTTATGGTCCATATTAAAATATGGAGCTACTTCATAATTTACTATTCACTATTTCTTTGCCAGACAAATTGTTGTTACCTTGTTTTCACAATGAATGTCGAATAAAATTATCATTAGGCTGTACAAAAAACGACAGTTATAATAAGATACAACTCTGAATTTCCGATAATGCATAGTATCAATATTTGACGAGAATGGGAATCTGATTAAAAGTGGAAATATAAATTTCAACTAGGTCTACAGTTTATGTCATACGCAGTGACGTGATACTTTTGATAAATTGACATTTGCTTTTCGAATTCACTGTCATATGAAGCAGGGGTTGTGATTGGCCGATATTAATAAAAATTAACATGTTCCAACAAAGTTGAATGTGGGATCCTTGGTACGAAATTAATCGAAACCCTTTTATTAGTTTGTAATATACAATAAATGATCTATTTTACACACAAAACGTTTCATAAAATATTAACATAAAATCAAAAAGAAATGTTTTATGAGAATTAATTTCTTCCGAGATGTTGCACGGTAAAGTGTGGCAGAAGTTTACGAATGCTGCCTCTAACATCATCTCTAAGGTTTCCGTATTCCTTAATGTCGAAAATCTTTCCAGTTCCTATCGTTCAGTATCTAACCGGCTACTTCGAGGCTGAAACCTGGATCATGATTGCAGAATCTGCTATAACCACACGGGACAGATTCTCGTGATCAACGCCAAAAGCTACACTCGCTTTATCTCTCTCCGCCTACAGACGTCCAAGCTATAGTGACGTACTCTTGGGACGTTCTCCATCCCGTCTTTGAGATAAACAAGTACTACAGCGCCATATCGGGAGACACGGGTTGTGTTCTCGTCCTCTCTTAACTTCATTAACTAGCTCTCTCGGACAATACGGCGCCTACCATGGCGGCTTTTCTAGTCCTACTCTGTGACCTTGCCTCTGGAGACAGGATAACTAGAGAATTTATGAACTACGTTAAAACTACCAGGCAAAATGCACTACCCCTACTAAACAAACCGAGGTCAAAATGGGTTAAATCTAAGTTACTGACGTCTCCAGTAAGTTTCAGTTAGAACTGTCAAATCAAGAGTTTAAAACCCACTGGTAATTATACCACCTGAGTTAACAATCAGTAATTCTAAATTTTTCTCATAGTGTGTATTTATTGTTTTTCACTTTACTTTTAAAATAAACAGAGAATATTTTATTGTAATGAAGAAGTGTTGAGTTTTCTACTTGGTACGATATGAATTCTTACATATTATTTAAATAAGCTTCGGTTAGTTTTCAAAATATTAAACGCCTATCATTCTGGATTCAACTGGCTTACGACGGTGTTTAGTAGTTTCTGTGCACACGTTATTTAACCTACTACAACGCAGTTTATACAAATACGTAAATTAAACAAAGCTTTTTATATATCATTTTATACGTCCATACAAACTCTTCAAACCTGTTTAAACTTCACTTCCGAGAAGTTGGAACTTAAAACATATTTCAGTTCACACAAAATAGTAACAAAGATGTTTCATATTTAAGGATACAGGGCTAGATATAAAGGCACAGAAAATTAGGCACATATTCATTTTTTTTAACCAGAGTACAGAGCATGATACATTGATAGCTTGAATATACGGGGAGAGATTGAATGCTTGTAAACAAGACAAAAACTAAATATTTGTGATAAAATTAAAAGCCGATTAAATCCGGGAAACGCTTCGTACCATTCAGTTCGGACTACTTCTCTTCTCATATTCTAAATAAAACATGGGGATTAAAATATATATGCAACTATAATATTAACAGTAGTAATGAGAAACGTGCTCGCCTATCTCTTATAGAATAACGCAGATTAAGCGGGTATGAGAACGAAAAACTGATATAAACATTTGAAATTGTGAGAGACTGGTTAGGTAATGGCGGCTTCAATTTGTATTCTTGGTAACGTGATTACATGAATGATGACATTAACCGGGGTGTATAACGAAAACGGAGAAATAAGAGACAAAAGTTGTTCCAATGTTCTGAAAATGAATAATACTTAAGTCAAAAGCCACCTAGACGGAATGATAAATGGGTCTCACATACAAAGAATAGGGATTTTATTATATTTCTCTTGCTAATGGGCGATGAACATGGATTTAAACCCAAGAACTTAGCCAGTTGAATAATTTTTAATGTTCAAGGAGAACACCACACCTTCGAGTCAAGTCTAATTCTCAAGTGAACAACACGGGTTTCTTCCCTGCACGAAGTGATTCTTTTAGAAGAGACATGAAGATAATTCTTTACAGAGATTCTGTGAGATGAAATACGAATACTAGCATAAAAATTATATATCATGAGTATACTCATCCTTTGAACCATCTTCGTGCACCCCGCTCCATCTGCAGACCTTCGAAACGGGACCACACGAACACAAATAGGAGTACCAACTATTTGACAATGTGGTCTATTGCGTACAAAATACTGTTGCAGTCCGTCGTTTTGGGTTCATATACTTTGGAATGAAGCGCAATAATTTACAATAACGGTCAATTACATTTTAAGTGGATTGGCCGAATGCAATTTCTCACTATTCAGGATTGACAGCTTTTCACGTTCCGTAACTCTGCTAGAATTGTAACATGTAGGCATTTTTTTTTATTTTGAACGTACACAAAACCTGCGCAATATAGATGTACGAAGCGGGTGTGAGAAATATCTCAAACAATACTGGATGAGAAACCTACAAAGATACCAATATGTGATTGCAATATTGTAAATCAAAAATAATGTGGTTAAACTGTCAATTACAAACTCTGGTGATATTGAGACATAAAAGACTATAGGATTGTATTTCATACAACTGAACAAATACCATAGCATTACATTCCGTAAAATGTGATTCCTCTATTTGAAATGTAACCTGAATTGTATCAAATTAAACAGAGATAACTGTTTGTACTTAGGATTACTACAAACACTATATTTATGTACGTTACAGAATTCGGTGTTTTACTATCTATAAAAAATTTCCTTCTACCTAATATTTAAATGAACGTGAACAGGATAAATGAAATGTTAGGAGAACAATACTTTGTATACGTGGTGGTGCCATCATAAAATTATGCTTTGTGTATTATATTACATCGTACAGTCTGAGCAATTTCTTTTAACGGTTGTAATGAACATCATACCACAGCAAGCCATCACACCTTTTAAAATTCTCATTTCCTGCCACAGGTATCAACACGTCGCCTGTACGAACCAATGATTTCGGAGCCGTGGAGAACCCTGACTGTTCTGCTATTGTACAAGTTTACGTTGCACAGTGTGGTAAAATAAATAATAGAAGTTGTTTATTTAACGACGGTTTCTCGACTGCACAAGTGCATGAATAGAAGGCTGGACTCTTAAATGGTAAAGTGTGTGGGAGTAAGTAAACTTTGCTAACATACCCAGAAAGCGACTAATAAAAAACATAAAAACCTCAAAATAATCTGCGTCTGGACCAAGAACTGAATTTGTACCTCAAGAAGAAGAGACAGGTGTGCCAACAGCTCAGCCGCAACTACATTTCTTAGTAAATGGATGATTAATGATGGTAAAATCATTAACGTTATTAACGCCCGACCAGGGTTCGAATAACAACTAATGAAGGAATGAAACCTTAGCATTTTAGAACAGACTGGATACCTCATCAACAACTACCCGATACGTAACCAGCTAGGACGTCGTCTGAGATATCGGCGGCTATACTGTGTTTCCAAATCCTTAATCACTAACCAGGCACCCTTCCAGACCATTCGACACAATTGATACATTGTCATTAAACACCAAAGAAATCAATCACTCTGAATACGAATATAACAGTTGATAAAACTGTGACAGCCAAGAACAACTCTTCATTCACGCTAACTGCAATACAGTTTAATTATTTTTACTGTATCATCATTCCTACAAATGTAAATCACAACAGAAAAACATTTAATACGGCAGACAATTTTTCCTTCCTACAACTAAACTTTGCAAAGAGTCATGGATGTTAAAGCTACTAAGAGATTTTTCTGATTTAAGAATAAAATAAGGGCTCTCTTGCTTACAGTATTAAATGGAAAAAGATATATAAATTTCAGTTTCGTCTCTAAATAAGTAGGCGCTTCTTCTTATGGCCATAATTCTTAAGGATTGCTTGGTATTCCAACTACACCACTGTAACAGGGGGGCCGAGGTGTCGGCGCTAAGACTTCCAATATTTCTTTTCAAAAAGAAAAAAAAGTAACAGAGTGACAGAAATACGAATAGAGAACTTTCCGTTGTGCCTTACGGAGATCAGCAGAGTAGGCTACAATAAAGCCAAGTTCAAATATAACACGAAGACGGAAGACGTTCCCTGAACACTAGCGAAAATTTAATAGTTAATTCTGTACAGAAACATTAATTATTCTTGTAATTCACGAGGGGACACTTTTATGTTCTCGTGTCCTGAAAGTCTCAGGATGGTCCTCTTTTCCCATTCTGAGTGTAAAGTAAATTTTTATGTGCGAGCCGATTTCACACTCACTCACTCACACACACACACACACAAGAACAAATGAAGCCCCGCGTACAGTGAGGAATTCCGCTCAACTTCTGCTTTTCATTTCTTTCACAATACTTTGTCGAGTTTATAGGTGTATAAAACTCATTTCGCGATAAATTCTACTTGCTCCATTATTTTGTAACTAATCTGACTTTGTAATTAATACTATTTCAGGTGTTATTCATTTCAAAACTACGCTTATTTAGTGTTCAAACACAAAAGCCGAAGTTATTCGGATTAGCGCATCAAATTACATTTAATTAGACTATATGATGTAACAAACAAGTGATAAAGCATTCAAATGTGAAATTAGCGGCGACATATTCATAATGATGAGTTTTATCATTTGCAATGCTAATCTAAATCTACCAGCGTTGTCATCTAAAGAAGATGTGATGGGTGGAAAATTGTAGGCGTAGATAAGTTGGTACTGTATTTAATTTAGAGAAATAATGTGTGAATTTATGAACTTGGCTGCACTGGTTTAAGGTACCACAAATGCCGCTTGTCATCATAGATATCAATCCTCGGGTTTGATAAAATCAGAGAAGTTGTTCACCAGATCTATCCATCAAATGCTCAATCTAACCGGAAGTTACTAAAAATGGACACGACATTACCTCTGCGCCTTCCTATTTTCATCATAAATAAAGAATGATGAGATGTGCATGTAGCATTCATGTGAGAAAATACGAAGACCGCGTAATACTTTTATTAACTGGACTTCAAGAGAACGCACGAGACTGTAGATCCATGATTTGATACGAGGTAAATATCAGATGTAGGCTTATGTAATGCTGGGGGCTTGACTTTGTAGGTACGATATGAGCTCCAGTGGTCACCTTTCATGCACACAGAATGACTTCTGGGTTCCAAGAAAAGCAGAGGTTTTCCTGACTAGCTGACTAACTATCAGTTTCACAAGAACTAACCTGAATAATTGAACTGTCAAATCGTTCCAGATATCAATATACGGCAGACAGAGCCATGGCAGTTCTAAGAAAATGGATCACGAGATAGAAGTAGTTTAGGTCGACAACGAACAAGATGGATGGAACAAGATTGGTCCTGGTAATACAACAGAAACAGACAAATGGGCCTAATCCGTACATTTGCAGATGCAGATCATAAGAGACGATGACTGCCTCTCCGTGACATACAAATAATGCACACGCTTTACACAGACCACAAATTTTACTGCCAAGAAACATTCCGTCTAGCAGTGAGATATACGCGCTCATTCTGACGTAAGAATAGTTTCCAGGTTAATACATTTTCATTAAAGAGCTGGCGCGTTACCTCAGGCATTTGTAATTAATTTGTTTATAAATCATCAGATGTAATAAGGCAAAGCTTAACTTAATGCTACTCGGTCACATAAAATGAAAGGTACCTACACACATCAGACGCACGGTAGTATACTGTTTGGCAACATAGGGCGTACCTCTTCAGCCCTTGCTAAAAACCGCAAGCAGAACATTTTTTTTAAACAACGCATACAGAAATATATAAATCAATTTACAGCATCCATGTGCCAGCTATTTAGAATAGGTTTTGAGAATGTTATTCTGAAGTGACCGTAGGTAGGACAGCCTCGCGCAAAGGAATCTGTGGTTAAAATATTGGTAAGCAGCTATCGACTATTGCCACCAAATATACATACTTTACAGATACACCAAAATACACAAAAATAAACATGTTATTAATAAATTTCATTAATTCGAACATGATACTCCACACTTTGGAGTCTTAAGGTGTCATAATTCAGTACAAGCTCTTACCTACTCATCTTTCAGTATCGCCTTATAATTTTTTAAACCACGTAACTTCTGTGCCTAAGACTGCGTCAATAATTAACATAATAATCGATCCATATAACGAGTTTTTATACACACGAAGATAATATTGAAGTGGATTTTGGAGCACTAATTAGGGCGACAAGAAACAGACTGACCGACTCCTGATATGAGAAATGACGGGTCGTTTTAATGACTGTGATAAAATTGTTAGTTTCGCAATAACAGGGAATCTCCTGAGCAGTCGGTAACAAATTGACGATGAATATCTGCGGGAACTGCTTCTTACTCCTTCATCGATTACATGCTCTTAAATTGAATATTCAATGTACGTAACAGCTAGACAAAGACGGAAAGTAACCTTTATAAAATGTTGCTATCATATATATAAAGTTGCGCAAATACCAATGTTCACTTGATTTTGTGCATAACATCCTGTTTTAAACAAATATTCTTTAAGCTTTCCATGTAGTAAATATTCTCATTTTACGTTGGATTGTAAATACAAAATGAAAACTGATATTGTTTCGTCCTCATCGAAATAATAATGCATGCTGAAATATAAAATAAATAAAACTGCAATTTCAACTTTCATTTATGGACTCTGACACAACTTACACATATCGGAATTACTTACTGAGCTACATTCCATTTTAATTGCAATATTAGTTTCTTAGTGATCACTTTCACTTGAGAAATCCGTCGTCCAAGTGAATAAACTAGTTAAATTAGAACAAACATCCACTTTCTTTAAAATCCCTATAGTTAGAAAGGACTTTTAAATTAATTACATCCAGCATTGGTCGTGCGGGTCTTGACCGCTCGAGCGCTCGGATCGTGAGTTTGAATCCCACTCGAAGAATGAATAAATTAGTTTTCCTGCATGGTGCTGTCCTGCGTAAGTGAGGCTTGTGAAGGGCTGACCTCCCGCCCAATTTATAATGCCATTAAAAATTTCAGAGGCAAGAGTGTGTAATGGATGCAACAGTTAGAGATTAGCTATTTTGAACTGGAAGACCCCGCTGGGCCTAACCCGTAAAAGCTAATAGATTAAGAACAACACTAATTATTTAGAAATATACTTCTAGGTTTATACATTACCACTACGACGAAATGGTCACATGTAATCTCAAAATTTCTCACCGTTACCATTTTCAAAAATTTTGTTCAACAAAATATGTAAGAAGGCCTATGTTTTTATCTATCGCCAGAATGCAATAGCTAATTTATTATTAGTATAAAACTGAAAGCTAAATATGAGTACATCGTAAAATCGACTGAAACGCTCGAATTTATATAAGTTCATATTGAACGTATTTTTTATTTATAGGCATATATTTCCGTGGAGTTCAAGACCCATTAAAAGGCCTGTAGTGCCACGTAGTAGTAGTAGTAGGAGGCATATTTTTCAGCCTTTTCTGTACTATGAAAGAATTAACTCGCTCTAAACACAGAGCATTTACTTTGTAATAAATTGTAAGTTCTTTAATACGAGTAAAATTAAGTTCCCCTAATATCCATAGCCATTTTAAGTAACAGTAACTTTAAAATAATAGAATCACAAATTACTAAGGGACTATGTAAGACTTGAGGTTCTCACAGCGGTGAGTATGAAGATTTCCGTCTTCTGGGTTGTTGCGCTGTGTAGTCTGGTCGACTACACAGCGCAACAACCCAGAAGACGGAAATTTAAGGGACTACAGAACGAAAATAATACTACCCTTGTCTGAATTGATCTCTACGCGGGAACAGATAATACGAACACGTAAAAATTAAGTTCTGACACAATACAGATAAGGCGATACTAAACATGAAGACAGTTTTTTTTTACTATTTATTATCCGCTGTCATGAGGTAAATTATTAATGACGGACCTTACTTTTCTATGCCTTTTGTCAGACTGTACGTAATGTGCACTATATGGTTTTCCTTTTGTTCGTGAGAGAATTACATGTTGACACGTCGAAATTAATTTATAAGCACCATCTGTGTTGATGGTACCGTATTGGCAGTGTGGCAATTTCCATTGATTTTCGAATAAGGCATTGGGTATATTGACGTTTCTGGTATTGTCTATGTTCATATTTATTTCTGTTTATAGACACAGCATCCGTCTCAATTACAAATTTAAGTTGAATTTAAAATGTTAGGTGAATAACAAGTTTGAAGGAAGTATAAAGAAAAATCACACTAAATATATAAGAAAATGGCGGTCCTTGGACCTAAATTCAAACAGAAGCTTCCAAAATATGAAGTCAGAATTTAAATCGTCATACTGGAGGTGTCTTGAATTATTTAGGAGTTTATAGCATCCGGCTAATTGGAACATGACTGACATTTACAAAGTACAAATAATTATCTAAACAACTGTTACCATCCAAAAAGTAAAAAAAGCATAATAAAGCAGGGTGGTAAACCTAATGAAGTTACGCACATCAGCACTTGTTATAAAATAACTTTTTTACTTTCAACATATATAATTATCTATTAGTCACCCAGCCAGCCAGTCAGTCAGTCAGTCAGTCAGTCAGTCAGTCTAAAAGAATTCCTGTAAATAAATGTTTGTATTCTGAATCCACGATAAATGAGTTTGAATTTTGGGCATGCAATGTCTGTGCCTTATAACGTAAATATTGATTGTAACATAATGCGCATCTTATATCTTGAATTTGATCTTTGTGTGTACAAAATAATTGTAGATCCCACCGAGGAATTCGTAGAAAATATGTATCAGAATTTATAGCTTCAGAAATTAATTCTGAATTGGAAAATGCTGAAGACCGTATTCGTAAATTATAAAAGAAGAAGTAGAAACGGTAGCAATTGGTAGTTTTAGAATGCAGATTAACAGTAACATAAAATATGTAAGCAAAAACATAAATAAATACACAAACTTGTGACAGAAAGTCAGATGGGTCCAATGAATGGATAGGAATTCAGCTCAAAGCAAACACACAAGATATCGAGGTTCGGCTGCCAGAACGTGACGTAGGGGCACTAAATGGTACCAACTTACCGGAGGTGAGGTGAGGGTTGTAATGGCTTCACTGAGGTGTTTGAGATTCAACGTCTGCTGATTGTCCACTCCCACAGAATCTGGAGGAACGGCCATCTGAAATGAACTCTGTCTAGACGCTGCTTTGCTACTACCAACTTCAACACCCGTGTCCACCACGTGTTCTGACACCCGTCGAAATGGGCACGCCATTTTTTCACGCAACAGTAAAAAAAACAAAGAATGCACAGTCAAGTCCCTATAATCACTGACGAGGAAACCAACAGATTAGAATAAGCGAACAGAACAGTCATGGCTGTATGGACGCCTTCTTTCGTACATTTGACACGTGATTTGTTTGATCACGTTACAGCTTATTTTATAATTAAACGAACGTTGTTTTAAAAGCACGGAGCTACGTACAGCAGAATCAGAGACATCCTAAAACTTATTTACTTTGATATTAGTGCAAACAGCAGTGTACGTAACTGGCGGAAAATAGGTACGTTATTTAACTTACACTTTCATTTCTGAAAACGATATCTGTAAAGTTAAGACATAGACCACTGTTCTCTTGAGGATATTTGTTTACAATCAAAGTAACTTTCACGGGCTATGTGGATCTGAGGCAAACGACACCTCTCTCTCTTTCTCACTTTCTGTAATTAGTAGAAACTTGTCGTGTTCAGCATTATCTTAAAACACAGCACCATCGCCATACGTCCACTCGGGCAGAGACGCCGCCCCACACTGAAGTTCAGAGTGAACGAGAATACCACTAGCGCCGCCTAGGGCTGCTTGAGGATTCCGTCAAACTCACAGCGGGTTAGTGCAAATGCTGACCTGAGCTATTATGCGCCAATTGAACGAAGTATGCAAATTAACCAATATCAGAGAGTTCTGGGTCTGTGCCCAATCAGTCCGCGTGTGTTTTCTGAAAAAACTATTTGACGAGTTTCGATAAAATTCGGTACTTTTTGACACATATTAAAAAATCGGTCAACTTTCACTTTAGTTTGTGTCTATTTAATATAATTACTATCGTACATCACATGAAGATGAAAGAAAACTAATATTTTTTTCTGGAAAACAGCTCATCGTGAAGGAAAATTGTTATTTAATTAAAATTAATAAATGCAAGAGCTGATGCCACTACGTAATGTAAGGCACACTGCTCAGCACCTAATACACGAAAGGTTAAACTGGGCGTAGGATGTAGTATAAACGGCATGAACAAGGAATTCATGCATCGACTGATATATACCAAAGTTGTCAGCAAGAACATGATTCATCGTGTAAGATTTGAGGTTCTCACAGCGGTGAGTATGAAGATTTCTGTCTTCTGGGTTATTGCGCTGTGTAGTCTGGTCGATGTTAACCAAAGTTTCTGAGGTCATACTGCCTCCAACATCAGGGGGATGTGATTCATCGTCATTGCTGATGGATGTTTTGGCGTCTGTTCGGTAGAAGCAACTACGTTCCATTTACCTCTACACCTGCCGTTAATCGTTAAATAAAAGGAAATGTTTCTAGCTGAAAATGAAAATACAATGCCAATTACGTGAAACGATGGTGTTACAGATAGGGAATCGTGGAGACGAGGCATATTCGTTCCTGCGAATCGTTGATGACCATCTGCATGAAAGTATGACGTCAGAACCCAGACGACCACACGTGACCTTGTCGAAAAAACACAGGGAGGAACACACGACACGATGCAGGACCGTAAATAATGTACAAGAAGTAAAAACAGAATTGTGACAGGGAAAGAATGTGGTGGAACGATAAAAATAACAAAAACTGCTTACTGTTGGAGTGAATTAAGGGAGTAACAACATGTCTCAAGCACTCACCTGAAGCCAACCAGAAGTGTTAATACCAACACTAAACATTAATATTTCGAAACAAAACATACTGTACAATATTACATAACATATTTATCCCAGAGGTAGCGAGCAATGCTTAATGCCTCCATCATCAGAGCGATGAGTACTCGTCGTCATGAAGACGGAGGCCGTAAGCACATCTGAAACGTCGGCAAACTTCTACCAGACTACACAGCGCAATAACCCAGAAAATATCCATTTTCATACTCGCCGCTACGAGAACTTGAAATCTTACTAGGATTTAATGTAATACACAAAATAAACTGTCTAGAAAATAAAACAAGTCTTTAATACTTTTCCAAGTTACAAATACCTATGAACTAATGGAAAGAAAAAGTCAACGTTCGTGGTGTTCCGTGGCTCTAACCAGTTCCACTTCAGTTTTATTTACAGTGAGTAGACTACTGTTTTTGACAACCTTTCCAGTCTGTCGCTAGGGAAACCAAGTTTGCGAGCAAATGAAAGATCCGATCAGGCACGTTAATACAATTCCGTCCTCACAAACAACATTTCTTAGGCTGCATGCTCGCCTTTGTACTTCATCCTACTTTCTCTCGAATGACTCACATTTATACACTTAACCTGTCGTCTAACTAAGAGCGAATACAAACGAACAAAGCACAGAGAAGGTTTAGCGAGATGTGTCATGAACAGCGAAAGTTTCAAGTTTGTTACGTACAAACGAACGTGGTCGGATAACATTAGTGAGTTACCTTTATTACAAAAAGTATAATGCAGAAAATGTAAAATTTTGTGAACTATAAGGCAAATAATTACAATATATTTTATGTTAAATTTAATAAGTATTACGTTTGCAGTTCATGTCTTGGCATAATACTCCCAAATTTAGCATTATCTCCTAGAGAACACTGGGATAGATTTTGAAGTAGGTCTCGACCAATTCCTTGAGAATAATTTTGTCTTTACCATTAACTGTTTCCATATCTACGAGGTGCGATCGGAAGGTTTCCAGACTGCGCGTATAAAAACCCGTACACTTATCTCAGGTATTAAATTCATCCATCTCCCTCGAAGTAGTTCCCCTGGGAGTGAACACAACGATCCCAGCGCCGCTGCAAAGCCTGGAAGCATCCCTGGAAATCTTTCTTTGTCAGCCTGTCAAGCACCATCTGCGATTCTGCCTGAATCTCTTCTATCGTCTCAAATCTCCTTCCCTTTAGCTTAATTTTCATCTTTGGGAAGAGGAAGAAGTCACACGGCCAATAAGGAGGGTGCGGGATGACGGCCATGGTGTTTGAGGCCAAAAACTGCCGAACTTTGAGGGCGGTGTGCGCTGGCGCGTTGTCATGATGCGTCGCATGTGGAGTTGTTCCTTTAGAATCAGCTGACAGGTCCCATAGCCTATCCCAACAATGTCGCACAAGTCGTTGATGGTACGACGTCGATCTTCGTGAATGGCCTGCCGAATCTTCGTAACATTTTCGGGCGTTGTGCTCGAAGATGGTCGTCCAGAACGCTCGTCATCATCGACAGAGGTTCGGCCATTTTTAAAACGTGAATGCCACACAAAAGCTTGTGCACGACCCATTGCGGACTCCCCAAATGCTTGCTTTAGCATTTCATAGGTTTCCGTAGCCATTTTGGCAAGTCTTTGGCAAAATTTGATTTGTTCATGAAAATCTGCCATTCCGAAATCGCAGGAGGGTCGGTGTAATGCACTACCAAAACGCCCGTAACTAAGAAACAAATGCTAATTCGATGATACCGGCTGGCACACTGATTCATTATGAATGTAGGCCGCACCCCCTAGCGGCAGAAGCTCGTACTACATCCGGTTCGCCCGCTATTGACACAGTCTTTAAACTTTCCGATCGCACCTCGTATTTTAGTTGATATCCATCAATCTAGTAGCGCTACATCCTGAAGCCGAGCATTGGCCTCCTCTCATTTGGGAAGTTTCCTTGTCTGTAAAGCACTGTGAGTAGTGAGTGACAGGTCCACTGCTGATACGGAGTTGTTGAATAAGCCAAGACTTAATTAAGACAAAACAAATAATAATACCGGATGATACTAAAGTCTAGAAACAGAATTTTAAAAGAAGGACAATTCAAATATGACACTTAGCTTAACCTCCAACAGACAAAATCTTGCATGAAATTAGAGGAATCTCTTAACTACAAAGCACAACTTCCGTTTTCGTTGTGAATGGTCTCTGTTGGAGGTCCGCATATTTTCGTACAGTTAGTATAAATCATATAGAATATGAACGGCAAAAAGTCCGTGCTATAAGCACCGGAACAGAGTACAGTCTTTTCAAATCTAACGACCTACGGAAAAGGACCGTAGCTACTCAGCGTGGCTGATTGCCAAAAAAAAAGTATACGGCCAACATAATTTTTTTATTCCGTAGAAATGAATGTTAGATCCATATCACCATTGAGGGAAGTTAGAAACCCTGATATCATTTGAATTAACAGCAAAAACTGTTACCAATCTTACAGATCACGATCACAGAATCTTATTTTCTTTTCTGCCATGCACAAAAAATTCTGCGATATTTTCCCTTTCTTTGAATTTGAACTCTGACATACTAGTTTGGTAGTATCTGAAACATCGAAAATTCTTTGTTCACCTTTCAACAGAAAATTATTTATCACACGTTGTTATAACACGCTGTCTGCTAGATTTAGGATGCTGGAGGAAATTGCATGATGAGATTCAGATGTTGCATCGATCAAACGACAATAGAGTAATAAAATCAAGAACGGTGAGATGGGAGAGTCATGTTTCATAGGAGCGATCAGGAATTTCTACAAATTTTTTGCCTTCGTTTACGAGCTTTCGCTTGTTCTTTCTAAGAAACTATTTTATTTTCATTAAATTTGGCAAACGCCAAATGAATCCAGCCTTCATACCCTCTTACTTCAAAACCCGTGTGAATACTATCATTTCTTCGTCTTACAAATTATCCCTCATTTCAATATATTTAAGGTAAAATTTTATATATATTTATTAATACCTCAGACGCTCCGATCACCTCACCCTTAATTGACCAATCTAACAACATTTGATGAACAGTACAAATTCTGAAACTCCTCATTTTGCAGTTTAATTCAGCCTCCTTTTACGTCCTTCGTGTCAGGGCCCAGTGCTCACCTCAACAGACTGTTGTAAAACCAGTGTCTTTAAATTACGTGAGAACAATCCAATAATTTCATTTCCTATTCCTGTAGAATATCAATGTGCTGGCATGTTAAACGTAGGAGCGTTTCAGGGACTGCACTATGACATGACGTTGTTAGAATACTGAATTACGTTTTGCGGCCAGAAAATATAAAAATTCTTCGATGGTAACTTGGGGTGTAACAATTAATACTAAACTGACAGCATTACTGCAACCATAATCCTTATATCAGCCTTACGACCTTGTAAGTTTTCTAATATGCTTCAGGGGCGGAAGGTGTTGCATTTTTATATTCAGTTTACAATACGTGTAAAATCGTTAAAGACGGATTTTGAAGCAAATCTTATATGTAAGCTTGACTTTACTGTATTATGTATGAACCTCGGATACCAAAAGTAAACTTCCATTGCTGGAGGCTTGCTGGACAAAGATGATAGTGACTGCTCTGCCTTCATGTGCATCAGAAAGTTCAACTTCGAACATATTCAATTTTAGCGTGCCCTATAGTCACGAGTCTTTTGTAAGTCAGTAAGAAATGCCATCAGACAATTCCACTTCCTGCTGAAATGTATGTCAGTGTTCAATACTAAACACTGAATAACAAGGAAGCCTTGAGGTATTTCTGCTGGTACTGTATTACCTGACGAGATGGGAGCTGATTTAAGCATAATACTAAAATTTTTAAAGATAATAAAATTTAAAAATGTATTGTTATGATAAGAGAAGCGAAGAACTTTAAGATATGAAATGAAAACAAAGAGAGAAGTTACATAAATTAGAATGATGGGCCGTGAACACTATTAACAAATTCGTTGTGATATATTTCAATGAAATAATGAACAGCATAACAACTACATCAGTAGCTCGCAAACAGCAAAAGGTATTTTCTTTTGCATATTTAATTTCCTCTATTTTCACTCCTATACTTTGTTTTAGTTTCCTTTATTTTTTTTAATTCCCTACTTTCGTATGTTTCTTCTTCTCTTTTCAGACTAAATTTTCCGGTTATTTCATAAATTCTGTTATCCTCTCTGAGTGTATTTTCCACCCATATTTCTTGCTCTGCACTAGTTCTCTCTCATTCGTTCACTACTTCATGACCTCAGGCTCTACCATTCACTCCATCTCTTCACTACTTTCCGCTCCCTTCACACACGCCTTCTCTGCTTCTAGAACTTCGATTCTTTCGCTCTCCATTACACCCGTTCTGTACACGAGATGATCCACACCCGCCCATATCAGCAACTTCCAAGCCGAAGCCCTAGTACGAAGCCTATAAACCCACTTAACATGTCAGCTAAACTGATGTCAGTCTGCATCATTTGACAAGAAAAAATCGTGATACGGAGCACTCTAACATGTGTAGTACATATTAACTTGAATGCCTTACCGTGTTACTTCCAGGTCTCTGTGACTGACTTTCGGCTCTTTAAAAAAACAGTAACATTTACATCCATTAAGTGGATTTCAACCACACAGTCTATTACATGGGTTTCGTATTATTGTCAGAATAGGCCCTCGACAATTATTTCCCTAAACAGCATAAACACATTGAATTTGTAAATGTGTAGACAATGTTCATACTTCTGAGGATTGAAACATACATTATCAAAACTTTGCCGAACCTCCAAGCAGTATAATAAAGTAATATCAGATATATTTGTCACATTTAACGCACTAGAATATAGCATATAAATCAACTGATCTAGTAACTTCAGTAAACCGTTATCTTCGAAGTGTCTTAAGTTTAATTAAACCTACATAATTTTATATAGCCCTAGGATTTTATTATATTCACGACGGTAAGTCCTTACAGAGATACCGATGTTCTCAAACCTGGTTTAGCAAGTCCTTACCATTTACATAATTCAAAATTTGCAAAGGATCTCCATTGGACGCTATCATAGGTCGGTCAAATCCAGTTCAAAATTCACATTCTATTTATTCAGTGTCTACTTTAACATTTCCTTAACATCTACGTCCAGGTATCCTATATGAACTCTTTCCAAGTGGTGTTCTAGTAAACGCAATTCTAGTACATAATAATATGCCTTTCATTGTGCAGAAAATTTACTTAAATGTTTGAGTCTGGTAACTGTGAAATTTCAAGAGTACTTTGGTAGCTTAATTTCTGCATCATAAGAACAAATACAATGTACTATTTGTACTTGCAATAGGAGTGAGGGCGGGAGACTGCGGGGGCATAGCATCGCAAAACTTTGAGTTTGATAATAATTGTTGTTCAGTGTTCACTGAAGCACACAGACAACTTGGTAAATGCCTTCTCACTTCTGTAACAGAAAGCGCCTCTCGGCAGAGGCGATTCGCTATGTTCCGCGTAATAACCGACAGATTTCTTCCTCCAGGAATCCCCTACGGAGTATTAACGGCTAGTGGTTGGGGTTTCTGGAAAACTTATTAATGTCCCTGGAATTACATTTTAGACAAGACCTAGCGACTCTAACGTCTGCAAGATATTTATAGCCAGAAGTAGAATTTGAAGATTGTCCCACCTCGTAAGTCGAACGTGGCCTTGAACAAAATATGTATTTATGTTTAAATTCATACATCCATAGAAAAATAAAATGTATATATTAATAACACATGCTTTAAAATATGTCTGAATTTACATGACCAAACAATATAATTAAAAGAGTAACTATTTCCGGAAAGTCGTTAAACTATTCAATCCAGTACATATCTCCCTCTCTTTCTTGAGAACAATTAGAAAGTTAAAATACTCAGAATGCTACAATTGTGCCTGTTGTATGGCCCATCTAATAACTTAGATAAATTACTGTATCCTCATGGCATTCGAAATAAATTCATGCTTTGTAACGGATGTTTTGACGGTTGAAATGTTATATAAAACAAGTTATAATTAATAAACATTAACGTTATACTCTACAACATCCTAAAATGCAAAATTCTTGGTACGGAAGAAATTTACAAAAGTAGTTGGAACACTTCATGCACTTGAAAGTCGCTGTTGCTAAAATATACTAGAACATATTGCAGTACAGTTTCTGTAATTACAATGTATTTTTAATTATCACTGCTAATCGATGTAGACAACGTGCTCTGGGAGTTACAAAGAAGCTCTCGCTTAATCAGATCATTTGCTAACCCAGAGAGCAGTGTGTTACCAGCTAACTTCCCAACAATTAAAGTAATCTTCGACTGACGTCATAAAGTCGACAACACACGGCATTTGCCTTAATTAGGGCAAGAGTGAGATAGACAATGACAAAGGCAATTAAGCAGTTTAGCTATCGCCAGTTAAACAACTTTGATTAAATTAACTGTGATTAATTTGGTGCAGTGTATAATTCAATTAAGAGCTGAAATGTAGTGACTTTTCATTTTTTACAACGGACAATTATAATAAGTATCAACAAAACCTCATGATTGGCTAATACTCAGATTAGAATATTTTATCTTCCCGGTTTTTTTATCTATAAATGCAAAAATTAAACAACACAAAACTTTTCTTTAACCTGTTGCTATACATGGGTGTGAACTTCAGCCCCAGAAATTAACACAACATAAAAACGTACGTTTTTGAAATGAGGAACAACACGAATTCGCAACCCAGAAGATGACCATGGACAGATTCGCAGTGAGAATCTCGAGTGTCAATAATATGACAGGCGCCCGAAATATGGGCATATTCAGATGCACATTTGACGGTGATACCAAACGAACCATAGGAAGTAAGAACATAAACATTTTGTAAAAATAAAACTTATCGACGGCTACAAATACTGCAAGAAATATATTTTATATGTTCGAAATTACAAATATACCGATGTCTCAAAACTTCAAACATTTTATTCTACAAATTTAACACAGTCTAAATCTACGCTGATATAAATTATACGCACATATAAAAAAGTTTCAAGAATATTTATTTCAAATTCTTACTACTCTCACTATAATCATCGAATCGTTTGGATAAAAGCAGACATCATAAGTTCTTCCTGTGACTTATTTCTTGTTACTGGCATAGTTGTTCTTCCTTACATCATTATAAGAAGTTCTGAGCTATTCCTTGCAGGAAGCGACCCGTTACAAATAACGTCGCATTCTGCGAGACGATGTTGCTTTGTTTCAATAGAACGCTCGCCCACACAGCGAGTAACACGTAGGACGTAAGTTTGTGAAAGTATTCAGCAATTGCCCTACTTTATAGGTATAGTCCATCGTTTGTCTCTCCTTCAGCAAAATCAAGAAACAGCAAAGACCGAGAGAAGGTGAATATAATAAGTTACGAAGCCGGGAAACAAGCTTTTTTTTCCCCGTCTGGCCTAGAACACAGTTTTCAAGTTGTGGCATGTGTCCCAAACTTTATTATGGGAAGAAAGCAGTTTTCCTCCACAAATTCACAACATCCGTATCACTCTCGTAACAAACACATTACAACTGAAGAAGATAAATCTATTCTCCGCCCACCCCACACAAATAAAAACAGGGTTTGAGTATGGCATAAATACAATTTCGAAAATTTAGAAGACATCAATAAAAAATATGTGTTCTTTACACAGACTGCACAAAATAAAGTGTAGTAGCAAGAATATGTATATCCGACCGTCTCAACAACATGTCAGCCCTGAAATTATTGAAAACATTTATACCGAATTTTGCATCACGGGTTTTAAATCATAACATGCATTAACTGTACAATGCCACAGCAATTTAGAGAATTATAACACTGCAGATACTCAACATGGAAGGGTTTCTGGGGATGGTTGTAGCTTAATTTAACGCACAATCCGGGTATTGAACAGAACGAAAATTATACAGAAGAATAGTCAGGATAGCCGACAAAGAAGTCTGGAGTCGAACTATGACCTCTTGGCGGGAAGTCTAGAGCAGTATCATCACACTAATCTCCTCGTTTTGGCCTCAGCAGAACTTATTAACTTCAGATCCATAATTTTGCAATTATCGGAAACTCCTAGTAGTTCGTAACAGCAGAACTGCGTTGAAACCCTTACTAATTAATCGTGACGTCGAACAACGTTAAAAGCAATCTATCAGCCGGGAAGAGAACTGAGAGCCGATCAGGGATAAGAAGGCGAGGAGATAAGCTTCATGCATAAAGCGGGACAATTTCACACATGAAACGGGTGTACTTTAAACGCCAATATGTATAAACCCACACGTAATTATCTCGTCCCCTTCCAAGTCTCAAATTTCGAACAAAATACGGTTCCCGGTTGAAACTGATTTTAAAGTTATGTACAAACCGTATCTCTATGGACAATAAAATATCCCAACTACCACCAGCAGCTGTGCGATTCCTGCTATTGAGGACCATAAATAGTCATGGAAAATCGAAGTGATTTAAGGAGTGTGCAGAAGGGGGAAATATACAGGCTGTCCCACATAACTCGGAACCCATGCAATGGCGTTGTTCTGCGTTACGACTAACTCATTTTCCGGTAGTTTAATCGCTGCTGCTCCTGCTGTGGTATGCTGTCGTGGCGGGTTCCACGTTAAGTGGGACACACTGTATTTGAAGAAATAGACCGTTAAATCGATGTCATTGTCAGGATTGGATGCACAAATTCCTATTAACAGGGCTCGACAATCACCCCCACAACACCGCTAGAAGAAATAAATAACTTTCCTTCTAAATCATTAAAAATTCTCCATATAAACATTTTTCAAACGGAGGTTTTATATCTTAATGAGGTCTATAATAACCTAATCAGAGCAATAAAATATAGTTTTTTTAAAGAAATAAGAGTCGCTAGGTTTGTGAAGAGATTTCTCGCATTCTTCTTGATATGATGAACCTTTTCTGAAGGATACGGTTACGAAAATACCCATTATACCTTTTCCCCACTCTCCTGTCATACCCCCTCTCTCGCGTCCAAATAATCTAATCAGTACTATTTTCAAACAACACAAATCTGTGTTTTTCCTCATGGTGAAAGATTCACATCTGAGTAAATAACCTAATGTCTACAAACCTATTTTACATAACCTACTAGATTTTTCGTACGTTGAACCGCGTTACAGAAAATTCACCATAATCACGTATCATTTTAACTTATGTTAAATGGGGTAGAAGAGTTCACTAAATGAAATTGATTATGTCGAAAAATGTAATGCAGACCCATCAATACGAAATTTGATCGAAATCCATTCAGTAATTTGTGGACAGAGGAGACGGAAAACGACTTTGCATCGGCTTACGAAGTGCACTTTCTCGTAACTAGTAAACTTATGGAAAATTTTTGAACCATTACAACATTTCCAGGGTGCAAAGCATACATGTCTTCGATACTTCAAAGTTCAGTACCATGAATACTAAGAATTGCAAATTCTTTCCATGGCACTAGAGACATTATTCGCCATTAGACAGGATGTTAAATTCTGTAAAGCTGTAAAAATATAGACTGATGGTTTCATGAATTTTCATAGAATACGAACTGTCTACAGTGTCTCTCATCGTTTTATTCGATGAGAACGGTTAATTTAAGACGTCAAGTTACAGGAAGACACTTCGTCTATAACGTCTGATAAACGCTTTGAATTTTTAATTAAGATCTAATTAAGAAAAGCGGAACTCTCTCTCCATTCAGTACATTCATTTGTGTGTAACTTTATACAAAAATGCATGTAACGCACACATTCGCAAGGTTATTTCGCTACTGCAAGTCAAGGGGTGGAAATCAAGTGAATAGGAGTACGATGAAGCAAAATATAAGAATGTGAGCGACAATGAGGTTAATGTGTCTGTCGGCGCTTATTAACACCTGACCATTTTGTGCTGCAAAAAGGGCGTGACTTGAAGGCTAATATAAAGGAATCAACTTATACGGAAGATGACAGAAAAAATAAGAAAAGTAGAAGACTTTTTTCTACGTCTTGAATAATCAATGCGGCTAATTCTCTTAAAGGGGATATGTTCGCAGAAATACTGTACAGTTGACAAAAATTTACTAATATGAAGCTTTTAATAAATCTAGCAAACGTCCTTAAATTGTAGTTGGAGATCTAATCATCGACAAACTAGCAATATGTTTCCTGTATCTGGTTGCTTTACGATAATTTGTCTATCTGTTTAATGCCTTCAATTTCATTACCGTTGTTAGCATGTGTGCCTATATTAAAAACCTGCATGAATCTATTTTTAGAATTCAATGTCCTTAAAGCAGCAATCAAGACTAAACAGCGAAAATCTGAGAAATTACCTCTTCCACTTAACGCAGACAAACTAAATTAAATTTAAATTATTTTATATATTTACAAACACAGGGATACCCATGCTGTTTTCGACAGAAATACTAAAATCCACAGCCTTCCAATAATCGATTCGTCAATCTCTAAAACTAATATTTAAAGATGTCACTTCAGGAATTTAGACATACGCGACACAAAAAAATGTGTAATAGTTATTCCCGATATTACAATTATACCTTACAATAAACGAAATAATTTGAAGACCTTGCAGAAAATATTCATGTCAACCCTGCGTCTACTTCATTAGCTTATTAGATATTGGTCTAGTTAGTTCAAGTATAAAGTTAAAGAGCGAGTTTAAACATTTTCAATTATATATTAGCGTTTATCGAACTTTTCCAGTTGACGTGCATCTGCGTGAGACTTCGAGTACCCCTTTCAGTGGTGATTTTATTTCTTTCGTAAACTGTGTGTGATACTATTGTATAAAACTGCAAGATACGACTGCGCATAGAAAGGTTTTTTGTTCAAATTCCAAACAAACGTTATTCAATATTTGAAATGCACTAAAAATATCTCAAGTACTCTCTGACAATGTTTCAGGTACCCCCTCTGACTACTTATGCCCCTGGTTGGAAACCAATGCTTTACGTTATTTTATTAACCTTACTACGAGTACTATAAGCGAACAAATATCTTCGTCGCCAACTTCTTTGGAATTCACTAGACTTGAAACATGTTTACAATAAATAAAGACAAGTATATGCCACAACATCATAGGATGAACATTTATAAAAGGACGGAAGCATTCTTTATGAGAATATGCACTGTAGTCATATGAGACCGAGAATGAAATACAGCATGCCACTTTTAATCTGAGTCTCCCGTACAACGAAAAAGTAGAAGAAATACATTCTGAATACTTTGATGGCGAATCCTCCTCTAATCCCACGTCACTGTCTGTGTGTCTTCCAAACGCAGAGACATAGTTTTAATAGAGATAAACTCGATTTCTTCTCCTTTTTCATTGTCACCACAAATCCTGTGCTTCATCAGTCAGACCTTTTTGAAAATGAAAAGAATTACTTTCATTAAGACATAGTAGAAAATCCGAACGGATGGATAGAAGAAGCAAGCCATTGACAAAGGGTAAAAATAAACGTAACTGAAGAAGAATATTATAAATGTGATGAAAAGACACATTGATGAGAAGAACAACTGAATGTCTTTCTTTATTTTGATTTAAACTATAGCTTCCGTGTAATGAATTTGTGTGAAATTCATGGTCTATATTTTCTAAATCAGGGCTTGGCAATATTTTCCTATCTTGTCATTTCTACTTTAAAATTAAAGGCCTTAATAATCCACGTGTGTCTGTATTGCCCTTAGCAGTTACCTTAACGCATTTCGATTAAATGTGATAATGGGAATTTATACGGCTTTATGGAGTAAATTTAATTTCTTTCTTATGTAATGTCTTGCAGTATTACCTCATCTTTTCATGGAGATAAATCATACGTCGCTGATTTAACGAAAAACTGCTCAGAATTCAAATGCGTAACTCACAGCATATAAGTCCTGTAAATTTATTCGAATTATTTATCGATCAGAGCATGCTACATCATAGATGGTTTAAACTTGATTCTGGATTTTGACTATAGTACGTCAATAAATGTTATTAGTTTCATATTAGGCAGGTTTTTCTCAATACACTATTCTCCCTACATGTGCCATAGGCCTATGCACTCGTCTTATCCCTTCGGTATAGAAAATTAGGGTGGCGTGGCAGCCAATGAAGGTATCGAAAAACAATTAGAATTTCAGATAAAATTTGAACCACCAAAAGTGGGTTCTGACTATGCAGCAGGATACGTACATTTTAACCAGTATTACAATAGTGGGTTTGTATCTGCAACAAATGAACATTAAGGCTAAAGAAAAGTTCAAAATCGTAACTAAAGCATCAAAAAATGTGTGTAGGGCTAGCTATTCGATAACGAAGCACACTTTTATCATTAAACTACCTCGCTGGCCGCAATGTGATATGGAAAGAGAAAAAGGCTTATGAAAAAGAAATGGCTGGTAATAGGATTCAGTTAGCCTAAAAACAACATTAGTTTTCCATAAAAGCCTGGTGAAATTCTTGACAGCCTAAATGTTCGTCATATTCTGAAGAAGGGCTCTCTTTGACAGTGTTATTTAATTTAGGCCTATCCACTGACCTAACGAGTTGAACATGATCAAGGTGGAGGGAGGACTCCGTAAGCTAAACCACAGAGTTACGCGTTCAGCGATGTTCTCCTGCGTCTACCGGACTCAGCAGCTGCTGCTGTAATTCGGATGTCTGAATAAACATCGTTGTGAAGTCAGATAAATGAAGTTTGTGACACTCATTCCACTCTCATTCAGCCTTCAAAGTAAATATCCTTTCGTTCTGTCGCGTGTTCATTATTTAATTATTCGGACTAAAGTTTACATCTCGCACCATCGTTCCATTCAAGAAACCGATGACTGAACAAAGTATTATTTTCTGACAGAAACCTTGTCACATTTGAAACCTAACTGACGAATTTGTGATTCTAGTCGATTCCTTTCATATCTAGAATAAGAAAAGAGAACAAACACGGAAAGCACAGTGTGTGCACTCGTATGTATGAAAATGCTAGATCTATTTCTTAGCAGAACAAAGATTTGAGCGTACATGAACACTCTACAACATTATGCTTTTCCACGGCTTGGGTCACTTACCAGTATCATCTTCAATGTTATACCCCCCACAGCAATTCTAAACATAAACAAGACTACAATTGAAATTTCAGTTAGGCTAAGATTTTGTGTGGCGTTCTGATATTTTAGAGTGCAGAAAGAACCGCTTCTGTTCAAGCCTTATTCTGTACAAAAAGGCAGTCAGTATTCTATAAAAAAGAACAATGCAATGTTAATGATGGTAACCACCTACAAGACTACAAGTGCCACATCACAGTAAAATATAATCCAAATTCTCAATTCCGTAAAAACTACAAATTTTAAAGCAAAATTAACAATCAGTGGTTTAATTGTATAAGCTTCTTCTATGCGACATATAGCGAATTATACTAGCAATTTTATGAAATTTTCAAGTAAGACTCTGCATTGTAAAATTATATTGTTATTTAATTTGTTTTGGAAGAGAGATCATATTCCAATATCAATAAGTATCTCATAAAGAACGTGATTAATTCTTAATGTATTACGTATTTCTGCTGGAAACCGGTAAATTTTCATTATCCTTCATCTCTTTTGTCCTGTTCCTTTCATTAATTTCTCCCCAAACGTATTTCTTTAGGGACTGCATGAGTTTCCTTCACTAGTCGGATTTCCAAATCAATAGAAGTCATTTTTAACTTCTGTTACAAAGATAAGAAGAGATCACTAGCGCGTTCGCTGTCCAGTTAAGAACTGATGGGAAATATTAAACCATTGTTCTCAAAAACGATGTATTTCACACAAACGGATTTTCTGTACCTCATCATATTGATTATACGGTGATGACATTTAACACTACTGTTCATATACCTACACAGGAATAAAATGTTTCCAACTCTGTATAACTTAAATTCTAGAGAGAATGTAAAGAGTAAAATTACCTTTCTTCTTAAATATGCTGGGGAAAGAAACTTAATTTAACTCTCTGCAAAATATCTTCTTCTATATTCTTTTCATTTTTTGAAATGACAAAATATTGTTCCAAGGGAAACCTTCGTAAAGTAAATTCAGACTTGGGTGAAATTTAATTATATGAAAGAAAAAAAAACCCAGTTTGGTTCAAAGTCCACTCCAGGAGAAGAAATATCTGTTGATGACGACCATATATTCCATTCCCAGCTATATGACATTTTAATGACGACAAAGATGAAGCTGTAATTATAGCAACCCGAGTTCATATAAATCTAGTCAAGCATAATATTACGTTAGACGTACCTCTAAGAATATTGAGATATTCTGAATTTTTATTTATGTTTACAAACGTTGCGATTTCGAAACGTTTAGATAAAGAAGTTTTACGTATCTCTGATTAAGGTTAATTGATATAGATAATGAAGTCTTTAGAATATCAAGCCTGGTATACTTTTCTTAGACAATGAAAAGAGAGTAGTCTTACATAATCCTTACAACACTGAAGTCTGAAGGTACATCCGGAAGAGTAAAATGATTTGTACAGTTGCGTATCGCTAAAAAAGGCTACAAACATAAATTAAATCACTCTGAATTAAAATCAAGTTTACGATGATATTAAAAAATTGTAACGTCCTCAAAATTAAAGTAATGAAATTCCAAAAAAATTATGGTGTCCCAGAAATTACCAATTATTAGAACATACAACCTCTTACTCTCCGGATGTTATTCATTTCGTCCATGTTCACAACCGATGAATAAAAGCACCTGTCTGTACCTAACAGTGCTGCAACTGAGATATTCGTCAGATTACACTCTCTTTTCCCAGTTCATATGCAGGCCTATGTAAAATAAATTTAAAAAAATAATTTCACTCTCAGATTTAAATAGATATAGTATTTTTACTTTTGTCCTGCACATGATTTTTATAGTGAACTGATTCAAAATGAATGTACGTAAACCCCCCTCAACCCTTAAAATATTACGCCTATTGATATATGTTTTAAATGCACATATAAAACATATACATTATTTACTTTCCATTTAGGTTATGTTGACAAAGCCAACAGCGAATGATTTGTAACTGTTGTCCATTGCACGCATACATGGTAACTGATGTGTTAAACGTAATCATGTCATATATCTCAAATGACACCAATCGTAAAAGAAATTTGGAAAATTTCATTTCAAACTGTCTAAATTCACAAATTAATTTAATATGAAAATTTCTTTCTTTCTTCTGTATTTTAGTTGGATTTTAAAAAATTAGGAAGAAATTACAAAACTAAATATGATGGCATGTACGAGTACGTCTCGCAAATAACCAATGTGCTCTTAAAAGTTATCTCTAATTACCATAGCGCTCCAGACAAATTGAATAACCGCCACTGATATCAGTATACCAACTTATAGCAAAAACCCTTGCACTTTGAGAGATCACAACTTAAAGCTAATGGATTTTACTAATTTGTAATGGTCATGAGGGTGAATCAGAAATGATCGAAAATTCACCGCCAAGTCCTACGGGCACATGAACCAAATGGAAGCTCATTTGAATCTCAAATCACCAAATTTGCAATTCTAATTAACTTATCTTTCCTTTTTCCGTCCTGCTTCAACACTTGAATCTACACTTCACGGGCATGTGACAAGGAGCTGTGGTTCAAATGAGCCCTCTTTACAAGTCCAGAACCAAGTAGCGTATTATAGCTGAAACAGTTCTGTTGGAAAACACGAAGGTTACGCAGTGAAGGAAATACTAATCTACCTCAAACGTGATATTTATATAACTAAAAGAAATCATGGACATAATAATATTAATCTTTTCTCACTCGCTCGTACATTAACTTTAACGAATAAGAAACTATTTTATAAATGGCGGATGAGTTTTGTTCAAAGTTCTCATTCTGAAAGTTCAAAGACTGCAAACATATGTTGAAGGTAAGAAGAAGATCAAATAGATTACCTGGGTCATACAAATTAAGTATTTACGAAATTTCATACCAAATAATTATGATTCATAGAAAGGATCAACTGAAAAATGTTTAAGATCCAACAGAGAACATTTTTTTTTTCGACAAAGTCATGACATTTTAGTATAAATGGACATAATGCGTTGAAGAACAAAGGCAAATTAAATATTCCCCTGTCTAAGTATTGTGGGATTACTTTGTTAAGAGTAATGTTAGTAATAACAGCGTATGATCTGAATCGTTCACGGCGACTGACATAAATAAAATCTTCTGGGTCTATCAGCCATGTCAGCCGGTTAAAATTCATAGACGGTACAGGGACCAGCTCCGTCCTTGGAACGTCGATAGACCTACATCGCAATAGTAGGTGCGGGGACTACACTTCAGCGATCCCCTGCGATGAAGCAGCAGACGCTACATATAGCTTAAGTAGAACTAAATTCCCAAATAAACATTGGAGACAAAGTGATGAACTGATGTTTTCCTGATTAAACAGTTTGTTCAAACCCTCCACTACGGAGTAAACACGGTAGATGGATGAGCAGAGTAGGAGTTAGACTCCAACATAACAGCACATTTGAACAATATTTATCACTATCAGATCTAACAAATTGAGGTTAGCAATCAAGAAATCACAAGTTTTCGAGAAGTTGACGGTAATATTCATTCAGTTTTCGGTGTGCATTTTCACCTTGAATTTGGGAATGGAATATGGAGGTATTTCTCTAAGGACACTAGGACGGGATCTACAAATCTACAACAGGCACGCCATAATCATTGGCGTGAGTTCTCCTCATCCTTTAAGACAATTGAAACGGACAAGCTGTCCGTACTAATTCTACTACAACTATCTTTGAAATATAGGCAAAAAAAGATAACTTAAATCCGAACGGTATCAAAACACAGAAGACCACAATTGACATCTTTACTGCTGTAAGAAGCTGAAATAGCAAATAGTTACAGTTCCTATAAAATGCTGAATAAACATTCATACTTGTTTCTCCGTGATCTATCCTTTAGAAATGTACATAAAAATATCACCCGGTTACTTACGACCGATAGCTAAACATGGCTAACTTCATAGATCAGATTCTGTCTTAAAAGGATGAGAATCGCTCATTTACAAACTGCCCAGTCTTTTATGAAGCCAGAAGGTTCACTTACTTGTCCACAAAAGCCCATCACTCGACTCCATGCTGACGACGATAAACCTAATCCACACCCGCAGACCGTATTTATGCGTGACAGTTAAGGTCCTCAGGCCGCTGAAGATTTTGTTCTTGGTCTTCTGGGTTGTAACGCCGTATGGACATGCAGGTAGATACTTCAAACCTGAAGGTGGAGACAGAACAAATGTATTATTAAAATTAGGTTTAATGCTATCCTATGATTTAAGTCTATATCCAAATATCGAATATACAATATCCGACATATCATAATTTTCTATGTTTTATTATCATAAAGAATTTGTGACCTGCACAAATCCCTAAACCATTTGTTAGTTAATACCAAATTAGTCGCTTAGTATAAGCCTCCCACTTTCAACTTATATTTCTGTGCACTTCATATTCAACCACTTGTTCTTACATCGGAGTAAGAGATTATGTTATTCAAAACAACTGGTGCAATGGTTCATTTTCGTGTTTTTTTTATTTTTTTTTTCTTGTCAATATTTTGGAATGTACATAGGGTGATTCGTCCAAATAATAACATACATTTCAAAGATTTATTAGCCTCGTACGTATATAACCTCAGCATAGTTATGAAAGTTTCCTGATACATCGTGACACAGACAACCTATTCGCCAAAACACTGTAAAGGATGTGGATTTTTATGTACAACTAGCTTCGACATAGCTTACCAAACTTTGAAGTTTAAATTAATGGTTGAACTTTTTTAAAACTTTGACAGATGGAGAATTACTGAGGTTTGGACTTGGTTCATACTTCTATAGAATTTCTTTCTGAGTACTGGTCTTGTTGCTACAAAAAAAAAGTAACTTACACATAAAGCAGTGAAAACGTTTTGCTGTTTCACTGGCTGAATTCTGGAAACGCAATAAATTATCTACAGCATTGCGTATGTCTTTATTGGCTTTCCTTTCATCAGAAATTGCCTGTCAAATACAATAAATCTGTCTATGCACAAGCCATTCACTGATTAATACACATGTACGGCAAAAGTTTATTTATCTACGGTAACCCAACATAAATGATTAACGTTCAAAGTAATATAGTTAACGGGGGGAAAAGTTCTATTGAATTCCTGCGTCATATAATGGGCACTTCATTTTCATAAATCTAATTTTATTGCACAATATATAAAGAGCAATTAAAATAATATACAATGGCCGTCAGATACACCACGCTGTTTGTCACTCATATTAATTTGTACATTATGAAGTAAACAAACACGGTTTAATTAAACACCGGAGTTAGTCAATCAAGGTACCCTAAATATTTTGAGGGATTGTTTTTTATGTTAAACCCTGAATCTTAAATCTATGAATATATTTTTATGCTACCGAATCCATTCGTTTACTTCGACGACTCGGAGATTTCTGCCCACTAACGAGATAAATGTATGAAATGTAATCGGATAACATTCTAAATAATTCAAGTATTCATTATTTTATTATCGTATTTACGAAACTTATGCACTTGACAAAATTATATTTATAACAAATTTGTATGTTGTTTCATTCAGCTGCAATCAGCAAGCAGTACTTGTTCATAATACTTATTTTCCCAACACTAGAAAATTACTTCTAATTGTATGCAACGTAGTAATATTGGCTTTCTATCAGTTAACACATTCGCTCGCTACGGCACTGTGACTTTGTCAAGGATTTTAGTTTTCTGGCTGATGTTAACAGTTAGTTATATATATAACTTTACTTGCAGTTGTTTTTTTGTTGTTTTTTCTCGTAAAGAAGTTCGTTGCATTACTTACGCAATTATTTCCTCATGCCGATTACAGTTACCAAGTTATATAACCGTATTAAGCTGAAATCCTAGTAAATGTATCGTTATTTTTACCAGATCAGTTGCCTTAATTAATTATTAATTTGTTTATAGACACACACCTTGTAATTCCTCATAACGTCTAACTGCAATTGACTATCAGAAATAAACAACTTAAATTTTATTTCACTTATGTAAAGAATACGTAACTCGTACTGAACATACGCGTTTCTGCCTATAGCACATCATCATCATTGTCCTACTTTAACGCACACATCTGTCACCAGACCACTGTTGTTGACCATTTTATTAACGTCTTAATATATGACATTTTCGCAATCACAGTCTTTCTGTCTATTTACACATTAAATCCCTTTTTTTTCGTAAATAATTTAAAAGCAAAACTATTTTTAAACCAGGGTGAATTAGATATCTTTGGCACAGGGTGTATTTAAGGTAAATAAATTTTCGAGTTTTGGCTCTATTTATATATTTATGGTCGATTATCATTATTCTGACAGATTTCTTAGAGTACTGCCCAAATATTCATCGAGTTCCTCGTTCAGTCTCAAACGTCTGTACTAATATTAACAATAAATTCAATAACAAATATCTGTATAATAACAGCCATTCACCTGAAAACGAGAGAAGAATGAAATTTATAAACTCTGTGCACATGAAAAACACATCATAAAATGGAAAATAATGTCAGCTTAACTACAGTCCTTATTTAGAACCTAAGCATCCTGCTCTTACTGTCATGTGGCAAACCCTGTGCTCAGAGTCATGCCTGTCACCCCAGGGAAATGAATGGAGCAGGTGACTATGTTAATCAATGGCTCACTTCGTGCTCATTTCACTATAAAATCAATTATCTGCCATTCACACTGTCGTGACTACACCCAGGGCAGTTCTCTAGACCACAAGAGAGGGCACTGTTCTAATGTTCTGTCCCGGACGTAAACAAAGCAAAAGGCGAGCAATGCTCAAAGCAAGGGGGAGGGGTTTCAAAAGGTTCTGACTGGAATACAGGTCCACGGTTTGCCAGATTTAACGTCAACGTATTAAGGCACAAATGTCCAATAGGAACAGCACTAAAAACTACAAATAATATTTACAGTGAAATGAGGAGAATAAATAAATTCTGAAAACTTATATTATTCTTCATTTAAAGAACTGATATAAATTCGCCCGCACTCCTAAACGCTTAAGACCAAAATAAATGAAACATTTTAACAAAAGTCCCTATGTATAAGTGAAAAACTAAGTATCTTACTTCGTGGTAAGAACACAAATTACAAGTGTTTTAAAACAAAGTGTTCAGGACAAGTTGTGGAATGATAATACTAGGAAAATTTAATGCAAAACGAGAAATTTACTAATTTATACAGGTTTCGTGTTATCGTTAGGTTAGTAAAATTTAGGAAGCTGCTATTGGCTGGGCTTCCGTCTGTGATAAAAAATGAAGTCTTATAGTAGAGGTAAGGGTCCACACGCACTTACCGTCGGCTCTAGATGCAGTAAGTGATCGGAGTCATTTTACTCCGGCACTAACAGCACGGTAAGTCCGTAAAGGGGAAGATAAAAATCCTGCCCCTGTCTGATATTAAACCTTTATCATACAGATCATAGAAAATAGTTTTACTTACGAGGTATAAGGATGTTGTAACATTTTGGAAAGTTCTTGTTGGACTGAACAAAATATATCTTATCTTACTTTCGCCCACAATGCTGCATAAATTTTCTCACTGCCGTACTGTACAGCATCTCATTTCTCAAGCTTATGTTGTGTGGTTCTGACAAAGAATTTTACACCGTTTAGTGATATCTGCTTAGAGGAGAGATGTTTTAAAATCACTAACATAAATCAAATGATATAAAATTATAAGATTATCAAATGGGTCATTCAATGTTATCTTCATTATTATATGCATAAACAATATGTAATATGTCACCATATAGACCATGTTTAAAACAGTTAATATATTTTGTGGTTTTTACGTTTATATGTAATATATGTCATACGGTGTTTCATCTTTCTAAAGTTTTTTTCTCCGTTTCGAGTCTTTACGACACAGCAGAGACAGCGATTCAGTCCCATTTACACTCTGATCAGGAAATCGCATGGGATCAACACCACTAGAAGCGATCCTCTCTTATCATCATAATGTACAGTTTTTGGACGTCAAGGATGTTTTCGGACGCCATTTCAATGACATATCGATATTCTCTTATCGAGATTTTCTGTTGCCGTAATACTCCGGACTTTTACTCAGGAATTCCTCAGATTTTCGGATGAGTTACCGAATTTTTTTAGATTTATTGTGTCTTGTTATTTAGAAGCGGACTGCGAAATAGCGTTTATAAGTATGTCAATTCCTCTTTCTTCCAAATTATTATCTCTTCCACAATAAAAAACTATTTTTTCATCTCATTCGACGTTATATACATTCGAACCGGGTATATTACGAATGCAAATATGAAGCGTTGCCTTAAAGCCAGTCTGCCCGAAACGACGGAATCACCTAAGTCTTGAATATCTCGGAAGACATTAAGTTTTCTGCCTGAATTAGTGATTTGAAGGAAGGCAAATGTAAACATTTTAAAATTCCTGATGCAAAACAACAGATCCACAGCCTATACTGTACTGTGGTCTGTCCCCACTCTCCCATTGTAGCAGGCGTATTGATTTGCGAACGTAAACCGTCCCAGAAACGAATTAACCACAGTGACTGAACAGAAAAACCTTCATGACATACAGAAACATTAAAAAAACTAAAACATTCATAGAAAAGGAAATTAATATTTAGAATTCCTGCATTAATATTATATGACAAATCACCTGATCTAACTGCGATATTTCGTTGTGAGAAATGGTCAAAGAACGCGTATGTTTAATTAAAACTTAGGATGTCAATAATGTTGAATAAATAACCATGGCTATCTGAAAAATTCCACAGTTGATACGTGCACGGCAGCATATCGAAATATTGAAATGCATTCACACTTATGAACAAGAATGGGGAATGATGGAAGAATACAAAGTAAAATTTCATAGTAAATATTTACATTAATTATACATTCATGCCCGAAGCAAGTGTTCATATTTTAATGTAGGCAGAACGAGGTAATTCGCGGTTTATACAGACAACTTCTACTGTGAAATGTACGATGCTACGATACATATGCTTATGGCAATAAGTTCGCATGGGTAGATAGCAAATATAAACGGAATTTTTTAAAACAATAATTTGTGAAACGGCCAGTCGCATGACAGAAAACGAGGTGAAAAGAGTGGATTAAAATGGATCGCAGGTATGGAACGGGAATGAAGCATACTAAGGATCGTATCTGAGAGATGAATTTGTTGTGTTCAGATTTTAAATTTATCATACATACATGAATACATGCAAACACGCATGCATGCACAGACATACATACATGCATACATACCAAACACACACAAACACAATACATTAATAAACTCCGTGATTATAAAGGTTAAAGCAGACTACATTTTTACCATGACGACTATAAATGTTCGACTTTTATTGCATTCTGACTATACACACGTGCCTTTGAACCGCATAAACTGAGCTTCGCTTTGATCCACGCAATTATTTCAGGATATTTTACACGTTTCATTTATTCGAGATAAAGCCACTTCTTGTAATTGTGTTACGCATGACTTTAAATATTCCAACCCACACAAAATTCAAGTTCAACGTGATTATGTACAAATCAAAGTGATCAGCTATATTAACTTCCTGCCCTCTACCTAGCCCTAAGTAGCTTTACATCCAGTAATATAGTACAATCGACGGGAGAACGACGAATAAAATTAGCCACTGAAAGCAAACACTTTGAGAATAACGAATACATATGAAAGAATTTATAAATTAGCACAACGTGAAATGAGTTTACGACAACGAATACTCGGTTAAGAGGTCTTCGTGTACATCACAGAGATACTGTGGTATGGTGTTTATACCGCGTTTCGTAAACGTGAGGTCTGATGTATTACGCAGATGGTTCCACAATGCATACATTGCCACATACGTTTAGTGAATACTGACACCTTCAAAGCAGTCAGCGTTTGACTTGTATTATACGTATTTCAACGAGTGTAATACACTGCTGAAAATAAATTCCCGAAAATTCTATTTTCTAAACAGATTCAAAATCAGACATATTTAAGAAAATTCTTTTCAGTAATATAAGAACGTTATCTATGGTCAAATCAGACGAGTAGGCTATTGTTACAATGACATTTGTTTGCCAACAGAAGATCGATTTGTGTGAAGGGTCAAATTTTTTCCGTATTTTTACAAATGCCGCGCAGTAATGTTTCAAAACTTAAAGTAAGAATATTCTGTAGAGGATTTATTTTGTATGAATGTATTACTATAGATAATTCATGCCATATTAAAGACGAGATCAGCTTTGTTTTGACCTCTGATTTTGACATTCGTATCTTTTTCGGTATCACAGACTGAACTTTCCATATAAGCCTTTGCTG
Organism: Zootermopsis nevadensis; assembly: GCF_977971745.1. NCBI lineage: Eukaryota > Metazoa > Arthropoda > Insecta > Blattodea > Termopsidae > Zootermopsis > Zootermopsis nevadensis. The sequence continues at coordinate 20,816,126 of NW_028259154.1, read as the reverse complement.
TTTCGCTATTATCCCCCCCGAAAAAGTCTGATTATTCCAACAATATTTCTGAAAGAGCTGATAAAATGTATTTTTTCAATACAAACAAAACACTGTGCCCACAGAACACCAATTGCGATCACAAAGCACAGTGAATCCAAATTAGTATTTGATACAAAATCAATTAATCATGTAGTGTCATAACTCAACACATGCAAGTTTCTAGTGTAGTCTCCTGCTACTTCCAAATAATTCTCAGACATACTATAATAGTTACATTGGTGTCAATAATTCAGTTAGGGATTGAGTAGAAAAGTTGGATGAAAGGACACAGATTTACAGTTCTGTAGTAAGATTTGGAATACCTTTTCTACCTCGGAAGTAAATGCAACAACACGTGGATTGTGTGGGGTATCTGAAGCCGTCTGTTTCAACAACAGACTGTTATGATACTGGTAACACAGAGACATTACACGTCAGCTCTGTTACATTTTGGAGATGCAATAAGCGTAAACAAGACAAGCGCGTGCGAAGCCCTAGGAGGTTACACCAACACTGAATATTCTGACATTGTCTTCTTCATACAAACAGAAATTTCACACATTGAGACCCGAGGGTTGAAGCATTCAGTAGGTAGCAGTAGGATGAGTATTACAAGACCCGAGGCAAGCCAGTTTAATGGCCAATCCTCGTTGAATCCACTAAGCACAGAAATCGTTAACTGCTATGCGCCCATGTCGGACTTCTACTCCATCTCAGCTGTTAAGAGGAAATATAGACTCGGGTTCAATACATACTTCGCAGTGCATAAAATCATTTAAATAGAAGACAACATACAAAGACACGAACAAATCACATGTGTATGCCGTTCTGTGGTTAGAATACTTGCCATTACTTGAGAACTAGCCACAGTAATTTGCATAATTTAATTAGAAACTAGAAAACTTTTAAGCACGCTATTGCCAGTCAGAACTTCCACAAAGCGATGGAATTCTCAAACCACATATTACTGGTTCGTCGTAGGTCGCAAAGCATTATACCAAGTGTTCCAATTCAACTTCGGCTCGTTTTCACAGACTACGGGTTGAAAATAAAACTAACATTCGGAAAAAAAAGAGGAAACTTTTCAACTTTAAGTTTAGTGAACAACAAATTGACAATTTCATGAAAATAAAAAACAACTCTAAAGAACTAATTCCCCTAGGGTACTTTAGAAAACCTAAAAACTTTACCCAACAGCCACTACACAAATATATTACAAGACACACTACATAAGATTCTACGGTCAGGCGTAAAAGTATAATTTCTTTAAACATCGTGCGGGCCTGCCAACTGAAGCAAAGGAATATGAAACATAACTAAAGACAAACCCTACTTTAGGAATTGTACATAAAAGCATTCAACGAAACATACGTATACAGATCAATTAGACGCGTAACATACGGTTTGGTTTTGATTGGTTATTTTGAATTAAGGTTAGTTTAAGTTCGGTTGAATTAGATTAGGCTCGATTGGGTTGGATGAACTCTCGTTAAATGATGGCTGATGTTAGGTTAATTCGGGTTAGGCCTGGTTATGTTGTTTTAGGTAGGATTGTGTTACGCTGGGTGAGGTTGGAATACGTTAGGTTAGGTTGCATAAGGTTAGTTTGAGTAAGTTTGGATCATTTTCGGTTGGTTTTAAAAAAAATAAACTTTCAAAGTTGGCTACCTCGCAAAACGCGACGTCACATTCTGGTGATCGGAGGTTCATCTTCACATTTTTCGATAAAGTGAGAATGTCGTGACGCTCGTAGCGTCCCATAGCATGGCGTCACAACGTTCGTCTTCAAGATGCTTATCGTCCTACTCTCGTCGTCGGCCTTCCACCGTTGTGTCCTTTGCGCGTCCCAAGGCCCGCCATCGCTTTATTTGCAAATCCTCCGCCTGCGTCGGGTAGATAGGAGAATCGATGCCCGGCGTCGGTTTGCTAGTGTCTTGTCGTACGGCGTTCGATTACTCATCATCGCATTTTTTAAATCTTGTGTCTGTTACGGCGAGAATCATCGTGACAATCGCGTACCGTACGGCGACCTGATGTCCGGCTTTGCTTTTATCGGAATTGTGTCTGTTTCATGTGATAGGCGTCGCGACGTCAGGAGTCAGATTTATAGCTAACGGCACCCGAAAGCCACCATCGGTTTATTCAGAATTCCATGTTGATGTCGGTATATCGGCGTCGTGCCTTATGGAGTTCTGATGTTCGTCTTCCCTCGATTGAGAACCTTGTGTATAATCAAACGATAGTTATCTCGACGCTCGGGGTCTGCCTGCGTTGTGTTGTACGCAGCCCTGATGCACTTCGATTTATTTTGAGTCGTGAGTCGTCGTCGAGAAGATAGGCTCCTCAGGCAAGTCTTCGCTTTATTCGGAATCTTTTGTATTGTTCGGCTGATAGGCGTCGCGACGCCAGACTGCCTGTTTTCTTTATTGTTCATAATAAAAGTCGCTTTTCCAAAATGAACAATAAAGACGTAATAAGATTTTGATCAGTAAATGTAATGCTGCAACTCTCAGTTCACGTGCGGCTTTAGCATACTGGGTAACCGACTAGTTCACTCCACGGAACAGTGTGCCTCTCGCAAGGCTAGTCAAGATTTTCCCAGAAAAGCCGTGTTCACAACGACCCACTATCAGCATCTGATTCATACAAATCCAATCCACACTTTTTAATCTCATTTACCTAAGATTCAATTTATCATTGTCCACTTAAATACGCCTAGATCTTCCAAGTGGTTTCTTCTCTTCGGGCTTTCAAACAAAAATGTTTTATGAATTTCTCCGTTATCAATCTTTTAGTCTCACATTTATCTCCAAAATTCTGTCAGTTTACTTCTCTTAGGTCAGAAAACCTCTAATATGTGTTCGCTGCTTCTTCTCTCTTATTTTTCATCTCAGATTACAGAAATGGGTTAAGCCGATTCCAAATTTGTTTTGATCAAATGCATTATAAATATTTCTATACTTATTTCTGCCAATCCTCATAAAATACTAAGTCAATGAACGAGAAGTACAATTTCCATTAAGCCGTTCGGAAAAATTAAAAAAGAAACATAGCTAGAAATTTTGTGTTCAGAATAATTTGTTATATTACTTTGAATTTATAGTTTATAGCAGGGATATAGACAGAAGTGGCTACTTGAATAAGTGCATGTTAATATCGTCTCCGGTGTAATAATAGAAAATCATATTCAAGAATAATATATTCTAAATCATCAGCACAGCTGGTCTGTATAGAATCATAGACGTTATTTATCGGTTTAATGCTCGCCTAGCTCAGACGAAAATATCTGGTGGTGACGTCTTGGAATTTTCATCAAGCTGGCTACGGGGTCTCAGCACATCGCGTCGCGACGCGGAGACGTTGTAACGCCAAAGTGAATTAAGTAACAACAAACTACACATAATGGTTACCGCAATGTAAAATCTATAAGTTAAGCTGGTCTTTGTTCAGGCTAGATAGCGAAGTGAATTTAAAAATAGAAATTATTTAATCTAATTTATACAGTTTTAATGATTTGTTAAAATACGATGTCAGATCCATTTATTGCGTAGCTTTCATTACAATGGATAAAGTTTCTAAAATTTATAATATTTTACACCCGCCATATCAACTGCTGATATTCGAATGAGATATCATAGGATAAATAAGGATAGATGTAATTAACAGACTCATTCTCAGATCATTTCTGCGTTACTGCGGAAAAGTGTGTTAATTCACAGATTCTCGTGTCCTTGGTCACTTGAATAGCCCCATACGAATCTTACATAAATGCATCCTTCCACCTCTCGTTTTAATACTCTTTTGGTAATGTTAACATTTTCTTATAATAGGGCGTTCATTAAGAAACATTCTTCAAGAAAACTTCTTCCACCTCTCATTTTCTTATATGAACTCCATTCACAGCTAACTCCAGCATAAAACCTGCTGCAGTCTTACAGTGAAAATATGAAAAATTAAGACTCTGGTCGTTACATTTCAAAGAAGTTGCGATGTTCACTGTATATGGCCGTGAGCAACAATTCTGACGAGAACAGTTCTGCAACTCTGAGATGAAACTATTCCAGAAAGTTCTGACATCCACAGAGCAAAGCCTTGTACCTAGGGCTATTTTCTGTACACTCAAAAATAACACAATCTACTAACCGTGGTTACAAATGTGCAATATGGGACTAGTGAAATGCACAAACTTCACAGCAGAATGTGTAGTCCTTCTCCACGGCAAACGAGATAAGAACAAGAATGTTATCTGCATGTCTGAGAACAAATCTGATTATTCAGCAGTTTTAATTTGAATGTTTACGTTTCTTGGAGTCAGGCGGTGAGCGCACACAGAGTGTCAGTTTTTCGGTATGAAATTCGGCGTCGGCGAGACTGCATTATGAATTGTTAAAGTACATGGAACAACGTCCTCCTATGAAAACCGATAATCGCTGGTGTGGTAAAGAATTTCACCGCCTTTAATGAAATCCTTAACTTGATCATCGTATTCACAAGACACTTTTCTGTGCCAGATTAATCAAGTCCACATACGCATGATCCGTTTCTTAAGATAAATTTGTACGTCGCCCTCTATCTATGCACAGGTTTCTTAATTAATCTCGTGCCTTAGGGTTTTCAGACTAAGACTGTTATGAATTAATCGCATGTCTGCAATCAGTGATGTGTGCCACACCTATCTTAACTTTCTTCATTTAAAACATTTTAATTATATTTGATGATGAATATAAATTATGAAGCTTCTATTTATATACTTTTCTCTGACGTTCTGTCACGTTCTCTCTCAAATTCAAGTATTTTCCTCAAGTACTATGATCTCGAACAGTGATGATTAAGCTTGGTTCGTGTTGAGTCCTATTACATCACACTTAAATCGAAATTCATGTAGTTTTCTCTACAAACAACTCACAGTACAATACATCGTACATTACAAAAAATACAAAATTCCTCGACACCTATAACTTCTTTCTAAAATAATTTTTTGTGAAACTAAAAGAAAACATAACACACAACTAATATCTGTTTATACAGGAGTATTCTAAAGTATCACTGCTGTTTTATACATAATAGTTTTCATAGTGTTGTATGTATATGCTTATGTTGATCGTTACATATCCCAAATTAATGCATTATAAACAACATATAAGTAAAAATTGAAAGTGTGTTAACGTTTCGGGACCAAACATCGCGGCCAAGTGGTTCACTTCTTCAAATCTCGGTCCGGAGACCGGGTATAATTACTGAGGTTCTTCTTATTTTCCCTTGGTCCTCCAGGTAAATTACAAATTAGTATCTTACACTAGGCCCCAACCGCTTCCTTGCAAATATATTTTCCTACAATGCAAAGCAAATAAAGTCTGAACAATTGACAGCGCAGTTAAATATTGAAACCACAAATAATAATAAATTAATATAAAGGTTTACTTCTCGAAACCCATGTATAACGTGTTATGTCCAGAAATAGATTGTAATGCATCTCCAACAAGTAAACAATAAGCTAATGATCACAAAAACCCTTAAATAATATGTTTGAAAAATTCTGTAAGCTCCAAGTACCGATTGAATTATCTCATTATTCCATGACGAATATTCCGGAACAAATTCTTAGCAGACTTTCTCAGTGCAATGACAGTTACAGTTATAATACTTGCGGTTTCATTTATACTTTGTACAGTTCATCAAACGTCGAAAAACACCGGGCAGGTCACAGACAGGATTAGAGATGAGAGATTACATTTGGTTCGACCCTGCGCTACAACTTGTACAGGTCATCTCTTAAGATACCCTTCCCTATTGAAAATTCTTTGCAGAGCGGGAACATACGTCTGTCTTTCAAGGGAGCGACCGCTGAGGGCAGATCTGGAATGTGCGGTTCGCCTGGCATTCACGCCGCAGGCGAAAAGGGAACTAAGTCATACACGTACCATATTCCCCACTTTCCAAGTAATGTGGCTAGACAAATACAACTTGCCCTCCACAACAGAACAGAGAGAGAGAGAGAGAGAGAGAGAGAGAGAGAGAGAGAGAGAGAGAGAGATGGCTTTCATCTGTTGTAATACACAAACCTTCAGAAACCAGAGTAATTCATATCACATAAAATTGTTTGACGTCGGAGTTCTATATCGATATATTTCGAGAATTGGTCTAGATGACTGAAACTCCGATATCGTTAAGGGCGAATTTTTCGTTCAACTATAATAGTGCTACCTGCTTTGCAAGGCAAGACTGTATACTATGAAGTCTAAAAAGCAGGCAGCCAGCTGGTGACTATTTACAAACATGAGAAATACATAAAGATGACAGGAATGAAGCAATTGGTGGAACAAAGGACCAGAAAAAGAAAACGAGAGAATAAAGACTGAGAAAACAACTCGGATAAAAAAAAAACAGGGAACAATATCATCCTGCAATTCTCAAACCGACTCTAAAAATTCCTGAATTCATTATAGACTCTTATTATACAAACACGTGTTCCTGTGACTGTGTGCGTTTCCTTACAATTTGACTAGAGATAATTTGTATTAGAGACCAAAATTTTTCGTCTACTGACAAAAAATAAACTGGATAAGAACAATAATATAATACATATGACCATTTAGAAATACGCTGCTTGAAAATCGTCCGGTTTTTGAGGTTTGAACAGATTTTCTTTGAGCCAATATGGTAAGTTATAAAAAGTGTAATAATACAACAGAAACATTAATTTTAAGACATTCTGTCACGTATCCGGAATAGCTGGAGCAGAGAGGAAGGAATTAGTAAAGAATTCTGAAGTAATCCGCAAAACAATATTTATAATTTGTAAATTTCACTGAATGTTTGGGTGATCACATCAAGTAATATAGATTAAAATTTTAGTCAGATAAATAGAGGCAGTGTCTGAGAGGGTAACTGAGAATTGACAGAAGAATAACATTAAAATAATTGTTAAAGAAATATAATTACGGAAAAGACGGAGGACCCGATTCAGAATGTGGCCTGATGGCAGTTTCTTTATAACATGGTATTGAACTTCCGGTTTCCGCAAAAGTATGATAATTCTTGTCTAGCCGAGTATCTATTGTCATCTTAAGAAGGACTCTGCTTCATGAAGTTAATTATAAAATAACATCGACCTTGATGATGGAAACAGATAAATTCTCCGAAACAACCGTTTCTAACCCAAATACGATGACCACCCGAAAATATTTCAGTGCATTTATGCGCCGTAAAAGCTTAAATATTTCATGAATTTGTAAGCCAGCATCTACCATGAATCGAGGGAGGAGGACTGCCAGAGCCAAGTCTTGCTGATTACGTTTGTGCAGATGTCTCTGAAACTGGTTTATAAAAGCAGAAGCTCAGTCTAAACCAGCAATAAAATCATGAATGAGAGCTAACTCATATTTCCAAGGAAATGAAAAAATAAATTCTAGGTAGTAAATGTGAAGCAGGACATTGTCAACAGAAAATCCTTACCAAATGCCACTAAAATTACGAGCAATATAAAATATAAAAAATGTATATCATTCGAGCATGAAAACACGAAATTCATCTAACCGCCATTTAAAAAGTCAGTTCTTGTCTTACAGAAAACGACGCATCTGTGTTACAGTAAATTGTTGGTTAATGTTGTTTAAGGAAGTAATCATTGTTTATTCTCTTAGTTATACGAAATCCATAAATACACTCTGTGAGAAATTGGATAGTGTTACTGAATGCTAAAGCACGTGGTACATTGGGTAACTACAATGCTTTAAAGGATTGAAGTTTATGGTTATCGAGGCTGGCTATATCCGTTTTACAAACTTATATTTCTCAAAAGTTAATGGAAGATTAAAGCTTAATTGTTCAATAACAAACTGTATTCCTAATCTTCTGTTGACAGTTTAGGTTACGTACGCCTTTAGGACTCTTTTGCGTTCTTAAGGTCACGAGTTAATCTTTTTGAACGTAAATTTAGTTTAGCAGCAGAGGAAAAGAACTGCTGGTGAAAAAGTCACTAGAGCACCTCTAAATCAAATTACATAATCCTTCTGATGTATGGTAGCAACACTGCCGAGGCTGCTGGGGGAATTCTATTATATTCTTCCCACAGTAAAGATTAGCTCCAGTTTCTTATAAAGTGGAAGTACATTAGCGTAGGATACACTCCCTATATTTATAACACAATTTTATTGTAAAGAATAATGCAGATAATTTATTTTGTGTGACATACGCAAAAATAATTTTATAAGTTTATTCTTAAGATAGTGTAGTTGCGTCATATTGTGACTTATTAAATTAAAATTAAATTATTTGGTTATTCCGTCAAATCACAATGTATTTAAAATAAGATAATTAAAATAATTAAAATATCATTCTGTGTTCCATATCCAATTGTAAATCGATTATTCGATATGGAACACAGAATGATATTTTAATTATTTTAATTATCTTATTTTAAATACATTGTGATTTGACGGAATAACCAAATAATTTAATTTTAAGTTTATTCTGTCAAAGATCTAACAGAACTCTATGCATTGCTTTCCACTACGTTCAACACATTGGTAACACTATTGGGCCTTTAATCCCATTAAGATAGTTTTTAAAAAATAAATTATAGACTGTTAATTATTTTATTTAATAACGATTCACAATTGGAAGACTTTACGTTCAAACGTTTAATATGACGGTACATGATTAATTTAAAGGGATGTGAAAGGAAGGGATTGTGATTTATTTCAAGTTACTGTCCAAGCATTCCACTAAAATAAATGGGCAAGGCCGCGTTCAAATTCAATCAGGATGTGAGATGCAAGGTCCTTACGGCGGTGAACATAACGATGTCACTCTGGGTTGAGAATGAAGGTGGAGACAATATACGTCTTTCTGTGAAATGCTGACATCTACCTACGAGTCCATAAGGTGTTCGGTTAGGATGGCCAGTTTCCGAACACAGAATCAAATCCTGGACCTTCTAAATAATACAAATAAACCACACAGTTGCGAAGTACTGCGAGAAATTAGAAATTTAAAACTTTATTTGTCCCTGGGCTATTTAGAAAGATTTCTACAACTGCGTTCTTAAAAAGCGTCGAAAAGGTAACTAATATAAAATACGAAATGGAAAGAAATAATGATGGTATATTTTACGCAGTGCCAGAGAATTTGCCTGCAGGGACTTAAAAATAAAAATATTACAAAAATTGCAAACATGATAGTGAACTTCAAGCTAATAAAGAAACCTGAAACTTACTATACGCCAAACAGGAGTCGTAAACATTCAACTGCATTTTTCAATGTTGAACATTATTTTTTTCTTAAATTATTTAATGACACTATTTCAACTTTATTTGTCCAAATAGGCACACAGAATAGTTGTAAAAGGTATATTTGGAAGGATGTGCAACAAGATATAGTTACATGTTTTGTTGTATATCGTCCCAGAATTTGCCTGTAAGGACTGTTGGAAGCCATGAAAACTTTCAGGACTGACAGACAGACAACCTTCGAGTCTAAAATCGACGGCAGGATTTTCTGAATGCGAATCAAGAGTGTTAAGACAGTCGAAGAAGGTTACGTGGTGATGCCAATTGAATCAGTAACTAGGATGCAGACATTGTATCATACACGGCTATGTACGAGAGATACACCAACATTAATTTCTATTTTTATTGCTGATAGGGTTAGTTGCATGCATCGAATGTATGACGACATTTACTTAGGAAGCAACACTTCTCGCACTCACGCGTATTTGAGACTCATTTGAAAACAGAAACAGTCAGGGGTTATTACGGTCCTATTCGTTTCATATGGAAGCACACAGATTGGATTTCATACATGAGAAACTGTAAACTCGTGCATGAACTTCAGAGGAGTGTGACTGGCACTCAGTCAAATTAGTTCATTCCAAGAGAAACGTACATCTGACAACACTGTTGATACAAAGTTTGAGGGATACAGAGTGAATTAAAGTATCTTATATGTTTATGTCTTGACATCGTAATATAGCTTCGAAGTTAGTGCCTCGTGAACAAGATGTTGAGAATTTACATTCAGGCACATTGGGGGTGACGATTTTGATTCTATAAATTTTTGTTTACCGAACGAATTTAACTACTTCACTGATATCACTTAGTTCAAAACTTCAGTTAGCACTTGTTGATATTGTCATCGTTTTTGAAGGAGTCTCTGAAATGTTTCGGTAAATGAAGAGTACTGTGCCCAGACTTCTCGACCAAATAGATTATAAGTTAATCTATCAGCAGATCCGCAAGAATCTCCTGGGTAGCTACTGTAGTTTTTATTCTCAAGGAGAGCGGAAACATTAAAATACTGTAAACGTACAACAGGGTTCAGACGTTGAGTAATATTTAAGATCTTGTGTTAAACTTAATATGGCGACGACAGAGGTTCGTAGGTTTCCCTCAATAGACAGGTCTGAGGTGGGAATCTCTTTCTGCCATTTTATGTTGGTGGATTAAACATTTTCACCATATCATCCAGTGTCCCACATATGAATAAATATTTAGTTTCTTCTGTATGAGATGATAAAGTTGCGTCATGTGTGATAAATATATATTTGTTTAAATCTTGTCAGTCTAATCACAATAAAATTTCTATTAAATATTAAAATATTACTATAATTAACATTTAAATATTTAAAAATATATTAAATGATGTTCTCTATCGAAATGTTCGATTTACATTAGATCATCACTTTTTACACTTCATGTTTCAGTTCTAAAAGAACTATCTTCAGGTGTATAAAATTATATGTACTTAAATATAATTTCTTAAATGCAACTTTTAGTCAGATGTTTATCAGATTTCAAATGATGTTTTATTCCAGATTTTATTGTATTTTTTATCGTATTCGAAGTTGTTCTGTATGTACGTCGTGCTTAACATGATTTTGTGTGGGTGAACGTTTTGTTGTTGTTTTTGTATCATCCTGTAAAGTAAATAATATAAAGACTAAATGAATATTAATAAATTAGAAATAGAAAATAAAATAATATATTGATAATTTAATTTTGAAACATACCAGAAATGAAGATGTGTATATCCTTGTTTTCAGTTGGTTTTCTTCCGACAAATGAAACAATTCATATTTGATTTGATTTCCGCTGTTTTGACTTTTTCAAATATTTACGACCTTCCTATGCAAAAGTTCAGTTTTTTACTTCCGTATAAAAACGTTCAAAATGTAATTACATAAAATTCGCAGAACAGCGCAACTCTACTCTTCTACATTTATAGTTGCCTGATTATGATAATGTAATATTTATTTAATTTCAGACTAGACTTAATTATCTGTAACGAAAATATATTTTAAAATTATTGTATTTCCCCCATTCTTATTCCATATACTTTGTAATTTATTGCTATTTACTCGAGAATTACTTGCATAGAGTCCAATACGACATTTTACAAGGCGAGTGTTTAATGATTTAAAATTTTTTGCTATGCAATCCCTCATAACCTATTACAGACCTTGTACTGATCTTTTTATGAACACTTTATAATGTAAATTAGCATTCCGCATTATAAGTTTTGCATTAACTGAGAAAGAGCCAGTTGCTGGTTTGAATTTATACAGTCTTGGTAACAGCATTGCATGGAGTACAGCCACATTCAGAAATTAAGGTGTGGAACAAGGAATATATTGAAGGAAGAAAAAAATAAATAAAAGAGGAAAAGAGGAAAAGAAGGAAGGAATAAAATCTGGTGCAGTACAAAATGAAGACTGATATTTTCAACTAAGAGTATATAATGGCTGTTGTGCGTGACTGCATAACAACAAATATTCATCCCGTATGGTCCGAGCTACAGACAGAGTCATTAAATAAGCAACATATAGATAAATAAACACATTTAAGCACTATAAGCCGGGATTTTCTGTAATGGACATTTTATATTTAAACGCCATTTTGATAACTATACATCATGTTATATCCACATGATACTTTTTGGTTCAATTTCCACACGGACGTTTTTTTATAAGTGCCGATCAATAAGACAATAATTATCGAATATATGGACAGTGTATCAGAGATCTCATGCCTGCCATCTTTCGGAGAGCCGATTTATTACTGGTGGCGGAGTAGTCAGGCGCGAATCGATATCAGCGTACATCAGAGGACCGACTGTTACCTCCTCTCAGTTTCCCCTGACTTCGTGAAGTCTGCAAACCGCACCGCGTATCCCATTCGTTGGGAGAAAAAAGAATAAATCGCAGAAGACGTGAAGGACACACACGCGGTGGTGTTCGGCTTGTTGTAAATTGAGCTCTGCACTTCCTGTGTCTTCGTAAACCATGGTGAGTACAATTCAAAATCAGTGATACATGTTAGTACAACCTTTAAATGCGACAGATTCTTCAATTCATTAACCGGACAACAGTACACCATATATTAATCTTATTACTTACTGACTCCATGGAACAGAGTTTTCTTCTAAAGCTCATAGTCGCTTAGCTAGTCAAGATTTGTCCGCCTTTTATTAAGCACAAATGTTCATTTCGCCACTGCACGCTATAGTGAGTGAGATGAATCTGATCTGCATTATCGAAACCAATTTCGTTTACAACCATTTTAATAATATAAAATATTATTTGAACACTTTTATATTATTAATGACAGACGATGGGACAAAACATCGGTCGCCCGTTAAACACCGAGGTTACTGTGTCAACAATCATTATTAACAATCAATAATTTTGCATTTTTACACATTATATTTATGGTTGTAATTCTCAAAGTAAATATCACTTATTTACCTTAACATCATTAATTAAATTATCTTTAAGATGATAATGTTGCGTCATTATTGTGTTGAATATATACTTGCTCTAATGTAAATCGAAATAGTCGATAGAGAACATCATTTTAATATATTTTAAATATTTAAATGTTAATTGTAATAATATTTTAATATTTTAACATCTAATAATAATATTTTATTGTGATTTGACTGATAAAATTGAGCAAGTATAAATTATCTTTGTAATGAGACGGTCCTGTTTCCTTTGAAGTAGTAGCTGAATTTGCATATTGTGTTTCGATGACCTTCCGGCTTTAAAGGATCTCATTTGAACGTACTATCCTAGCCTGATAAAATCAGGATGCTGAGAAAAATATTTCGACCTGAGACAGAATAAAAAGAAGGTTGCGGGAAATTAGAAAGAGATGGATTGTAATTCATACCCTTCACCAAACATTATTAAGGTAAACATGTAAAGGACAGTAAGATTGGTGGGGCGTGTAACACGGATGGAAAGTGAGAAGCACATATACAAGTGTAGTCGGAAAACGTGACTGGAGAGTCAGTCTACTTACAAGACCTTTGCGTTGATGAGATCAGTATAAATCTCAAAAACAAATGCAGTATTAGAAGTGTGCTGGATATTCTCCAATGGTGGGTGAACTTATTAAAACGGTAATGAATTTAAAATGTCTCGGCGAGGAGTCTCTCGATCAGAGTAGCAGGATTCTGCACCAAGGACTGACATTATGAGTTATGTGTTGCATTTGTTACAGTACGGGTTTGTGAACTACGCACTGGAGTTGCTAGTAGTGAAGACGTTCGGAGAAGAGATATGGGAGAAAATTAAGTAAGTTCAAAAGTATTTTGAATCAGCTGGTAATATATACGGGCTATCTTAGGTGGCGGTTCATGAAAGGTGTCGTAAAATTTATTTTATAAGGTTAATTAACTGTTTGCATCTTTCACCGTACGACTAATAATCCTTGCAACTGACCTATTCGTACTTGTTTCAGATGAATCTTCTATAGGCGTCTTTAATAATATTTGTGAAGAATGCAATTAATCTTCAAACTTTCACACAAAAGAGAATTAACTGTAAAAATCATCTCATGACTTCTTTTACTTTAATTATTCATTGCATTAAAATTTTAGAGAAATAATGCGACAACAAATTTTCTATTTTTATCAATGTGTAGCAGCATAGTGACAAGACTTGTAGGTACCAAATAGTTCGCTCTAGGCTTTAAACTAAATATCTTCGGAATACCAGTATAGTGACTAGCTACGGGCTGGACGACCGGGGTTTGATCCCCGACGGGGGCAGAGGATTTTTCCTCTAGCCTCTGCGTCCAGACCGGCTCTGGGGCCCACCCAGCCTCCTCTACAATGGGTACCGGGGTCCTTTCCCGGGGGTAAAGCCGGCCGGGGCGTGATTCTGACCACTTACCCCCATCTAGTGCCGAGGTCAAGGAAGAGAGGAGCTATACCTCCACTCACCCCAAGCGCCTGTATGGCGTATAGTGGGACAAACTTTACTTTACTTTATATCGGTAGATACAGCTTAGATCATTTTACAAGCAATTTTAGGCAGTTAGCTACAAGAAGTGTGGTGTTTTGTGTTACAGATAAGGCAATCGCAGATGTAAGTAAATTTTCGGAGTTTATTTAACAATGTTAACCAGAAATCAAATCAGAATATTTATAGGCAATAACTACATGATTTGGAACTATGAGAGGATTTGTACAGGAGGCTTATACTCTTCGTAAAGTATTGATAAATTAAAGATTGCTGTCTTCTGGGTTATTGCGCCGTGTAGTCTGGTAGATTTCCACCGACGTTTCAGAGGTCATACTGCCTCCGTCATCAGGGCGATGAATTCACGGTAGTGAAACATAGGCTTACATAAAAGACGAATAATTTCTTGACCAATTTAATGATTCAGCTTTTAAATAAATAATAAACACGATGCTACTTAAATAATGACTTTTTAAAATGTTTAGGAAGGACGCAGAAGTGTGTATGGAAGGCCAGTTCCTGGTCCGTCAGATTTATGAGGATGAAATAACCTACAACCTCATCCACGCAGCTGTAGACGTTTTGCGTAAGTTGACACCAAATGTTTTGTCCGTCTTCACAAATACTTTAATCGATATGGAATAACGTTTCTTATTTCTTAAACTCCAATTTAATCTCATGTTTTGTATGTGTGTGAAACTGGATGTCATTCCGCGGAAAGAATGTAGGCCCAGACAGGTACATTAAGATTTTGATATACCAGAACCGTTCTTCGTCAAATTTTGTAATAACTATGGCAGTTTCTATTTATTAGATATTAATTCCATTTAAATTTATATAAACATTTCCCCTTCTCATCTTCTAGTCACAACATTGATTTGTGTCATTAGAACTGTTGTTATCAACATGACAAACAGTTTCGATTAAGTACGTTTGTTTGTATTTGATTTGCGGCTTTCTCTATTTTAAATTATCTTAATTGAATTTAATCGGATTGCTACTGCAAAAATACTAATACGTTTAACAAGCAATTGGTTTCACTGCAGTATAATTTGAAATATTTTTTTCCTCGCCGCTCACTTGTTGCCTTTGCGTGTTAAACTTCTTTATACGTTTGGCAACTTAGTTATTGCTACTTTGTTGTATTTATTATTTTGTTTTTGTGCTGGGTCTTTAATTTATTGTCTGGCTATTAATACTGCACACTATTATTAATGAATTGAATTATTATTGTAATTTTAGTTTTTGAAAACAAATTGCTGATGAGCATACTTTTAATATTTATTGTAGCAACTTTCATTGCTTATCGAAGACCGACATATATTTATTTTCAATCAGTATTTTAACACGTGCAGTTCTTTTACAGATGAGTTTTGGCATAATGTGTCACAATTAGCACAATTAGACACAACAAACACAACTATTAAGACATCTGCTTGTTATTCAAAAGGGCTAAGCAACTATTGTCAGTCACAAAACAACTGGAGAATTTACTAAACATATTTTAATACGCTCGCTTAATATGATTTAAATATTCATCCATATCACTAATAAAAAGGGATGAAATTTTTACAATATTGTAATTTTACTTGCAATTATGAAACCTTTTCTGATTTTGTTTGTTTATGTACTCCATAAGAAGTACATAAACAAACACAAATAATGTTAACTCCATTTGTTCTCTGTTATAATTATCTTTATTTTCAGAAATTCCGGCCAATTCAATATTGGAACTTTTTGGTAAAACATTCTTTGAATTCTGTCAAGATTCTGGTTACGATAAAATCCTCCAAGTCCTCGGAGCAACTCCGCGGGACTTTCTACAGGTAAGCGGAAATATGCTCATGTCCAGTAACATTACAAAACAACAAATTCTTTAATGGCCACGGGACAAAATTTGTGCCGGCCGGGATTAAAGTACGCTCGCATACTGAGAAGCTCTTTCTACCCATGTAATACAGAACAAAAAAACTTGTTTTATTTGCATGACATCAGAACTTGGACGCCCTGCACGACCACCTGGGTACCCTCTACCCGGGGATGCGAGCCCCTTCGTTCCGTTGCACAGAGCGACCAGAAGATGGGGCCCTGCTTCTGCACTACTATTCGGATCGCCCTGGATTAGAGCACATTGTCATCGGAATAGTGAAGGTCGTTCATCGTTTTTATAACACTTTACGTTTTCGTTGCGTAATTCAGTTCGATAGAGGTCTCTTAAGCTATCAGCCGTCTCAAAGCGAAACGAGTACTCCCAGTTTCAGAAACTGAATTGATCCATCATTGTCTCCTAAACACTAGCAATTAATTCCCAATGAGACAGCTGATCTCCCGAGAAGTTTTCGTTACCACTGTCTTTGTTTCTTGATGCATTTAACGACACTTTTGAAACTCTGTGAAAAGCGATCCCTGTGCCTAAACCCTATCATATAGAAATATAGAGTGAAAGGAGATAGAGTTCTGTGCGTTCTTAACTACGGCATTATATGGTGGTGATACGTCATAGCCACTTTCTTGCCACTTTACCTGTGGCTAAATGGATGTCTACTGTTAACCAGTGGATAATGGCTGTAGTCTTCAAACATGCTTCGACATAATGGCGAACTGAAAACTTAAGACATTATCCAGGTTGTCCAGCCCGCAAGCCATTAACTACTGAGCACGTACCCTTCAACTTATCATTAGACGAAGATGATTGAGAATGATGATATCTAAAGGACGTCTCCTACCTAGCTGTAGGTACGAAAATTAAATTAATGATTAAGGGTCAAAATACGTGCATAACATCCATAACAGCGTACTTGCTTTTTTAACTACAATAAAGTCATAACTATGTATATGACAAAAATTCGTAAATGGTCGCAAATGCGTAATAAATAGGACCACGGATTATGCTTTTGACTGTGAGTGTGTTATGAGCTTCCAGAGGCGGAAACATATTCTATTTTCCAAGCATTGCTACTATTAGCATGTTTGAAATATATCTGATATTGGGGGTGAAACGTTAAAATAAGAGGGATGGACATGAAATACGGGAGAAAAGTAAGGGAACAGAGGCACGAAAAGAAGATGGAAACTGAAAAAGATGTTAAGGGGTGATAATGTAATAACTATTTACCCAATGAATTTCATGGGGAATTTTGCACTAGTTAATAGGATCTTAGAATTCTCGCGAACTGTAACGTTCCTGAATTTGTTCTAAATAAAACAGAATCTTAATCTCTTTTAACAAATTAAAGAAGTTATAAATACAATTTAAATACTGACAGGAGATAATTAGCTCATATAAAGGTTCAGTGTAAGATGAAATGGTTAATACATAAATAAAATGTCATTACAATACACCATTTTTGGTTCAGACGGTGGCGAGCAAACTGCATGGAACAGAGGTCGAAGTTAAGATTCTGAAGACCAAGGAAGAGTGTGACCACGCCCAATTCCTCATCACAGAGTTATGTGGTCCAGGGAAAGCCTCTCGACCAGAAGTTACTCAGATTGAGACACTCTCTATAGGTAACTCGCAATTATTTATGATAAGAACATGTTCACATGATTATGTTATTTGTAACATGATGTATGTACAGTACATCCTTCCCGAAATAAGAATCAAGAAGCTGATGAAATGGCAAACTTTCCCAACCTTATATGTTTCAATCTATTGACTGATTCTGTGAATGATGAATTGGAAAGGATTAGGTTTCAAGCAGTTGTGGCGTAATTTAAAATGTTATTCCAACAGTTCTCTGGAGGGAGTAAAATTTTCTGCTATGTAATCAGGCAATTATCGAATGTAACACAAGATATTTGAAAGATATTCTTATGCAACCATAAACCTAGAACAAATTACGTATCAACAATTGAAGCAGGGATAAATCTAAAGTCCGGTTATTATATTCATTTGCATTTGCACTAGTTCAGATGCCCACCATAATGTTTCGAGGAACCTTCAAAATTTAAGGTGATTTAAATGTGAATTGGACAAAGTTAGTAAACATATCGTGCCAAGATATTGGACGACAGTCTGAAGATTGTGGGAATTGTGCAGAGCCCAAGGTGAGCCCGGCCACATTCTGTCGTGTGTTCCCGTTCCACCTGATGTTCGACAGCGATCTCAAGGTCGTACAGACCGGCAGCACAATAGCTAGGGTCATGCCGCGGGTCAGGAGACCCGGGTGTCGCGTCACCGACATTCTGGACACGGTCAGTTGCTATTTTACACGTTTGGTAACCGCGCTAGCATGTGTACGACTGTGTGTGTCTACGTGTATGCAAGCCTAAAGTATGTACGCCCTGTGTAAATAAATACGTTCGTGTGCATGCATAGCCTATATGTACGTAGACTATAAGTATGTTTGGTTTATTTGTCTTTAACAAAGCTGTATCAATCAGATAGAAACATAATTTTGAGTCAATTGAATAAAAATTTTCTTGGATATTATCCATCGTCTAGTAAATATAAAACGTAAAACGACGTTTCGGAGATAGGGATTAGCTCTATCTAGTGGGCCCAACTGTGTAGGAACCTGAAGACGGAGATAGAGTCCCATCTCCGAAACGTCGTTTTACGTTTTATATTTACTAGACGATGGATAATATCCAAGAAAATTTTTATTCAATTGACTCTTCACCATCGTCAAGAAGTTTTAGATCTGATATAATTTTGAGGGATTAGAATTGCCTGTTTATTAACCCTCTAGTTATAATTGTACATTCACAGAACTTTAAGGAACTATTATAACATTTAGCATGAATAAATTTACTAAAATCTTGAAAAATGTGAGTGAGCTTTATCCAGGATCCGGGCCGAGAACCGGATCTTGAACCGTCCAAGTACGATTCTGGGGTTACAACGTGAACCGCTGAGTCCGGTAAGTATATGCCTTATGTACTGCACGTAAGCACACTGCAATTCATGATGCACATCTGCAAAGTACCTGCTACGTCTCTCTCTCTCTCTCTCTCTCTCACCCCTGAATGCCGACTGATGTACAAATAAAGATTTGGTTGTTCCGTAATTTGGTTCCTTCTGCTTTTTTCGTGTAGTTTAACGCATTTCCTCTTCAGAGCCCCCAGTGGTAGTAGATGTACCATTCACTTTAACATTCACTAACTATTAATTTTGGGGTTTTGATATGATTTTCAGAATAAACAGCGATTTCTCCCTAAACAGTATCAACCTGTTATTTTATAATGGAGACGTGCTGTGTTTCCTTGGAGGTAGGAAATGACATTTTAAGTAATATTAGATGAGCTTCGTGCATCAAAGAATTATTATTACTGTTCGTAATGAAAAATCAACGGATGCATTATAATTAGCATTATTTTTAAATGCTAGGCATAGATGACAAATAATTCTCCCTGTTAAAGCCTACAAGTTGTATGCAGTCAAATGCCATGTACACGTGCTATAAACATCCACAAATCCCGAATTCTGTCTTTTAGAAAAGAGGTAATTTCAGATGCAAAACAACAAAAGAGTTAAACATTATTAATCCAACGTTAATTCCTTAATTAAAATCTGCATCATGTCTGTGGTTTCGTACTATGTCAATTGTCTATTAGGGAAATGATAAATATGAAGTAATAGTACTGGCGCTTTGAAATGAAAGGTAAGAGATTTCACAATGTAGATAAAAAAAATATTTCTCATTAACATTAATGGGTGGTTACAATTTATTATCTTTGTGTAGGTAAGACCACACTTAGAACTCACGTTCCAAAACATTCTGTCTCACATCAACACCGTGTACGTGCTAAAAACGAAGCCCGGGGTCATGGAAGCCGAGCATCAGGATGGCGCACCAGAATTCTCTTACCTCAGACTAAAGGTACATTCTGTTTACTAAAATCTTGAAATTACAACGGGTCGTTTACTTCATTCTTCAACTTACCTTTTGATCAGATTAATAATTTATTAAAGCGTCTATGAAACTAATGTAAATACGTAGAACTGAGCATACAACGACAAATGTTGACCGTCCATTCGCCAACTGCTAAAGAAGTTCATCAAAGACCAATAATTTAATAATCGGCTGAGACCTGTCATTTTACGGAAGCAGCCAACCATTTCTTAACGTTTTACTTTCACGTCTTGACAGTATTCTCAGCTTAGTGTTCAATTTAACGCGTGTGGTTCTTTTAAAATGGAGTCACTGCAGACCTATCAAACTAAACGGTCTATAGTGTGACGCTGCACTCTCGTTTTCTCAGGATAATGCCAAAGGATTAGGTGCTGTAGCTTAAAACTCTTGGCTACAAAGATTTTAATAATGGCAGTGTGGGTGTCTCTTGATGGACGTGCGTACAATTACAATATGATCAAATGACAATCATACATCGTGACATCCTTCAAATCAACACGTAAAAATAATTATTGAAAATGTGTTCACCGGAGCCAAACAGCAGGTCACGCCTAATTCGAGTCATCGTTCCGCCAGCGTTCGTCTTTTATTGCTTCCTCTCGTACGTTACATCCACCCGTGATCAGGCCAACCAGCAGAGCCCACATGATCCGGTAGCCAGACAATGTCTTTGGTCAGCAGGCATATATTTATAAAATAGCCTTGACTGACCACGTGTCAAGGCTTACACACAGTCCAACTGGCTGAATATCGCAGTTGCGTATAAGTAAAGTATTAAAACGTGAAATAAATTGGTCCAGCAGTCCCATTATGTGGTGGATTCGATCCCCGATAAGGAAATTCAGAAATCTGCTGTCTGTCCAGAGGGTTTCGCTCTCACAAGGCCTCCACAAGCTCTTCTTCTATTAAAGGCTATGGGTAAATATGTCCGCGACCCGGAAGCTACCTTCGATAAACACTCAATTCAAGCCGATGCAATGTTCTACGCACCCTTAAACTTGTTAAAAGGTAGAGTCGTGGCTAGCTCGGCGCTCCGGCTGCTTTACCTCTGTGCCACGTGAGGAGGAAGCTGAGTGGACCGCGAAATCTGCTGGAGTGTATGGAAAAAGGAAATGCATTCCTCTACCCGTAGTCAAACTCCGGCTGTCTACCTATTGGCCAGACAATTTTATGTGAAATTTTGGCTAATAAAGTATGAAGAGGTACGCATTCAGTGGATTGACGTAAATACGTAGGTGTATGGAAATAGATTTATTGTTCTGCACTTTATTAGTACGCATAAATTTACGAACTATATCCCACTACTTTCATTCATTTTAATATCTTCGGCATAATTCCATCCACTCCTTTGTCTCACACGTGATCCCTTGCCTTCAAGATCTTTCGCCTAGAACGTTGAATTCAGTAGGACCCATACATAGACTTCAACGAAGACCACTTTTATTTGAAATACGTTTTTGTGTTAATCTAGACGTAGAAGACAAATTACAGAACTGACAGAATCATTACTTTTGTCCTTAGGGGCAGATGCTGTATATCCCTGAATCAGAATTGGTTATCTTCCTGTGCTATCCAAGCGTCATGAATCTGGATGACCTGACAAGGTGAGTGAAATATTCAGATTTCTGTAATGTGATATTAGCAAGGAAGCCTGAGGAGTTAGTTATCACAAGAAGTAGGCATTACGTTCGTCGTAAACGTTGGTATCTACAAATCCACACACTGCTACAACCCAGAACAACACCGACAATGTATTCCTCCTTACAACCACTTCTGTTTCATTACACAATCCATGACAGAGTATCTGAATAAGAAAGAATACTGTTATTCGCAGTTTAATCGAGGATCACACAGACACATTAATCTTACTTCTAAACTGTGAAAATGACAAGAAATGCATCAGAAAGGAATACAAAGCCGGGTTCTTGTGGTAACATTCGTAAACCCTTTCTTCCGTAACAAATACGAAATTATGTGTACAGTTACTGAGTGTTCTAGTGACACTCTGAATGTTTCAGACGCGGTCTCTACATAAGCGACATCCCTCTTCACGACGCGACAAGGGACCTAGTGCTAATGTCTGAGCAGTTCGAAGCAGACTACAAGCTGACTCGAAATCTGGAGCTCCTCACAGACAAGCTGCAACAGACATATCGCGAGCTGGAAGGGGAAAAGCAGAAGACAGACAGGTTGAAGGAATTATCTGTATCGATTCTTAGGTTATTCACAGACACATATTGTCGAACAAAATGAGAGGATAATTGTACATATTCACTGATATTCATACTAATCACTTTCCGCGAATAGCATTTTTGTGATAAATTTGCAGTCTTACTTAGACCCATTTACATACAGCCAGGCATATTTTTGGCAGGTAGAGTACTATTTTTTGTGCAGGTACACATATGTTTAAGTTTTTCCTTAAGTGTACCACAAAACCCCTGCACAACTTGGCATTATTTAAAACCTTCTAAACATCGATCTTGTGGTAAGGCGTTTGCTTCCTTACTCTCAATCACACTGTTTGTTACGTATTAAATTATCTTACCAGGTGTTAGATAGATAATTTGGAAATTAAATTTTCTGCATTTGCATATAGCAGTAAACGCTGAAAATGCTCCTAACCATCACACAAGCACTAACAGAATCTCAAGACTGCATTAATACAGTCTGTGATACAGACGAAATTCGAACCACGTACCTGCCTAGTACAAATCTAGACAGTGTAGCTACACCAATCTGCTAGATATTATCCTGCTTCATCATATCTGAGCTCGTCTCATGCGTTGAATACTGTTGCGCAGGGGGCCATATTACAGGTTCCAAAACCTGTCTGGCTCGCAGTCAAATTTTAACAATACAATTTATATACCTTATATACAGCGTGATTCTCTCGCCAAACGCCCTTGACGTCGGGCAATAAAGCCGCCATATATACACCGATTGTGACCAAATGATGCAGGTACACACCTCGGTCCTTGAGAAGCTGCATCCCGTCACGTAATATCTGGTTAGTTAGCTAGTGTTAAGGTGCCCACTATTAGTAAGCTAGTTAAGTCCAGGTACTTTGTAATACTTCGTTTGCTTATGTTTTGTACCAACTGCTATCCTTCATAATTTCAACTCATCTTGACATCAGCCTTTTCGAACCATAATAAGATTCTTTATAATCTAGGACCATGATCGTTTCCTGCTACCTGTTATCGTTCACGTCACGTTGTGTGCCTTACTTATCAACATACATTAATGTGTTTCTACTGTATTACAGCCAGTGTAGAACCATGATCTTTCTATCTTGCTTGATATCCACGTAACTATTCTACTGTCCCTTATTCCTTCCGTCTGTGGTTAATTCCGTATAATCATAAGGCAGAAATGCCCAGGTCTATGTCAGAATAAGTTACACACGTAAATAAAAACATCTGGTAACAGATGCAAGTAAATCAGTTCCCTCAAGCTACTCATAATGAAAGGTCATTATGAAGTAATACTCCAGCTAAATTTTGTGTATCCCTAAAACCCACAGATTGCTCTATTCTGTGCTGCCGATCAGTGTAGCCAATGAACTAAGACACAAGCGTCCGGTTCCAGCACGACGATACGATTGTGTGACACTCCTCTTCTCCGGAATTGTTGGGTTCAGTGACTACTGTGCCACAAACACAGATTCCAGGGGGGCTATGAAGATCGTTCGCATGCTCAATCAGCTGTACACAGCCTTTGATGTCCTCACAGACCCCAAGAAGAACCCAAACGCCTACAAGGTACGTTTTGCTGATTCTTGGTTCATTTCACGACATTTTTCCAAATACATATGTTATAAATGAAGGATAAAATTAAATAAATGTGGTTGGTAGTTCGGACTTCCAACACAGTAAGAAACAACGAACAGTTAAAAGTTTCTTGTTAACAATGTTTGTGTATTATAAAAGAACATAAGGTTATTAAGGATCTCTACTTCCATGAAAAGTATGAAAGATTTATGACAGTAATATTGTTTGCGCATTTAATTTGTAATATCCTCCGTATGCAATGATAATGGACCAAGTATTTGTAAAAGAAGTATAATGCTTAATTGCTAATGAAAAACTTTCTGATTATTTAGTTATTCACAAAATGGCGCCACTGAAACCTACCCTGCGTCAATGTCTTCCTAGATATGTTTTCTTTTAAAGTGTCCTTATTAAAATTTTGTATTAATTTCTCATAGTTACCATGCGTGCAAAATGTCGTCCATCTCACATTTCTTAATTTATTAACTGTAATAACACAAACCTTTGAAAATAATTGCTATAGCAATATTTTTTAAAAAACAAGTACATAATATCAAATCGCGGTCTAATTGCAGGATATCCTTAGGAGGATGTGTGTGATTTTCTTCAGTCTCTCAGTGTGTTTCCTTGACATAGTAACAGATCACAAACGTCTACTATTTCCTCGCCATTTTAATCAATATTCTAATTTGGTTAGATATATGGCCATTACAATCGCTAATAACCTAAGAATCGATAAAAAAAGCTATTTAAAAAGGGATGAACCAGTTTTCCAATTCATTTACTGTGAGCATTTGGTTCTTCTTGGAAATTTTTATGAGCAGGTGGAGACGGTAGGGGACAAGTACATGGCTGTGAGTGGTCTGCCCGAGCCTTGCCAGACGCACGCCCGTTGCATAGCGCGTCTTGCCCTGGACATGATGGACCTGGGGAGAGAAGTTCAAGTAGACGGCGAACAAGTAGTAAGTTTAACTATCGCAGGATTCTTTTGGGTTGAGGCTGAAACCATATGTACTACGACTTTAAATAATCCTAATGTGCAAATTCTCTGATTATGATCAAGATGGATCGGTATGTGGTGTGAGAAAAATCTGCCTAAAAGTGACATTTTCTCAATACAAAACACACTAAGACTTTTCTGAGGTTGAATTTTGGCCTCAGCAGTAATAATCCTGCATCTGACGGCTTCCGGATGAAGCCGTTTAAGTTCCACAAGAAAACTCGTATACCAATCGCTGTTGCTCACCGGAGGATTCTGTACCTTTTAAATAAATCAGAATAGCCTTCATTTATTTATTTTCCCTTGTACTAACTTCCTGGTGGCAACTTTATATTTCTCGCAGAGGATAACGATTGGAATCCATTCCGGCGAAGTGGTAACAGGAGTGATCGGACACCGAATGCCACGCTACTGCCTCTTCGGCAACACTGTGAACCTCACAAGTCGCACAGAAACTACGGGCGAACCTGGCCGAATCAACGTATCTGAAGATGCTTACAGGTCAGTATTCGTATAAGTTAAGATGAGAAATGTTTGGGGGAAAAGATCGCTGTTAGACTGTAAAGGAGGCTAAGTCGTAGGCAAAATCTTAGGTCAAAATTCACAAAGTACTAACTTCAAAGTTTAACGTTATTTGATATGAGGACCACACATGCTATGGTTTTAAGCTGAAGTGCACATATGAGAGAAATATAGGATACAACAGTCTGAAGTTTTATTAGTAATTATAAATAAATTAAACGTAGTTGTCAGTTAATATCCCACTCTCATTAATTCTTTCTGAATACACTTATCACAATCTACTAATTTTCATAAAATAGTACAGAAATTATTCAAGCAAAAGTGTATTCAATGTAAAACAGATTCTTAAACACAAACAAACGAGAGACGAAACTGTCAACAGTGTGTGCCGTACGTATTTTTTGTACAACTCGACACATGACAACGAACACGGGACACGAGTGTAGCCCTTACTCAGTCTTCTAAAAGGTCCAAGTAATTCTGAAGGCTTAATGGTATTTTTAGACTCCTGATACCCAGCGGTAACTGCCAGTTATCTCGAAGAACATTCCTAATGACACAGCGACTCAAATGCTTCAGTTCGGGCGGCGTCAACTGCGATCGTGAGGGTGGTATTATTCCCTCCTGCAGGAGTCTTGGATGGAAGTAAAATTTGTTCATTCCAAGCGCATTCCTAGTGGCAACCAAGAATGGCATATTCAGGTCGACCACACCAGACGGAAATGCTGTCATTGTGGACACTGTGCGAAGCAAAATTTTTAAACAGGCTAAAGATTTTGCTGTTTGATTTAAGTGGTAACTGGAAACAACACAGAATGCGAAAGGCTGCCTTGACTGTTGTCCCGTCAGCATTTCATCGGTTTCGTACTCAGTCAACATATCGGCGCCATATCGCAACAAGAGAAGCAATACTTCGGCTTCTGAAAATTCAGCAGCGATACGAGCCGACGTGGCTCGTCTGTAAGATTCCAGAGGAATGTCAATAAATCTAATTTTCTTGCCGTTCTTTAAATTATCGTACTCAAGTTTTGCTTTTGTCGCATGCTTCAAGAAGTATTCAATGGCTGCAAGATTCTCTTCATAACTTTCAAAATCACTCTTCCATCCTGATATTACGTGCGTTGCCCGATTCCCAAAAATAGCACCTACGAAGAGACGTTCAAAAGTGCGTTCGCATTGAAAAATGTTGTTTAGGAGTTGAATAACTATTGAATTATCGTCGAGATTCCAATCAGAGCAGAGTTTAACCGCAATGTAAAGGATATTATGATACCTGCCCATGTTACAAAGTCTTTCACCGGAGTTTCCGGAATTCGCATGATACCGTATGGCTGCCATAACAGCACGACGAACTTCCGCTGCTTCGTCGCAGTCTTTACTGCGAGCACGCTCTTTAATCGCGGTGTTCAGGCGGTCCACAAGCTGCCGACGTTTATAACGCACCATTAAGTACCTTGGTTCCATTTGGCTAAGCATGTTTTCAAAGAAGCACTCCGGGAACACATCCATGAGGAGCTTAGCTTGTTGCAAACTTGCAATAATTTAAGTTTACCGCCTTGTGGCCTGAATGCTGTCAATGGTAATATAGTACCAGCTACAAATACCACTGAGAAAATTTTACGAGCTCACCAAAATAAGACATTTCTTGACGCTTTATCGAACATACAAAATTTCTGAAAAATTGTACAAATTAGATGTTCGTTATATTCAATAATCACTGTCCTGATGATAATCACAATCATATGAAATAGCACAACATAAGGAAACCGACAAATACTAATTACCGGAACAAGTATGACTCGAATTTCAAATCACATTTCCATAGATACGGCTGGTAATTTCGGTATAACAGAATACGAATATGTGACTTGGAGAACAGAAACCAGCTCGACTAGAATTACCGTAATGAGATTTTTTCTCTCTTATGGCTTCTTTCACATCACGTGGTCATCTTCGACTATAAGTATATAATCCAGTTTCACACAATCCTAAGAATGTCAAACAGTGCGTTTATATCTTATAACATTTTAAATACGATTTAGAGTGTACGAGAACGCGGAGCTTTGGAGAATATTTTGCTTTGAAAGGATGAAGATAGATGGTAAGACACTAAAATGAATCCTGGTGAAGTAGGGTTGAAAAGTGCGGAATGAATTAATTTTGCTCGGAATAGGGAAAGGTAGCGAACTCTTGTGAACACGGTAATGAGTCCTCGGGTTCCATATGACAGACACCTTAACACTTTGACATTACCACCTCCTCAAGAATCAGTCTTCTCCACGGAGTTACATATTTAAACGCATTTATTATTAATGAATGAGACAGTTGCCTTTCAGCTCAATCACAGATCCATAAAGGCGCTTATCTGTCGTAAAGCTTCATGTATTATAGCCCTCTGCACTGGGTATAAGTGACTGATTAGCTTCATATTCGGGGACCGTATCCCCGGGCAAAGAACCCCAGTACCCACTGGATAGGATGGAGGCTTAACTGTAGAAGATTGTTAAAAATATATACATCAGGTAACTCGGGAATGTTCTCATTTGCAGGTACTTGTGTCGGCCAAGCAACGCTGACCCACAATTTCATTTCGAGTACCGAGGACCAGTGACCATGAAGGGGAAATCGGAACCAATGAAAGTGTGGTTCCTTACAAGGGAGAAAGAATACATCGTTTGAATTCACTGGCCGAAAGTTTTTCTGCGTCTGTTCTCTGACGAGAACGCAACCATATACCAAAGACTTCTGTGTACAAACTAATTAGATAATGAAGTTTAAAACTTATTTCTTAGGTTATTATGTGTCACACTCTCCAGAATAAATAATAGGCCGTTCACACATTTCCTATAGGTTCATTAGATACTAATTGTTACAAAAATAACAACGTATTTTCACGTACACATGGGAAGTTAACATCACAATGCAAGCCAGCTGTTACTGATCCAATATCAGAAGAAGCCAAGCATTGAATCGGGCTGTAGAGACAATGAAGAATGTATTAGAAAGAACCTGAAGTAAGTGAACCAATATGGACGAGTTGCGAATAAATTGGCAAACTTTCAACACATATTAATACGTATAGAATAAATAAAACTGTAATAATATTAAACAACAAAATTTAATCCCATTCTGTTAAATTACAATCCTGTTTATTACACCACAGTGAAGCTAGTTTTGAGTCGCTCTGTTTGTATAAATACAATAAACATTATCTATGTGCCACAAAATAAAGAATGTCGATTTACATTCCTGTAGAACATTTAACATTTAACGTCATCCTCCTCTCTTCATCTCTTCTTTGTCTTTCCAGTATTTATTTCTAATCCACTAGCATATTTAACCGTTAAGAAAATTTAATTTACAAAATTCAAGAAAAAATATTTTACTTTTAGCAATATAATGGGTTATATACGCAGAAAGAATAATAATATTAAAAGGGACCTTATAAAAAGGACGTGGACTCGAACAGATCCACTGGGGGGGGGGGGTGTTCGGTGAATATGCTAATGAGCTTTCCAGTCCCAAGAAATAGACGTATTTCCAGGTTTCCCTTCCCAAGGGCTTCGGTCCATGATATCAGCATCCCAAAGATATCTAACAGATTGCGCTGTAAGTTCAGACTAGTGCGCCATCTTTGGAGTCCCATACAAAGACGACACCACTAACGATTTCACAAACGTCTAACGTTTACTACGTATCGGTCGGTAAACTAGTAGTTTTATTTATCTCGACGTTTTAATTACGTATACGTACCTGTTTACAGGACTTTATACTTAGCACACCACTGAGACAAACAACTGCAGAACTCGGTGCGTCCTTAAAGGGTTAAAATTTCAATGCTCCGTTCATTTTAGAGAGAACAAAATGAGGGCTTAACACCGCACAGCATAAATTAGAATTTTTACTTGTTAGAGACACCTCAAAATTGCATTCGCCTTGAACCATATCTCCGTGTGTAACCTACCAAGTGATTCTGCAATTAATCGCCTATAAGGTCGTTAGTAAATTATTATAGTAGTAGATTACTGACTCTGTAGGCTATTTAACGACGCTGTATCAACTATGATGTTAAATGTGTTGAAGAACTAAATATGAAGGCAGAGAGCGGTGCTGGCGTATTTCAAGAAACGTGGGATTGAGCCAAACAACGAAATTGGATTTGCAACTTTTTCCACACTACAATTTTTTTTTTACTCTAAAGTTGCCTTACAGGAAGAAAGCAGGTAACGTTATAAATACATAAACAGCCATGCAGTATTTATCTCATCCGTCGGAAAGTGCAACGATATGATGACGTCAGAACCATTGGGCCCATGTAATTTGTATTCAGAAAATCCATCCATGAAAATGTTTCCAGCGTACCAACATAGCCAGGAATATATAAGACCTGTGATAACAAACACTGCTGTGTATTTGGTTCCCATAATGCAGCACAATTAGCGAAGGAACGAGAAACTGCTGTCAAGGGCAAACGTCGCGAAACGTTCGTTTGGCCGCTCCATTTCAATGACAGTTGATAAAAGAAGAGATACGAATGCACAAGATTGGCACTGTGGAAAGCTATGATTATCAGTTCCCATTCAACGCAAGGCGATAATTAAATTTGCAAGAAATTTTGTTTGGAATAAAATGTACACAACGAGAAAAAGCAATCTTAATTGTGACCACAACTTATGTTTGGGATGTTTTTCGCTTCAATTAATTACAAATCATAAACATTAATTTGAAGACAATATGAAGGTGAAAATTTCAAATCTTACATAATTTGAATTTTGCTCTCACAATAAACAGACAGTAAGGATAAGAGTACCTCATAAATCGTTTGGAAATGTGATGGTAAAGTTCAGATGCATGGGAACTACAGTCACACACCAAAATTGTTACTTCATTTTTCTTGTTTATCTGTGCCCCAGTGTTGTAACCCAAAGCTGAAACTCTTGTCATTTCTGTCTACACTGACTGAAGAAATTATTTGCCCACCAACGATAGTGATAAATTTCTTTATTTCCCTTCGTCACATTTTATGATCTTCGCCAGTCTGATGCTGTAAGATTAGCCTTATAACAGTTTTATAACCACTCACAAAGAACTCCAATATCTGATATCTCCTGCTATTAATTTCAAGTGAGCTGCTATCTCTACCATAATTTTATCTTTTTTGTCTTGCAATCAATTAAGTTCGGGCCATCTTGATATATTAGTAAATAAGTGGACTAATTAAGAACTAAGAAACAGCAGTTAAATAACAATAGCATCTAAGTACATAATACCAGGCACTGTGTAATGTTTCTGATGAAGACACATAACAGCAAAATCGAAACAGAAACAAAGCAGGTCACTACCCATTTCGGCTTTCGGTTACACTACTGGATATCCTGAATACATTTTTTCGCAAATTATCCGAGATTCTGCTGACGAATTTCGGATAATAATTGTAATATTTAAAATAAAGTTAAGGTTGATCCTGTACTTCAGAACCGCTTCATGAAGATGTATGAGAAGTGAAAGTAAGCTTATATCTGCACGCATTGTTAACTTCGGGGGGGGGGGGGGACGATCCTGGTACCCGTCAGATAGACTGGGTGGGGCATCAGTGAATAATTACAATGACAATAGTCATAATAATAGTAACGACATTGGCGAAGCACAATAGGCTTTTATAATGCAGTAGACATCTGACACTAACAGGTACGAGGAAGTACGTGACATGTTATTTCCATGATCTTCGTAATAAATATCTGAGGTGAAAACGTGTTACATCACTGTTTCAAAGTTTCCTTCAAAACATTAAAAATGTGTTTACTAAAGTCCTGTACTGGTTACAGCACTTTTATCTCGAATACGAAGGAAAATGCAATATATACACATAAGCCACCAAATGAGCACCGTTTGAATAAACATGTAAACAAGAAATACTGAAATGTAATAGAAAGGAACCGGTAGACACAGTACACAAAAGAAACGGCACATAGAGGTCAGTTAAGTACACAAAGTAAAAGGCGGTTAGTATACATTAGCATCGGCATGTGTAAGATAACTAGAGCATACAAAGGAAGATGGAGGAAGGAGCAGATCAGAGTTCATGTCTCCGTTACTGAATCGGAGTGCCCCTCTATTTCTGGACTGACAAAAATATGCCATTGCGGTAAATTCTGTTTCAGGATGAAGTAACAGGCATTTCAGCAGCGAGCTATGTTTTATGGCCTAATCATTTAAATATTTAACATGTACTTTATGTTGATCTTTTTATTTCGGGTTGAACTGTCAGTTATCATCCTCACCTCATCAACAAAATATTAGTCTATTAAGATCTACATATATTTTAAAAGACACATATGTAGAATTAATATTTTCAATAAGTGAGGCTTTGATTAATGGAGTGGAAAGGCACAGAATGTTTCAACGAATAAACATATTTTCCTAGTGCGTTCTATGCTGTTTTCATACCGAAAATTAAAACCGGGACCTCTCTTATTTGAAGCAGGGATGCTAACCACTCATTCACAACGGTCGGTGTTAAATGTCACTGTCATTCACCCGATGTTCAACCTTCACGGTAACGTTGTCAGAGATTAATTACATAGCCATGTTATTTTTATGTTTCGTTATTATTTAATCTCTTTCCTTATTACCATTGTGAATATTTTGCTTCAGAATATTTATTTCTTCTGTCAAAGAAATATCACCAACATTCACAAACCGCTACAAAATTGAATCTGGCTACCGGTTCCTCAAAGACTTTTATACGACACATTAAATAAAGTGACTGAATTGCATTATAGGCTCATGTTAAACAATATCTGATTTGTTCTACTACGATCTTCTTGAAACGCCAAGTGCCAGAACATTCTAAGATGGCTGTCTCCTGAGTTGTTGCGCCGCGTGGTCTGGTAGAAGTTTACCGACATTTCAGAGGTCCTTGCCGCCTTGATGATGGAGGCAGCATGGACCTCTAAAACGTCGGTAAACATCTACCAGTACACAGGGCTCAAGAACCCATACGACTTCAGACTCACCTTCGTGAAAACCTCAAATCCTACCTAGCAGAACATTTATTGCTTAATCGGATATTAATATTCAGACTAAGTAAACAATGGAAAACACAAGATCTGAAGTGGTCAACGGATTCGGAGAGCCACAACAGGTTCTTTCTGAAGTTACCGAATAAGAAACGAAACAGCTGTTTAAGCTGAAGCAGACATCTGGCATTTGCTAAGCGTCACCTCTGAATGCTAAGGTGTAGATGATAAAGCGTGATCAATGTACAATGCATTCCAGTACAGGGAGAGTAATAAAGAAAATGCGGTGGTCATGGAGGTAAAATGGGCCCTACAGTCGCCACTTTGACTAGAATTAGACAAAGACAGTCCTGGAAACTTCTTACTGATATCATAACCATAATTAAAGAAGAATTAAGATGGTCTGTTGTAGGTATTTTAACCTAGATGAAAGCAGGAAAAATGTATGATAGTCCTGTAGTAGCTATTTTAATTCAAATTAAGGAAAGATTCCTGGAATCCTGTAGCAGCTATACCAACTGAAAAGTAAGAACATAAACAGGTGGGATATTTTAGCTGGAATGCAGAAGTATGGTAAGGATGATAATGACCGTATTGTAGTCGCTGTATTAACCCTATGTTGAAACTAACTAGTACTGTGCATTCAACGATGTGTGAAAACAAACGTACCAATTAATTGGCAATTAAGGAAACCGCACTATTACGTAATAATTACATTAAAATAGCATGAAAATTTCCAAAAAAAATCATTTATGGTTTGAAGCAATATTTCGCCGTAGTTTAGCGATACGAGACGCTAACAAACCCAAACCGAATTTCAGATAAAAGAATTTTATTTGAATCAGATCTTAATCTTGTACGCTAAGCAATCTCATTGCTAAGAGGTTTTTTCATCATAAATCTGCATATCTTACTATGCCAAGCTTACAGTAAAGTTAACTGTATTGCCCTAACAAAAATATGTGTGCAATTACCACATTCTTAATTACACAATTTCATCTATTCATCTCTTATTAATCTCTTTTAGTTTCATACATTTTCCAATATAACTCCTATTGATAGTTATCACTCATAATGTACATTATGTGAATACAAATTTACTATTTAAGAAGCCCTGCTTAAATTCAAGAAAAAATATATTTTTTAGTATCTTCATTCCTTACCCCACTGTCCCTTAGAGGATGGGGGACAATAATAATAATAATGTATTTTTACACATATAGTCTACGTGTGATTTTATTATTTAATCACGAATTTAATTTTTTCCCTTTATTAAGGAACGTTTTACGGCTACAGAAGATAACTATTATTTGGTACACATTCGTGTGTACAGATGCCTAAAGCAAAGAGGACAATAACCCTATTTGGACAACTATTTAGTAAAATTGCTACACTCACTTAAACACGGTTTTTACATTCTCAGTATTTTCGACTGGGCACTGACTCCACCCTTAAACACGGTTACCTGGCGATTCAGCCAGTCAGGAACTTAGCCAGCCATTTAGTTTTAAACAGTGTTATAAACAATAAACAGAAAACCACTCTCTCAGTCAACCAGCCGACAACGAAAGGGCGTACCTTTAGGTACAACACCGCTCGTTTTAACAGTTCGTTCCGTTAGAAATGGAGATTGTGTCTATTTATTTCCATTACCAAAAAATCCACACTGAAACTGGGACTAATGTAACTCTTCTAAAAGTGAAATATCATCAGCATCCTGCTGTACCACAACGCTGGCTAAACCGTAAAATACAAAAGCACTGACTGTCCAAAACATGAGCAATCAATCAATATTACTATAGCTGTCGCAAGAATTGGAGTTAGTTGATTAATTAGCCCTTTCTTCGTTACCAATGAGATATTATTAAAGGACACCCACCACTACTGAAAATGTGTTTATTTTGCAATCCTATGTTTTTCCTCGACAATTATATTATATACTAATGGTGTTTTTCAACGAAAATCATGTCCAAAATACTGGGTAAGCATACAGAAGCTTTAGGCCCCTTACTTCATAAAAATGTTTAATAGCCTGTATTTTCTTTTCGTACATAATAATTTATGTTATTAAAAACAATAAAATATACCTCTTTATGGTCATCTTGCAGCTTAAGTAGGGTCAGGTCTACACATTGGTCATTGAATATTTTACAGAATATATTAATTGCACATTTCATGTGTAACATAAAACATAGTATCCTAAATACCCGTTAAAATTTTATAATGAATTTTATACATAATTTAAACTATTTGTAATTTATATTTTCTGTATCATTGAATATAAGAGATTAAATTTCTTTAAATGCATTTACTAAACCCTGTGACCTGACAATTATCGTGTATTAAACATGGAAATAAGGATAAATACATTTCCCTCCGATTTACACTACGTACTATAGAACAAAGTACACAGTGTAACTGTCATATGTTCCTGCTAG
Organism: Zootermopsis nevadensis; assembly: GCF_977971745.1. Lineage (NCBI taxonomy): Eukaryota > Metazoa > Arthropoda > Insecta > Blattodea > Termopsidae > Zootermopsis > Zootermopsis nevadensis. The sequence goes on along the minus strand of NW_028259154.1, from coordinate 20,781,250 downwards.
ATGGTTGACAATAATCGTTTACTTGTTTAGTGGTTTTGTAAATGCACTTGAACCTAAACTAACCTAACCTAGCAATCCTGTGCCCTTCATCTGCTTGTAAACACCACAATATCAAACACTTGTAGAGGAATCGATCCTCTTTAGTTTGTCACTACGACACAAAGCACCTCTACAAGAGTGACAGCTAAATGGACTAATAACATGGCAATTGGTTCAACTATAGGGTTCTTACAAAGTAGCAAAGCAAAACAAAATTGCAATCTGGAAACTAAGATAAAATTAAATGTACGAAACAGTCGCCAAATCAGAATCGTTTGTAAGTTAATAAATGAAGAATTATAAACAACTTGATGTTTATTGTATTTGCATATAACTAATGCAATGGAGTGAAGCCCTAATTTATGGGCTAATAAGTCTATCAAGTAGCAGAGACGTTACCCGCCTTTAATGAACCCAGACGGTTCATTATCATATTTACAACAGCTCAGCAATAATCCTATCCTGAGTCAGATAAATTCAGCCCAAGCCCTGACAGAATATTTACTTATGGAGGGGGGGAGGGCACGAAGATGGCAAAATCTAGGCTCATTACAAAATCGTGTCAAGAGTAAAAACTTAGGAAACACCTGTTACTGTTCAGTGTGTAAACTGATACTTCATCCGTGTAAGATTTGAGGTTTTCACAGCGGTGATTATGAACGTTTCAGAGGTCAAACTGCCTCCGTCATCAGGGCGATTCATCGACCAGACTACACAGCGCAATAACCCAGAAGACAGAAATCTTCATACTTCATCCCTTAATGCCTACATGATAAATATTATTATTTCTTTCCCTTTACAAGGACTAAAGACTTTGAATACTATCTGTTTCTAATACATTTGATTCTCCATCTACTTTAAAACCACACATTTATCAATTTAGGGGTACCGCATTTTTGCATTTTACTTGTTTCCAATTTATCTGGTCCTTGGTGAACCTTGTAACCATTAACCAGCTCTTCTGCCTTGTGGTGCATGGGAAAGAAGAGATGATATTGTGAGGCGGTCTGAATACATTAAGAAGGGGCGGTGAATCAATAACGCGAATTTTCGTGGTGGCTGAACAACGCTGGGACACGCATTTCTTCAGGAAGGAACAATACAGAGAACTGCTTGCCTGGAGTCCTTGAGGTTGAATCCAATAAAAACTAAGCTACATGAGTTTCAACGTACCAGTCTTCCAGTTGCAACGAAATAAGGGAACAAAATTAAAACAGAGGTCTTACTAAGATCAATAAGGTTTTAAAATCTGTAAGGCAATACTCATGTCTCGTTACTAGCCACTATTACATTATCAAGACACTAATACCTGCAATTCGTAAAGATTCTGGTATAATCACGTGCCTTTTAAGGACCAAATTAGTTACAGTCGTCATAATTTACTCGTATATAATTTGAAACCTTTTAATAAATTACGTTAAAATGTACACCTACTCTAAAGGAATATTATCATGTGTGAGTTTCACTTTAATGCCCAGAGAGACAGACGGACAGACACATTTTCTTTCGTCATCTCAGCAGCAAGTTCCTACCAGAAGCTAGACAGAAAGGATACAAGCAAACAAGAATGAAGAGTACAGTAAAGAAAAGAATATATATAAAATCATGCATACAAACAAAACTGTTTACACATTAAATAACACTTTGTGGCGCTTGGGCCAGTGGACATTAAGCTGAGTAACTCAATTTGGATAATACACAAACTCATGTGCATTTAAACGTTCAGTGTAGTATTACATGAAGTTTGGTTTTATAAAGTGCGACCTTTTAAAGTGTTTTATAACAAACCATCGTTTCATGAATTGTATGATTTTAATAGACAGACTAATGAATTAATGTTTTTTACATTGATGATGACCTCTTGAGGTCGAAACGCGTTTGGTACAAAGTGTTATTTAATGTGTAAACAGTTTTGTTTGTATGCATGTTTTTGTATATTAATACACTGCAAGGTATGCAAGTTTCTTTTTTAAAAAAAGAGAATGGCAGAGAATGAAATAGAGAAAGAACAAAACTATAAAGGAGACAAAGATGGAAGAAAACTAGTGTCAAATAAGAAAAAAAACGAAAATGATTTTTATCAACATGCATTATATATTTACAGTACTTTTATTTTCCGTCGTTACACAAGCTTATTGTTAAAATCATATAAAATTTCACATAAAATTGTTACATTTTAAAATTGACGACATGTTTCGATATACAATTCTATCATCGTCAGGTCTATCAAAATTAAAATTAAAATCTGGTGTATCTGTTGCTCTGCTTATATTGCTTATGTTTTTATCCGTTTTTATTACATCTCCAGGCTTCTTTCATTTAATTTTGGAGACGCGTCTGGGTGCCTATATCTGCAAAATCAATTTTAATTTTCATATCGTGATTCTGGCTACCGACATAGGAAATGGAATAATATTACTCTAATTTTATATTATTTTAAGGAATTACTCAAATATATCGTAATACAAGCAAAAGAAATACAATCACAAAATATAAAGTATTATAACATACCGGATTGTGTGTGAGGTGCGTGTCCGTTGTTATTGAATGGCAGACAGCAACTGAGTTGTAGGTATCGTGTGTGGCTATATATATTGGGTGAAAGTTGTTTAGGGGGTTGGGTCAATGGACTGTAGAATGTTAAATATCGGATTGTTCGTGTAAATGTTGCTGTCGTTTAGTGCAAGGTTTTGTTTATGTGTTCTTTGTATATGATATTTCTCTATGGTGTCTCTATGTCGTTTGTTTTGTATTATTTTTATAATGTCCATTGTATGTTCTATTTTGTTGTATGAATGTCCTGTGTTTAATATATGCTTTGCATATGCTGAATGGTCTTTATTATGTTTTATTGCTGTAATATGCTCTTTATATCTTTGATTAAAGGTGCGTCCAGTTTGGCCTATATAGGTTAACGGGCAATCATTGCATTTTAACCTATATATGCCTGGTTTTTCGTATTGATTTGTTGTGTCTATTTGTGGTTTTTGTTTCAAGATGTTTTTTATAGTGTTTTTTGTTCTAAATGCTATTTTTATGTTATTTGTTTTAAATGTTTTTGTTATATATTTGGTTTCTTTTCCTATATATGTGAATGTGGCCCATTTGTTTTGTTTATTTTCGTTTCCATCTTCATTTATGTTGTTTATATTGTTTATTTTATTTTTGGGTTTTAATTCATAATTATTATATCCGTTTTCTATTAGAATTTGTTTTATTGTGTTACATTCAATTTGTTTGTTTACTGTGGTTATGGGATATGTATTTTTTCTGTTTATTAAGTAGTTAATAGCCATCTGTTTATGTTCATTCGGATGGCATGAAGAGGCATGAATTATGGTGCTTGTATTTGTTGGCTTTCTGTATATTTTGAATTCGAAGTTATTTTCGTTTCGTATTATAGTTAGATCTAAATAATTTAATTTATTATTTTGTTCTTTTTCTAAAGTGAATTGTATATTTTGATTTATGTTGTTAAATTCATTTAAAACATTTTTTATGTCTGTATTTTTTCCATCAAAAATCATGAGTATATCGTCAACATATCTACTATAGTATTTAATTTGATATTTATTTAATATATTTACTATGTAATCATGCTCGAGATATTGTAAGAATATTTCAGATAATATGCTCGAGGTGGGGGCTCCCATAGGTAATCCTGTTTCTTGTTTCCAATATTCATTGTTGAATTGGAAATAATTTTGGTTAATAATAATGTTAGTTATATTTGTAATTTCATTTATTAGATCTATATTTATATTCTGTCTATTTAGAATATCTCTTACAATATCTCGTAGCATGCTTGTTGGAATATTTGTATACATATTATTGATGTCAAATGAACAAATTTGTATATTTTTATTATTATGAAAATTTAATTGTTTGATTTCATTTATTAATTTTATAGAATTTGTTATATTAAAGGTATTTGGTAAATTACAATATTAATATATAATATATAAGCTGTAAATTATATATTTAATTAATTATTCTTGTCCGTCTAATCACAATTTAAAATTTAAAATTAAAATTAAGATAATTAAAATATCATGTGATGTTCTTATCGAAACATTCTAATCGAATGTTTCGATAGGAACATCACATGATATTTAAATATCTTAATTTTAATTTCAAATTTTAAATTGTGATTAGATGGACAAGAATAATTAATTAAATATATATTTTCACAATATGACGCAACTATATCATCTTATGCATTATTTAGTTTATAAAACCATCATGGCCTATACATTTCCCTTACTCGATTTGCGTTCTTGGCTATAAAATTAAAGCATTTATTTTACATATTTTTCGATATTTTTATATTTAACTACCCACAAGAATACTTAGGACTTGAACTTAATTTTGCTATATATTTAAACCCTGTGTAAGATGCGAATATCATTTAAAGAAGATAGTCTGAACTTCGGGGCTTTTCCAAATAGAGTTCTCTGGTGTGTCAAATCATCACGTTTACTTGTGTGTGGTCCGTAACAGTGCCAGGAATTTAAACACAAATGCGTGAAATTCCTTAACTGTATCACCGGCGCCAGCTAGGCGAAAGGTGATCCTGTGGAAGAGAGAAGGCATTGGCCTGTACAGTTCTGAGCATAAGTATGGTGGAAGAGTCACCTGAACTCTGAAACAACAGTCGGATGTTGACAGTTCATAAGGACATTTAGGCAGGGTGCACACCGAAGCAACTAGTAACAATACTCGAACAGACACCATATCGCCTGAATTTTTACACAAAGCATCTAAATCGCTAATCTGCGAAAATTCAGGTGAATTATTTACCAAAGCATGGCAATTATTAATACGTAGCCTACGAACATTTAAATATTTGAATACGTACGTGAAGAATGATCCATAAATACCAATTTCACTTGCTTCTGGAGGGAAGCCAATAGCAGTACACGTAACATACGAAATAGCCTAGCACTGATGTCAACAGCCTTAAGAATGAGGGTCTCTGGACGGGTAACCTCAAGTGTTATCGTTTCAAGCATTCTGTCAAGTCACAGCTACCAGAATTGCATTCTCAACAAGCAACTAATTTCACCGGTAACACTGTTGACTTTCGGGTGATATCGAGCTAAAATATCGGCAGAACAAAGAGTATTCTAAATTTGTCGTAGTTTTCTTCAGTCTCTTCATGCGTGCGCTTGAAGAAAGCTCCACCATGTACTTACCTATTTTACATTCATCATAATCTTTGCAAAGTATCTCAGCAGTTGAATACGCATCGTTAAATAGCGTGATCAACTACTCCATTTATCTTTTCATATGTATTCAACTGACAAGAAATTTCCTGTTACGAATTCATAAACACATCGGCTACAACTACAAAGTGACATATTACTTTCCTACACTTTATCAATTATCTTACTATTTCCGACTCTACATAATCTCTACACCTGACACAGGACCGTTCAATTCCAGTAAGCCACGATCCTCGATAAACTTTAAAAAATCAAGTATTATATTATTAAATTAGAGATAGTATGTCTACCTAAGCATCAACTATTTTCTTCCTAAGGATTACCCTGCTTTCTAATTGGGGGTTATCGGGTTCGAGTCTCGGCACTGAGGCCGGCTAACCTGTTGTTATTTGTAAATTTCTTCAGTTTCTCTTGGTAATGCCGCAATGCAATCTTGAACTAGGGCACGACAGTCTCGTTCAATAGAATTCTGTCGATTCCCACTCAGTTGTAAAGACGTCGTTTAAACTTTCAGATCCTTCGTAGATCTAAATCTGACGTTGTCATGTTATGGTCTAATGTCGGACGGATTTCGACATTTTTAAAAGCAAAAAAGTAAATGTGACCTGAAGAGATAACATATCAATACGTACGGGCCTTACTAATTACCTGCCTTCAAAGACTTCAGAGGATCACAGATACGCTGGTCAAAATTCTCCCCACCCTTAATAGAACTGCAAGTCTCACAACCTAATTTCAAAATGACATGAAATTTCGTTCTCAACTGAAATATTCTGCGAGTGCCCCGGGAGTTAGGAATAGCTGGGTAAGGTGCAGAAGAGTCAGCTGGTTGTTGGTTCATGCGCTGTTGCCGACAGACCTTGCAAGTCAGCTCCAAGTGACCATAGGGCCCACACCGATTGTACAGAGCTGTGTTATATCCTGTTCACCTTGAGTTCCAAGGAGTCTGCTCTATCCAGCACCCGCCCAGCAAAAATGAAAGGCCAAAAATTATATAAGGTTAACACCTAGAATGAATACTAATAAAAAGTCTACTTATCCACTGTGTTCCTACATCAAGTCTGGAACTAATCAGTACTAGTAACCGAGACCGAGGGTTTGTGTAATCACATAGTTGCAGTGATACTGTTGGGTTTATTAGTGAGTTTTTTGCATTGAAACATATGTAGGCATATTGGCCTATAATTAAAATGAAATTACTAAAACTTGAACCGTTCATAATTTCTATAATGTTTAATTAAGGCTTTAAAAAATTGTTTATATAAATCACTACTCTATGGAGTGTATAATTAAAACAATTAACAAAAGTATGTATTAAGTATTATTCCAGTAGCTTGAAACATGGATTTTACAAGAGTTCTGAAGATACGCGGGTAGAACTAATTTGTCTTATGTTTTGTAAAAAAATTCAATATTTGTGTTAAGACGTTAAAGTAAGTATTCAAACGATAAGGGCCTAATTAACTTTATAGCATAAAACTACGCGAAATTTGTAGGTCACAAAATTCCTCTTTTTGTACGAGAAGTATCCTGAATGTGTCCAAAAAAGACTAAATTGCTATCTGTCTACGAAACTACCATGACCAGAGACCTTTCTGAGAATTTAATTTCTTTCTGCTAGTCAAGAAATCAATCGCTTCGTATGGAACCCAGAGGATCAGTACCGTGATCACAAAAGCCTACCCTTGTTTTCTGTTGTAGGCCAGATAAATCCAGTCCACGCCTTACAACCCTATCAATTTTAATGTTATCCCTCTATCTGCACCAAGGTCTTTATTTCCTTCCGCCCTTTCATTTTTATAGGGTCACGAGATCGAAAGGTGCAGTTAACAATGACCTGTTGCTATGTTGCAGAGATGCTCATGTTTTTGTTTCGCCGGACTGATGGCACAAAAGAAATCGAACTCTCTCGCCGAAGCAGCGAGAGTTTGTGCACAAACCGTGCCTCTCTGATCATCGACACGGACAGGTTCGGCGACGTTACAGGGCGATCAATCAGAAACTTTGTGCCTGACGCCACCAGTTCTCAGAGCACATCGGCTCTAGTTTTTAAGCATGCTTTGCAAGAAGTGTATAAAGTGAAGGCACATTCAGACCATTATAACAAATCATATATTAATAACCCAGAGCGGTGAACACAAAATAGAAATCGCTAACGAAACAGAAAAAGTGTTGTTATCATTCAGATAGTCAAGCATTTTCCCTGAGGTTCATTAGCACGTTCAAAAGATCCCTAAAATAATGAATAGTTTGTATTCATTATACAATGTATATAGGAATACAGACCTTGCATATATATAAGTGCTTAATTATGCATAATTAAAAATTAATTAAGTACAAGACTAGATCATAATTCTGTATAATTACTAATTTATGATCTTTTACAAGCATATGGGCGTTAGAAGTTTTTTTCCCATTAATTATTATAAATCCGAGGGTACGTAATCTGGAACTGTTGTACTTTAAACCAACATACACAGATATTATTCTGTTACTAGTTAATAACATTAATGTACCAGAACGCACAAGATTTTCTTCGAATCACACGATAGACCAATAGAAAGCAATTTGCATTTTTAAACTACATATTTTTTGTATCAAACATTTAAATTGGACAACGTGCATACAAAATACGATGTGATTGTTAAATAGCACAGAGGAAAGTGATTCTATAAAATTAGAAAGGCATACAGCTTGTCTCCTCATTACGAAATTTTAGGAATTTCCTACTCAGTTGCTATTTTATAGCTTATATTGTGTTGTTGCCTCTAGTCACAATTCCACGTCACCATTTCTTTCCGATAATGACAAGTCATTTCTTTGTATAAGCATCGTTTTCAATCAGCCAGAATAAATAAAGAAGCCAACATACTTTCACTTTCAGAGAAGCGAGCCACTCAGAGGAGGTTTTTATCCATGACTCCTGCCTCATTTCTTAACGGCTTAGGACGTAGCAATAAAATATCCAGAAGATTGGTTTCAGTTCTCTGAAATGAACACTTGACTGAAGATGTGTTTTGAGTTATTCACTGCTAACTATTAGCGAAAATACATCCACTTTCCTTTGAGATATTTAGTATCTTTCAGCGATTTCTTCGCAGTTCCTTCACAATGGAACTTAGGTCGTTATTCGAAAATATATGTGGCTGAGTTACAAATCCAGATATCAATAATTAAAGTAACTATCTCGGTAGACGCAGATTTTCTACACTAAATATAAATCAGCACGTCATGAAGATTATGGGTAACGATAAACTGTCTCTAAGCCACTGTTCAAATACGGGACGCCCCAAATAGGGGGTCCATTTTTATAGTCAGATCGATTTCCCTATATCATAAATAATTGTCACTGTAGACAAAATTTACTTGATATTAAGTAACCTGATTTTGAATCCTGACCCTACTTGAAGACTTTACCCCTTCCCCACTCTTGTTCTTTAGATGCAAAGATTATCATCAGACTCTTGTTTTGAGATAACTTCAATCTATGCTCTAATTTGAAATGCTTGTATCTTTAGAAACAGTCCAAGAAATTGTCAACTTGCTTGAATTTAAATTTAATTAAAATTAACAACGTCGGAATTCGAAGAAATATTTCCCAAAACTACCATTCAATCACAGAAAACTACATACGTATAAAGTGAGAGATACCTTTATAAAAATTGGATTCGCGTATTTCTTTGCTGTTTGATTTATTTAATTGTCTTATATCTAAGCCTACTGTACTCAAAGGATTGCATGTTTCTGAAGACCAAGGACTTGAGACTGTTCGAATTCAAGAAGAATCAAGTAAAAAATTTAAGACATTGCACAGTGAGAAGCTTCGTCATTCAGTAGGCAATGTAGTATTGTTCTTAGAGTGATTCAAGGACTCTACGATGGACTGGGCGCAAAAGCCTTTCCATTTTCCAGATTTATTTCGTCCAAAAACACACAGAAGAAAATATTAAAACATACATTCACCACTCTTTCACTTTACTCAACCTGAGTTCAGGTGCAGTCCCATCAATGTTAAATTTTGGTTGCCTCAGATACTCTGACTGGTGTGCAAAAGTTATAATCGATGGCCACCTAGAACGCGCATCAACACCTGTCAGATTTCCTTTGAATATTTTCACCGCCATAAACATCCCACTGGCTCATACAATTATACCCACGCTGAGCTGTCATTTTTCTGTAAATTACGGCAGTATTCACACCCTGCGACCACAAAAATCAAATCACAAAACTTTTTTTTTGTTCATGTATCCTGTTAATGGAGCAACCATGTTCAGCGAATCACAATATTACTACTACACAAAACGTAATGAAAACCAACAACATGCGAATGAGAGAGAACTCATATTGCCACCATTTTTACTGTCAACGCATCACTTTTGAGATAATCTAAAAATTTCATTCATATTTTCCTCTCGTTGTGTCTCTCACATACCGATGAGTAAAAGTCTCTATACCCTGAATCATAAACATCACATGTCCATCTAGCATGATACGCCTCCCGCTTGAGTAGCAAAACAAGCTAAGACTCATCACTTTGCATCAATAGTTTTTGTCGTCGCCAGGCTTGGCGATTTATATCATATGGTAATTCGACAACCCTGAATAGGTTTACTGCCTTTAAAAACACATGATATGTGAACAAATAAAAAAAGTAATGGGTAATCTGTTGAACATGCGACAAGAAAATTTTCACTTTAGAATCAGCAATATTAACATTCAGAACAAGTACACATACAGCAGTGGAAAAAGTTGGAATGCGAGTGATGTAGAATGTCGTCTGTAGAAAATTCCGTTCTTTATAGAAAGTATAACGGAACCAAATTTTATAATCTCTTACTCAAAATAAGAAGGAGACGATAGTGGACCAATGATGCTGCGTTTTCAAACAATTTGGGGTCAAATAAACTCACACTCGCAGCCTCACGAACACACAAAACAATCACTCGTGATATAATACGACTTGACAGTCGAAGAAAATCCACCACATGAAAAGGTTCTGAATTTCTAACACTAATTATCTTTAAGAACCACCTCAACATTCATTTCCCTTTCTGTCTAAGACGATGGTTTCTAAGACACTTTCCAACCAAAACCGTAGTGAGAAGGCCCATTGAAATTTCATATCTCCATCTCTTACACTCTTTCCTCTCTTTGTCACCTTCTTAAATTTATTATCTTTAGACTAATATGTAATGCTGCCTAATTGTAGCGGCACTTTTAAAATAGAATATTCTGCCATCTAGCACCATTACTGAGGACTGATACAGACACAGTCATAAACAGTGAAATATATTTGAATGTCAACCTGTTGAATACATTTATTCTACCAATATTTCGATTCATTTAGATATTCCGAATAAAATCTTGAATGCATTTCTCATCTCCCATTCACGTGATACGCTAAATATATTTTGTGAAAAGACCTGTCGTCCTGTTTGAGTATTAGCTGGGGGCTAGCAAACCCCTCATCGTAAAACAATTGCTAGTTAAGAGAGGTTGCCCAGGACTTCGGACTTTGTCAAAAGAAGCAGAGAATATTCTTCAAGGTTTCTCATTCTTTCTCGCTCACTATTTGCTTTGTTGTCCCTCGTCTTTGTTGCTTTGGTGTTTTTATTATCTGAATTCTTTTTTCAGCTATTCCGTTACCACAAGTGAAACCATAGTCGTCGATAACTAACCACACTGCAAAGAAACAGCCGTGGCTGAAACCCTGAAAACCGATAATTGCTGTTGCCTGAAGCGAAAGCTTATGTTCCAGATTTATCACTACAAGAGCCAATTCTTTTAATAATAATATGAAAGTCATGCTTGAATTATGTTAAGCTCCTGGAGGCCACAATTTGGTTAGAATGTGCTGCCTCTTTTGTGTGAAACACTCACGCAGAATAAAAACTACTTTCTGTTAACGACGTTTTCTTTATTCACATTTCACTCCATCGATGTACCATACGGTCAAGGTTTAGTGGCAGACATACAGAGGACTTATCTTGAATTTTTATTCTGGCCTGAATATTCGACGTTTTATATTACACATGTAACAATATTTAAATTACTGACGTGCGCATTCCTTTGCCAAATAGCTATTAATTTATATTAAATCAACTGAAATTTTATGGAAAACTGGTTGGGTCCCAGATCTAGTCAGAAGGCAGTTACGAAAAGAAACATTGCTTGCAACAAAGGACCCTTCTCAATGAAGACAGCTCCATTTTTATAGAAACATTTTGACTGAGTACGTGATACAAAAAAAAAATTACATGAATTACACTGATTATCACTCGGATGATGGAGACAGTAGGCTCATCTGAAACATCGGTTAATATCTATCAGACTATACAGTGGAACATCTTCACACTCGTTGCAGTGAGAACTTTGAATCAACCAACAGATTAATCCAGTGCACATTCTCAGACACTGCATCTGTAAGATTAATTTTAATGAAAAACACTTCCTACTAATATGCAGGATTCTTTATTGAAATCAAACGTTTTTGAGAAGCGCGGAACGTCTTATTTCTCTTACAAAGCACCAATTCTCTTTGTTCCTTAAACCATAATGAGATAATTACTGATTGATTCTTTCGTGATTTTATGACGATATTGAGAGCGCTGGTTTCAAAATGGTTGACTATAAACGTTGAAAATTTAAGCATGTGGAAGGAGACGTTTGTGACCTATTTTAAGGCACCATATCATCATTAATCTGTAGAAAATTAGTAAGAGAATGAAGAATCTCATTTAGGGTAACCGATATCCTAGAACGGATTTAACCGAATACTTCTCCAACATAGGTTACCACCACATTGCTTCGTTGATTAACTAGCGTTAATTTCTCACAGGTAAACATCAATCCAAAGAAGATTCACTTGCGTTACAAAATCGAGCACTTATCGGGGATGGTTCCAAGAGCAGGTGTCAAAAGCCAGGACTTACTCTCAGGAAGCTACATAGCGATTCGGAAAGATTCTCTTAGAGCGACAGATATTCGAAAGGTTATATGCCTTTCGCTTTGCAGACTGTCATTAACATCATCCAAATATGGATCAGGTCTGTTCCTACTGCATTAAAAATTCAGCTGAGCACTCTTAGCAGTTTTTCTGCCTTCATTTTGAGAGTTGTTTGTGCAGGCATTTCACTTAATACAACGTCAATGAACGTGCAAAAGAAGAAATCGGAAGTATCGAGAAATGACGAATAACGAATACATCTCATTTAATTATGGCGATACCGATATTATTATTATAAAATATAAAACTTTTTTAAATATAGGAACTTATATGTTCGTGTAAACACAAAGACAAATTAAAATATTCTTATCATAAATGTTACAGAAATTACACAGTTTTAAGTCATTTGTTAAAATACGCAACGAATAAAAATACACGAATTAGATATAAATTTTCAATCCAAAATAGGACAAATGTAAATGGTTCAAAACTTACGCAGCATGGTACAAAGTATATTACTAAAACTAATTCTGAAACAAAGCAATAAGGATCAACAGGAATTGGAAGACTTATATTAAGATGGAGACGATATGCTGAATAGGTTGACAGACGTCATTCCTGAACGTCGATGATGATCACCTATTCATATGTATGGATGGGAAACCAGTGATACATAATAGTGAAAACGTTCCGATGGATTCAACCCTCATTAAAGATCCAAATTGTCTCAGAAATTCTAAGACGGAAAATGATAGACGTCTAAATTAATGAACAAATAAATTATTTAATAGGCGGATTTTAAAATCTTAATTTGTTTAGAGCAAGTAAGCCATACAAAATCAATTGGGAGAGCGAGTGTTGTGTTTCCAGGGTCACATCCGAGTTCACAGCACGCCGCTGACCGCACAGAAAACAGTGAAGTGAAATCTTGTTCGTATCTGGAACAGACCGGTCGGAAAAATATGACGACAAACATTAAGTGGTTTCTGTAGCCTATGCTGTATAAGAAATCAAGGAGGTGTGCCGGAAGATGGCTTATGTGTATGGAATTCACAAAATTAAAATTAATATATTTCCACATGTACAGGTGAGGGAGAATTAACTGACACCTTTAAAATTCGCGTAACACCGTGTAAATACTTGTTAATGCAGTAATGTTTCATGTTACCTCGATAACTGATTGTTATATTACCCAAGTTCAAAAAAGACGTCAAAGGAATTGGTAGCTGGTAACAAAATCCCTCCAGAAAGAAAATACTCTCATAATTTAGAATATCGTATAATTAGGAGTAATAATTATAAATTCTCATTGGTTGAAAACGATGCGTCTGGAACTGTTTCTTAATGTCATGTCGTTTAACATACTGTCCCGCATTTGGATGGAGTCACTGAGGAAAAAGAACACGCTGCAGCAAAAATGTCTTCTGCTTGAGACTTGAATAGACGACCACACAAACACGAAGGAGCCGGTTAAATAACAGAACACGGACGAAAGGGGAGTCATGTCATGCAAGGGATAATTTTAATTGTATTTATCATTTAATAACGCAGACTTATTAAGTAAAGTATTACGAGGCAGGCGGTGTATTAATTATAAAGGAAAGGAAAATGTTGGTTTGAAAACCTCAAGGACGAGACCATTCGAGTTTTACATAAATAAGAGCGTTAAGATAAGGACTGGGCACAAATTAATCAGATTAAGGTAACATTTTGGGGTCCTGTGAACACGGTAAGAATATTCGGTTTCAATGAAAGCTAAGAATGTCTTCATAGTATGTGAAGAAATCCTTATACACGTGTAATGGACTTGCTTTGTGCCAGCCACCGAAGAGTAACCTTTGTTGTTGATGGCTTGGTGTTAGTTATTAATTTTTGGTTTATTTAACGATGCTGTTAGCAGCTCTGACTATATACCATCGGATTACATTATGATAAATAACGAATTGAAATGGATGTGAAATTGAAGCGGACGTTGCCTAATTGAAGGCAATATTCTGTCATATTTCTGGAGGGTCTGAATAAAATAACGAAATATCCGTCAGGGTAGCCGTTCCTGTAGTCAAATTTTGAATCCGGATTCTGTGCAGTATGGAGCAGGAGTGCTCTTAACTCTGCCGCGACGTTGGTTCATTATGCTGACGAAATGTTAAGGTGGTGAGATCAGCTAAAGCCGGCAGCAGTATTTTGACATATCGAATTGTGTTCAGGTATACTTGTGGGGAGGTGAGAGAGTGCAGGAGAAAGAGAGAGCTGACAGCCTACTTCCTCTCACCGCTGAGTAGAGGCGACTTGAAGAACAGCTCCTCCAGTACCTGTCCAGTCGGTCTCCAAGTGGAACACAAACACGCGCGCGGTTGGAACCCAGTTGCCGCGACCGGTTGCTCTCCTGCTACCTCGAAAACAACTTTTTCTCTTCTCGTTTGCCGTCCGGCAAAAGACCTCTCTTCTGGTCGAAGTCAGTAGTGCACTTTGTTCCAAAGTGCTTCGGCGGCGAAGGACTGAAGATTCCGTCTATTATTTCACAACTGTTCCCAAACGGGTGGGGAGTAAATACCATTTTTGCGTGGCCCAAGATAGTACGACTGACGTTATAGAAAAATGTTTTTTATAATGTTAGTGAAAAGTGACTTAAGAGTGTTGTGAAGTGATAAGAAAGTGACTTGCAAGCGTTAACATTCAACACGGAGAGTAAATTAAAGAGTTTTTCTCCATATAATAATTATTGTGCATTAAGTAAAAGATAACATAACAGAACGGGCTGTAATTTAAATAATTATCAGCTGTGATAACTTTATCGCTTTTAAGTTCAGTGTTTATCTGAAGCATGGAAGATCTGCTATCTTGATGTCTGTTCGCCGTAGCACTATACCTAGAAGTGATTAGCAGAATGCTTTAAACGTGTTATTCTAACTGTTTCGTAGAGCTGTACAAACATTATCTGTAACTGGGACTACAGTAATTCTGAAGACGTAAAAATGGATGACGCCTGTGATAGGTCGAGCACTCCCCCACCACTCCCTCCGAAGACAAGAAAGAGCATTAGTAACAGTGGTGTAATTACAAATAACCAAGTCATAAAGACACAAGTAACACCTCAGTCAGCAATAACAACGGTATTTAGCGCAATACAAACAGAAGACGCATCTGTGACGCACCAAAGTGATATTCTCAGCTTTACATTTCCAGAGGCACGATCTCTCAAACCGTTGACCGAACAGACGCCTCCTCCTTCACCTCACAATATCACCAATGGTAACCATCACGTGGTCAAGATTCGTATCAGTCCAGGAGACGATGCAATCACGAGTACTGCACAATATCCGACAAGTTTACAGCAATACCCGTCGCTGTGTGGTAAACCTCCGGTCTCGTCCTTAAGCAAAGCAGAGCCTCAGTCATTGAACTTCCACCCGTCACACTACACGTCTACCCCTACAGAAGGGTGCATCAGGATCAACGTGAGTAGTAATGACGCAGAACATCAGCAACACGAGGAAATAGTACGTCGCTCCACTACATCTATCCCTGGAAATTTTTTGAAGACGTCTTCGCCAGAACGTGCCAATCCCTATTTCTTTTATGGCTCCTACTCTTCAAACGGGATGGTGGTTTCCAGTGGCCAGTCCTCACCAAGTGATACTCTAGACAGTGGTACCTGCAGCGACTTGGATGGCAGCACCCCTCCGCCTCTGCCCAAGAAAAAATCTGTGACGGCGACAAAAGCCACCGTTACTGTCACCGTAAACGGGGGTGGTCATCGGCGTACAGGCAGTCTCACAAGCAGTGGTGCAGAAGTTGACAGTGATGACGAGGGAAGCAATATCAGCTGTGATTCCCTTAACAGCAACGAACTAAATGGGGAAACACCCGTTGTTGAGGACGCCAGAAATAACATTAAAGGTATTCAAGAAACCAGCAAGGTAAAGCCCCTTACGGAAGGTACGGTAACAGAGAAGAAGGTGAAGCCATTAACACCCCCCACGCCTCCAAGATCGAATATTCCACCTGTTGAACATTCACTTCCACAAGGGCTCCTCCAGGACATCAGAGCCCGTACAGCCAAGCTGACCATCGTTCCCTCACCCTGCAGTACCCTCACCAGAAAGACTAGAACCTGGGCAGATGAACTGTCGTCAAAATCTAAACAGCACAGCGAACTGAAGAATGCAAAAGATTTCAACAACACCAAGTTAAATGGCTCCGTATTCAAGTACCAGGATATCTCCCCTGTATCTACCCTTTCCACTTCCTCAGATGACCAGTCCAAGAGATCCATTGTGGAGGAAAAGACGTATGAAGAACGACAGAAGGCAACAGCTGAGAAACAACAAGCGTCATCTAGTAAAATATTTAGCAACGGTGAATTTTTTGACACCGATCGATTCTATACTTTTCACCTCAATGAACACGTCGCTGACAGTAAAGACCCCGTTCAGGAGAAGGGTATCGAGAACGAAGAAACATTCGCGGGGTACAGGGATCTACTGCAGGGAAAGGAGTCGACGTCCACCATCCGCAGTGCCAAGGGGACAGTGCGTGGTGTCAAGAACCGAGTCAGGGCGGGAATAGCAACCTTCCTGCAGCTGCACGACACCAAGGTAGGACATGAATGCTGTCTCTGTTGGGGGTATGTGGCTATTTTCTGCATGAAGTGCATTTGTTAGAAGCAATTTTGGATCTTATCGGTTCTTATTATTATAACGCTAATGCACTTTGTTCTCTACATAATGCGGGAGTCTACATTACCCAATTTTTATCGTAGCCTATCAAAAAAACGGAGTTACTGAACGGAATCAGACGGACACACAGACATTCGAAGCGCGTTCAAGTGTCGTGATATTCACATGAATTTGTTTCATACCAGAATTAAATGAAGACTTTCACAAGCAATTCCAACAATTCTTCCTATCGCTATTTCATTACCAATGGAAAATGTGCTGTGTTCACAACTTCGTAATATCCGATACCAACAGAACCCACTTTTGCGTGTAACTGATGCAAGTAAAGAAAGATTCCCCTTCTCTTTTGCCATAAGATACTTAACTTGAATCAGGCGGCGTGATCATTTCTATTTCGTGCTCGGTTCAAAAGTCGGTCGTAAGCCTACGCGTCCTGACTGTAATGCTTGCAGTTTTACTCCATTCCTCCACCAACATTCTGGGATATTACCTTAAAATTGACAAAAAGCACTTCCTTCAGTGCGCTCGATCCGTCGTTCATAATCATCGTTTCCCTCAGAAGTCGATACGTCACAGAACAATATCCTTTTACTATATATTTGTTCTTTTGGTATTTACCTCTGAGATGTCAACTTTCTACATGATTAGTACTCCTAACAAATTTGTCCTTCCGTCGTCAAGGCGATGAGTGCCCCGATTATGAAGGCAGGAAGGACCTATGAAAATTTCGTAAACTTCTCCAGATGACACAGCACAACTACCCAAAAGAAAGCCATCTTCATACTCGCCGCCATGAAAACCTCATACCTCAATTGTCCATGGTTCCTATTAAGCCCCATGCCATAAACACGTATGGGTAGCGGAATTGTGGCTCCACTTTCCTTGACCTTGGCACCAGATGGAGATGTGTGACAGCATCGAACCCCTGCTGTAGAACCGTAAAACAATCAAGGACCCTACATGTCTGGCTGGGCATATCAAACATCATCAGAAGAACAATTAATTTCGACTTCGTACGTGCCACAATGCGAGCGACTAACAAGATAAGTAAAACATGAATTGTCAATTAGCAAAACTCTCGGGTCGTCATGTTTATAAAACTCCAAGTCATTCCGACAATCGGTAGGGCCTACTCTTGTTTCAAGACATATTTTGTTGCAAAACTGCTTAATGCAGGCATGCACGCTGTCTCTCAGAAGACCCTATCAAAGACAATTCTTATTTTCCACGAAACTGAAATACGTTTTCCTTGCAATTATCTAATGTGAGGAACGTGTTTTTCGGTACAGCTTTTATTCATTTCAGCACACCATTGCAATGACCCAAACATGCAGAAAATAATATTACTTTTCAAAGGGTAGAGTATTTAGTAACATTTTACGTTTATTTCACTGGTATGCAGTGTATTTATTTAGATTACTTTCCATTAATTTCGATTATCACTTCAGTTTCGTCGAGTCAAATGAATATAATTATATTCCTTAATTAAAGCACTCAATTTCAGAGCTAGAATCACGTGATACGACACTCAGACTGTAGTAACAGGGCAAGCAATCATCAACTTTCACTTGTTATGCATAGAAAACGAGCAATAACACAATAATTAACTAGCCCCATGTGGCACAGCCCGTCTTGAGAAACTAATTAGTTAGTTAAAAAAAATTCCCCCCCTTTTATGGAAACAAAAGGTTTCGTTTTAACAAGAGTTCGCACTTGTCCCTATCTTGAGCCAGGTAGATTCAGTACGCGGCCTCCTGCCCTATTTATTTAATATATATTTTAATATTATCCTCTGTGCGGTTCAGGTTCTACAACTAAAATCTCATGAATTTCTCACCCTCCCATGCGTGTTACATGCCCCGCTCAACTCATCATCCACAATTCAATAACCATAACATTATTTAGTGAATACGAATTATAAGTTCCTCGCCGTGTAATTTTCTCCATAACGTGCTAGAAAAACGCAGTAGAGCTCTGCGCTTGTACTGGGTCGTAGCTTGAATCCTAATCTTACTCATCGCCAATGAACATCCTCCCATCTCAATGTCACCAGAAGGCGTATCGTTAAGCCCTTTGTATTGTATTTGAATCTTCTTTCATTAATAACCTGTATGTATACAAAACAAAGTCAAGAATTTCAAAATGAAAGTATCACGTTTGTTATAGGTCTTCCATATGAACGTTCAACAATTTAATTATTTTCACTTTTATTCGACGACTTAAGTCATATAAATATTTTTCCCAAACTGGAGGATATCTGGCAGTCATTAATTTAATTTTTTTAGGGTACCCAGTTAATTATTAATAACTAGAGAATAAATCTAGCGCCTAGGTTAAAAATTCTTGAAGCGTTACCTTCACTTCCACGTGGCCTTGTGTTTAGTTAAGCATCAGGGACAACTTAACCTTTAACTTAAGAATCAGTCTCAATGGCAACTGTGCAACTGAAGCTACAATATTTCCAAATTTAAATTATTTACCGAAACTGATTTTTCCGTGATTTTATCAAAAAAATGCAGCAAACAGGTATAAGCCCACCAAAAGACTGGTAACTGCCAGAGTGGCCCGCAATCAGGTACTGTTTTTTCAAGTAAAAATAAATTATTCTTAATCTAGCAGTTCTTCAAATCCAACAACTTGTAACGGATTGCTGAATTACGTAAGCTATTGTATTTCCTTCTCAGTGCGTGAGTGTATGTAGCCACAAGCAACGAATTATTTCCCTCATCTTCTTTCATAACGCATTTCCTAACCAAGCACGCCTTTGGATAAATGTCGCTATACTTTAAATTCGCGATGTCATTTTACATTCGTGCTGAGTGACGCGGATCTCGGCTAATGATAAACCCATTGACCTATAAATGAAGTCTGTAATGTCTGGTTCAACGAATCTCAAGACAGTCAAATGCTATTATCATACAAAAGAAGTCGCAGATACTAATGGGATGAAATGTATCTTCTTTGCACTGCGTAAAATGAATTAATAACAGGCAAACCATTAATATTTGTCATTATTCGTCATCTTCATTTCCGAAATTATTCAACAGGGAGTCTTCAATCAGGTTAATGAGCAAATATAATGTGTTGGTAACGGGGTCATCGGTTTACTTAAAATACAGAGCATTTCTTAATCACATCTGCCTTACTGTTTCTAGTCACTGCGATTACTGCATCAACAGGTGGGGAGTATTCCTACTCATACTCCGTTCTTTGCAATTCTGTACATTTCAGATCTCATTTATTTATCTATGATATAAATACAATGTTGTAAATATAAGTGAATGTTTGTGGTGTGCCAGGATTTTAAGGTGGACGTACGTTGTTGGGATGAGGGGTGCGTGAACGAACACGGGACAACTGAAATAAAGCTTAAGTTCACAAATGAAATTATGTTTTATGCCATACAATGATTTGTTTACTAGTAGCCGTATTTTAGAAATACCATAAAATCAAATTTCGGATTCGTGTGAAGGGACTACATAAACCTTTTGTTCTATGCTCCAGGTAGCTTTTAAAATTGACGTTCCGACATTATGTTTTGTCAAATACGGTGGAGTACTTCTCCATTAATGCAATTCTATACAAAGAACGTATACATACGCATGTTTTCCAATTATATAATTGCATTACACAACATTTATTTGTCATTCAGAATAATTTAATTCAACCTCCGATACGTGCTTATAAACTGAATTGGTGAAACAGCAATGGCTTAGTGATTTGCATATGCATTATGTAAATACTATCGGTGGTTCCACAACACACTTTCCGCTATTGTTTTCCGCTGTACAAAAGCCAAGTTTGCATCTCCTCATAACAAGTGTTCTCTCTGCGACCGATTCAATCACCCACTGACTAAGTGTGTCTTCGCAACTGCGTAAAGAGAATGTGTGTAAGGAACAGTGATAACACATGTACTACCTACCGAGATTTAGTATTCACTAGTTCTGAATTTTCTCTTCAGAATGTATTATTAATTTGTTTTATATTATTGTCAGAATAGACTGTTGTTATTTTTGTAAACAGCATTAGCCATCCGATGTAATGACGGAGATGCATTGTGTTTTCTCTGAGACAAAAACAAATTTTAAATACTACGTAGATGAATTTCGTGATTGAAATGGTTCAGAAGTGCAGTGTTAACAGAGGAAGACCACGCAATGTTCTGCCATACATTACGCTTCCAATAACATCGTTCCATAAATATTAAATAGTAGTTCAGTAGTAAGTAAATAGTAGTAAAACCATGCATAAAGAAGATTTTATATATGGTTTTATTGATTTTCATTAATGTTATCGAGTAGTAGTTTTCATTTACAATGCAGTGACTCACGTTCGCTTCTATGAACCTGATGAGTTTACAAGCGTATAATCGGAACACGTAGTTAACGATATCAATGACAAGCCTTAAAAGGGACAATGATGTAATGGAGTGGGAGGAAATGTGATTTTATGTGAGACAATGACGGCAGGTTTTAAGAAAGCTTAATATTAAATGCAGCAGGTAGCTGAGTTACAGAACTGGAAGTAATTGCTATTTATTACGAGAATCAAGTTGCTGAATATTAATTCTGATGGTATCTATAAGTACCAAAAAAAGTGTATGTTTCAGACTAGCTTGTAATTAATTTTCACTTCTCAAATAAGAGGACTGGCTGTATTGAAATTTCATGTCCTATTACTCGTACGACAGTTACACATTTCGTCTGTCAGCCAATCATTTACTTCAGTAATAGGCCCATCCCATAGCTACTTTCGACAATTCCTCAGTGTGTCAGCCAATCAATCACCGGCAGATTTCTGTATTTTATGCAGAGAGTATAAAACTGTGTCTTCCAAGAGTGTTCAATTCTAATGTGGGTAAGAAAATCATATATCTTATCTACGTAACGAATCGTGGTATTTATAAGTGTACAGAATCACTGAGATTCTTCACATATGAAACCGGGTGATACAGTTGGTCATTCAATATGTAATACATTCTACACTGAATTATAACCAAGAATTTCACTGACAAAGAATATTACAGAACTGATTTTTCAGCCGGATGATGACGACAACTTTGATAGTGTCATCACACCACACATCTTGTTACAAGAGTTGTGTCAAGACAGAGCCTGCCTTGGAGAATGGATCTCTGTGACCTGCTTTCTCCAGGCACACCCTCCACCGAGATATCTCTTTCTCTCACAGTCCTCCTCATTTGCCAGTTACCTTCATCTCTTTATATCAAACTACTTCAACACATTCGCTGCAGAAAAGAGATAGACGGACAAGTATGTGTGGCAGAGAGAGAGAGGCGATCCAGGTGAATGGCTTCTAAAGAGGCCAGACATTCCACCTGTTTCAATAACTGTGACGTCACTTAACCAAGGCCGGAACAAATTCACAGTGCAAAGATTAAGTATCGGAAGTTGTTTTAA
This sequence comes from Zootermopsis nevadensis, assembly GCF_977971745.1. NCBI lineage: Eukaryota > Metazoa > Arthropoda > Insecta > Blattodea > Termopsidae > Zootermopsis > Zootermopsis nevadensis. Next base: position 20,758,938 of record NW_028259154.1, on the reverse strand, counting down.
AAGAACGTGTGACTTTTATGTAAAATATAAGGCCAACTTTTGGTTTGGAAAGGTCTTTTAGCGTTGACGGAAGAGGTATATGGTTTTACGATTTCACGGTATACTTTCTGCAGACGAAGACAGTGAATAGATCTGAGGCGATGGTACTGAGAAACTAGCAATTAAAACACGTTTGTACACAGAACGACACACGACTTCCTCATGCTTTACTGTGAGGAAATACGTAACCTACCCGAGTCTGAAAATTTCCGTTAACGGAACACCAAATTAATCGGGTTATCTGTTATACTAATCACAAATATTTTTCCAATACATGAGGCGTTACAAATTCAAGTCAATCATACAGTGTGAATCGAACAGGAAGGTTTGTAGCATTTATAATTAGTTCGCCTAAAAACACAAGGAAATCAATACATTCAGAATAATTGGTCCGTGGTCCGGATTCGAAACCAGATATGCCTACACAGTGAATAAGAGACAAATGTTTCACTGCTTCGTCAACCCGTTCTGTTGGATAGAAAAAAAATTCACGGTTTCGAAACTATTAGAATGAATATCATTAATTTAAATCGATCCCGTGCCAGTTAAATTCAATCAATATTTGTTTTGAAATGCAGTTTAACATGAACGTTCTACATGTGCCTCTGACAATAAATTAACAAGAATTTCCTGATGTATTATTGTTTTAACTTTCAAGTAAACCTCAATTATGTTAGTGAAATTTTAATTTATTCATATTTTACGTATATTAAATACTTTATTTAAATTGTTATAATTTACTGCGTTATACGAGTAGAATATGAAAGTCTTGACCTTAATAACAATTAATATATTTTCACAACTTTAATCGGAGTTGCATTTAATCATTTACAGGTCAGTGGTAACTATGTATACCACCATAACTTCATTTAAATTCTGTGATAAATGAATTAGAAAGTATGAGATGTTAAATGTGTCTCCCCTACCACGGAAGTTTGCTGCAGAAAAACTGTACGCTTTAACACCCATAAAATTAAATTCGCAACGATTATTTTCCGTCACGAAAGGATGAAACTAGAAGCATTGGGTTTGTACATTCAATTAAATAGAAAGTGGTAACAGTTTTACTAGCAGAGAAAAATAGCGTTTCCTTGGAACCGTTTAGGCTTGTGTCAAAAAAGAAATGGTTTGTCACAGTTCCTAGAAGTTCTTATGGCCTGCAAACATAAATATTGAACTTGACAAAACTCGCATAAAACCTAACGTCGACATTTATAGTTCAAGAACAAGAACGCTGCTAGACTAACGTACTGGTACAAGCTCTACATTTCATACAGATAACCATAGCTTCTATTTAGTATGTCATAAATATCTTCCATAAACTCCAGTTTCCTTTAAAAGTAATGTATTTGTAAAGTTCTGTCCTGGTTGATGCTGTGTTTTATTTTACACCAAAGTTATCCTGATCGAGAAATGTTACAACATAAGCGATAATCGACTCCCTTCGATCAACAGTGTGAAAATCTATTTTCCTGGGGTTACTCTGTTAATTTCCATGCCGTACATGAACCCGTGTTCACAAGAGTCCGCTATTAGTCTCTAACCTCAGCCAGCTGAATCTACTCCACATCACTGTACCCTATTTCTTTTGTGTCTATTTAATACTATCCTCCAAATCATCGCCTGTATTTCCCAAATGCATCTTTTCCACGGGCTTTCCAACTAAAAGTTTGCATGCATGCCTCTTCTCACCCACGTGTGCTATACGCCTCGCCAATCCTATAATTCCAAATCTTTGTAGTGTCCTGTTCTCAGACACCCTCAATCCACGTCATACTAGTCCCTTAGCTGCTTAATACTCTCCCAGTAACCACTAAAGTTTTCAGTCACAACCATCTCAAGAAATTGTACATAAAAAGGAGATGTCAGTATTATGGCACTCAATGACTTAAGACGACAGTTTATCAAATATACATGGACAATGAACAATGTCCGACACAATACTGCTACAAAAAGTCGCAATATCTGCAAAAATTTCCCATTAACTAGTCCTTATTTTTAATGTCCAAGCGATTCATAATCTACAACGTGCATGTTCAAATAGAAGACCAATAAGATATAAACAGTTACAAATATCAAGTAGGCCGACGAAGATTCAGAAAAGTTACGGACAGATAAACATACGGATTCCAAAACTACTTTCTCAGAAGGAGTAGAACCTGAAATAGAATATTTCTTTCCACTTGAAAGTTCTATATATTTTGCAAAATAAAACTTTCTATTTCCTAGTTTTGTTTAAGTTTAAAAATGAAAGGAGGCTTAAGAGTTATCCTGTATTGGCGAAGGATTGGATTACGAAAAAAAAAGTACGCTTTAATCTATTATTATTATTATTATTTAAGATTTAATCCTGCCCCTTCACACTTCTTAGTACTGTTTTATTCTGAAAAAATAAAAACTGCGTTTATTTATAAAATTCAAATTAACGCTCCAGACGCGGCAAATAACAAAAACTTCTACTATCTTTGTACTTCGCGTCCCGCACGTGCTGCATTTCCAGACTGACGTTATTATTTTTCAGCTTATTCTCTTCTAAAAAACCAAAATAAACTAAGAATGTGTGAGCATTGAACGATCGAGTTCACAGCCTATATATCCGCAATAGGGGAAGGGATTTGAGACCGACACTGGGACTCACCCAAGCTCCTATTCAAGGGTTAAAGGCGGCAAAAGCAGCCGGGACATGAAGCTGGTCATCTCTATCAAGTGAAATTAAAATGCGTCCAACTATACCTCCACTCCGCCATACACCTTGCAGTGCACTGCGTGCAAGATACAGCATTGATTTGCCATTAACACGTATCGGTAAAATAAGAAGTGCATACAAAAATTTAGTCTGACAACTTAAAGGCAAGTGACCAATAAGGAGACCAAGGCGTAGATTGGAGGATAATATTAAAGTTGACCTTAATTGAGGATGAGGATTTGGGCCGATTCATACAGAATATGGGCCAGTGGCTGGCTCTTGTAAACACGGTGTGGACACTTTCACGACTAACTGCACTAATGTAAGCTTTCCAGATGCTTCAAGGAGTTTGACTAAATTAGGCTTCACTTATGTAGGCCCGTCCAAGAACGTAAATCTTTTTATATATATGGCTTATGTGTTTAAAAATGAATCAGTCCTAAGAAAAGTGTCCGGCATGTAACATGCAAGCTGGAAATGTAGTATGAATTGGAGAATTAACAATTCTACAGAGCTTCATCAAAGCCTGTCCTCAGTTCATTTTATTTCAAGTAAATTTTGAAGAACTTCAGTACCGTATGTGAACATTTCGACCACACCTCCGACAGACGGTCGTGTCTGTAATTTACGTGGACGGTGGGTGTCCCTCGATGAACAAGTGGGCTGGATAGCACAAGCATAGCTTGCATGACCATGAAGGGTAAATCGACAGCCGTTTAGTTACGCCTAGTTTTCTTAACGGGAATTTCAGTCTGTAATTTGTATTTTTACATAACCTTAAAGCACTGTTACTTAAAGAGATCGTACCTGTGTTATACAACTTACGGTAATTTTCTTGGACTCAAGTTTCGTCTCATACTTTTCGGGTTTCTATGGAATGAGCAGAAATTGAATCCATAAATATAAGAGACATGATTGTATTCAACGCGTCATCGCTGGGGGTGGAAGATTTCTCGTTCTGAAATCTTCCAACAATACAGCACTGTTCCTTAGACTATGACATTTTATCCGCTGATTAAAACAAATTAACGAAGATACTGAATATGCCTGTCTTCTGGGTTGTTGCGCCGTGTATTCTGGGAAAAAGTTTACTGACGTTTCAAAGGTCCATTGTCGCCCTGATAATAAACATCTATTTCGTTTCTTACACAACAATTAAAATATCATGAAAAATATTAATTAATTCAATGACGTTTTATTATGCGATGAGCAAAGCAAGTATAGAAAATACTCCGACTTCTGTGAAACTGTCTCATCAATCAGAGACTGACGTCATGAGCAAATCAATTATCAGTCTACTTTCAAAGTTTGCTACCTGTTCACGTCATAATTTCCAATACCAAAATTCTGAGTCTGAGTTAAAAATACAAACCGTATCGATGATCAGATATATAACGTTGTTTGTTTAGCGGTATCTACCAACAACACAAAGATAGCGGTGGAATTGCCCACTGTGTGGATAATGAATGATACACGATACTTATGACAACAAGGCAATTACACTTACAGACCCCATCCATTTGCTGTGTAGGATGGAACTTTGTTAATTCATCGATCTGAATCATGACTAGTGTGGGTTGGACTAAACAAATTGCGTATAAACAAAACAGAGTTTTGAGTTGCTCTCTGTACTGAGACTTCTGCTCAGGTTAATGCCACCACAAGCCTAGCAGCAAATTATAGGAAGTGTATAACACACAATAAAGTGCATGTGTGCTCAAAACCGTGTTACATTTGCATTCATTTCTTTCACCCTCAAGTGTCGTACAAAGAGTCGGTATTCTAGACAGTAGGAGAATAGTTTTCGAGCTGTACGCACCCAGCCTACCATCTAGTGCAGCGTTTCTCAACCTATGGTACGCGAACTAAGTAATGAAATCAAAATATAATAATAACATAAATAAGTTTTCCCTGAACGCATGTGTTAAATTATAATTAGTGATACGCCAGCGAAAAAGGGGTGAGAACCCCTGATTTAGTGGGTAACATGGAACGTTGCCGAGGCTGTGAGTGAAAAGACAAGTCACTCGCTTAGTGAACAACTTCACTGCATATTATGGAATCTAAAATTGCGTTAGTGTTAACAAGAACTTGTCACTGACTAAGCTAGATTAATCTAATCCACATCCTAACACCCGACCACTTTAACAGGTTACATATTTTTATATAATCCTATACACGCTAATGTCACTTGCCTTCAGGTTTCCCTATTAAAACTTTTAATGCATTTCTCATTGTCCCCATGCGTGACACAAGTCCTTCCATCTTATCGTACTTAATTAATAAACCTAATAATATGTTGATAAAGAGTAGAAATTGTAAAACTCGTAATTAAATTTTACCTCAAATGTTAAAAAATGATGGGCCACGTCCAAGAACACACACAGTATCTCCATTAAAAATATTAGTTTGCTTTGCAGATAAATCAGCGCAGGCTACTATAAAAGCCAATGGCGGAGTGCATATCTGACTTGGCGAACAATTTAATGATTAATTTACAATGCTATTGCAGTTAGTCATTTCTAATACCTTCAGTCTATCCATCACTTTGCATATCCCTATTTGTTAGGGTGTTAATTTACCGTGCGAGCTCCATATGAAGGGAATGACATGCATGACTGATACTAAACCTTTAGACACATTTCATTAGAAAGGGTGGAGCAAAATTATGGCATTTGTAGCATTTCCGTCATTCGTTCCATAAATAACATTACGAGAGTTGTAGTAAAGGATGTTCATCAGACACAATGATAATTGTAAATCTGTTGTCATTCTCTCCGTCTCAGTACTGAGTAAATTGCCTGAAATTTGGAATTCCATAAATAAAATTGGTAGTTACGCAAATAAACTGTAATTAATCTTTTGTCCTCGATCTGGCTGTGTTACAGATGGATTCCTCGGTCAGTGCTCGTTTCTGGTATCTTTTTCACAAAAAAAAATCATGAATTAAAATCATAATTTTGAGATTTTATTTCAATTCCATCCCCATGTTAAGTTGGTCTCCTGTCATCAGGGTATGACGCATCTTGATCTAATGGATGGAGCAAACGGACACGACATAAAAAGCGTAAATCAATTCTGACGAATATGCAGACGAGGAAAGCCGTTAAGGGGTAGTCCTCTAGCTTCGGGCTGGGCTGGGGGGCCAACAGCTCCTAGTCGTATCAAACAAGCTTGTTACGAAATGTTGTACTCAGAATGGACGAGTCATGTAGCGCGCATGTAAAAGACGAGAAGAGAGCGTAGTACTTTTGTTAGAAAGCCTGAAAGGTAGAGAATATCAGACGACCTTAGCATAGATTTGAGGATAATATTAAAATGGATCTTAGGGGAATAGGGTTGGAAGATATGTATTGCATTTACCTAGGTCAGAACAGGGACCGGTGGCGGGGTCTTGTGAACACGGTAATGAACTTTGGTACTTCATAAAAGGCAAGAATTTCTTGAATCGCTGAGTGTACTATTAATTTCTCAAGAACGATTGTGTTCAATGGAGTTGATTATATTTCTTCAAGATATGCTCCAATATTATGTTCCTATCTACTTATATATCTTTGAAGTTGTCTCTTAACCTTCCGGAGTAAAATATTATATGAATTTTTCGTCTCTCCCATACATTCTACATGTTTCGTCCCCCTTAAACTCTTTGATTTGGTCACCCTATGAATGTTTGTCGAAAAGAACACATTACCAAGCTCGCCATTAAGCAGTTTTATCCATTCTCCTCTGCTCATTATATTACAACAGCTTCACATAACGCTCAATTACGATACAAATAAGCATCTTTGGAACGTATGGCATTATGCTGACGCGTTAAACCCGTAGAACTAAGACCCGAGGAGCTCCCCGGGCTCAGTGCGATAATCTAACACTTGGAAACCTTCCATTTATTTAGTATCCACGCCACTTACAGACAGGTCAACGCACTGTAATTAGCATTCGTATATCATAACGTGCATCTGTTCCATGCTCATTTTTAAGCAAAATTTGCACGAAACTTGTATATCCATGACATAACAAAACGCAGCACTGAGTATAGGAGTAACATCCTGTCCAAGTCTGATTAAAAGAGTTTTTATGCTACCTAAGCTTTGTTTCTACGGGAAATACATCCAGGATAAATTACCCAGTAAACACAGGAAATGCACAGTAAACTGTTCTCCAGCCTTACGCTGCTGAGTTTATTAATGCAAAATGTTTGCTGAAATGTGTATAAATTACAATGCTTTAAGTCAGCATGAATAGGGCCCTTCTTGGGAAGCCAAAAGCCATTTCAGCTAGTGAAAACCCTCCTCCTTTTATGGAACAGAAATGTTCATTACCGTGTTGACAAGAGCCAGTCAGTGATTGCTATCCTCAGTCAGATAAATCCATTTGACACCGTAAGGCTTTATTTGTTTAAGATACATTATATTACACACCCACATAACACCTAGGTCTCCTAGAACAGTGGTATTCAACCTTTTTTGTTCGCGTACCCCCAGATATAATTTCTCTTCAACTTTGTACCCCAAAAGTTGTTGGTGTATAATTCAAGTTATACATAGTATATAATCCACATTTAAAATAAATTAAATAAATTACATTACTGATTATTCAGTGTTTTTCATAAAATAATATATATATAATATATATATATATATATATATTTAAATTTCACGTACCCCCTAAAATGTCTTCGCGTACCCCAGGTTGAATACCACGATTCTAAAAAGTATCTTTCCTTTATATTTTCTTAACAGAATTTTTATGAATTTCTGATCTCTCTCATGTGTGCTACATTCCAGCCCATCTCATCTTCCTTTATAATCCTAATAAAGTTTCATGAACAGTGGGCCTATAGATTATTAAGCTACTTTTTTATTTGTTCTTCATTGTGTAGCAATCTTATAAATAAACAACTTTCTTTTCAATGACAGGTGATAACGAACTTCAGGCACTGACGCGGACAAAGTACAAGTTGGTTCAAAGTCCTAATACAATACTTGAGGTTTCTGGAGAAATATTTTGAGCAGAGAATATAAATAGCCTTATTTTTTTTAAATTCGCACCTTTTCCGAGTGACGATGCTTCTATGTTGATGTCGCTTTATATTATTGTGATTGTGTGATGGGGACTTAAGCTGATGAATGATGCTTCGAACACCTGTTGTGATCACGTGCAGTACATTCAGTGCCCTGACAAGTCCCTGCCTCATTAACTGAGAACTGCTCAAATGGAGGTTCTGTGACGTGACGATTGAAATATGCCATAAAGGCAGAATTAGCTTTTCTTCTTTGTTTCATTGCAAAAAATATTCAAGTAACACGTTATGTAAAAAAGAACTGTTCCCAATTTGTAAAATCGGCTGCCATAATTAAAGCGATATCAAGGTACTAACGTTGTAACTCGGAAAAGGTGGTGTCTGAAAAAAGAAAATTTATTTGCATTTTCTGCTCCAAATAATTTCTCCAACGACCTCCATGGGTATTGTAATAAAGCTCTGAATCGCTCTATAGGAAATGAGCTGTCTATAGGCAGATGAGTCGTGTTTATATACTATTGTAGAATACTAATAGCACCATTATTGGTCTTGTAAATCAGAAACAAGGCCTAACTTTTTACAACTTCAGAGAAAAGGAAATCTTGACCTGAATCCTCACCGAAGTTGACCTAGAGCAAGATTACAGTCGTCAGTCACAACGTAATGATTAGCGCTGTGAATGAACAAATATCAGAACCAATTACGACCAGCTGGAGTGTAAGCCAAGGATGTTATCACCAACTTTGTTCCATAGAAACTTTCTGAAACATGATGTGGTTAATGTTGCAAAAACAAAAATTCTCAAATTTATTTCCTGAAAAATCTGTTAAAAGTGAACATGCATTTTTAACTTTATTCCATATCACATTTATCGCTGAGAAGATAAGAAATGTGTAAAACAATTGAAAAATAATGGCTTCGGAATTCACCGAATTTGTTTAATTTAATTTAATATATTTTGTATTTTATGTTTCAGAATTTAGTTCCGTTTGGGACTGCCTCAATCTTGAGACATTATAATTACTTAAACAACGTTTTGTACAAATATCTATAGACCTACAAATAGACATTTAAACGTATAGACATATTAGAGCTGCTACATGAGGAGTATGCTTACCTAATACCCCCATTTCTTAATTGAACAAACAGTAAACACATGCACTGTGCTGATTTAGGTTTAAGCTGATTCACACATGGTTCCTTTCCGTAGTATTAACTATTACCGATGCATCGTGTATGTAAACATTAGCACCTGTGGTAATTTTGTAGTTATTCGACAGTTTTACTGCTTAAGTGATATTTAGCCCAGTGACTCATCACTTCAAAAATGCCCTCCTTTTACGAGGAATTTCGGAACCTAAGAAATAGGAACTTTGTACTACATCAAAATGTAGTGTTTACATTTCGAGCTGTATGAAATTTTTCACTTTAACATAAAAGGTGGAATTAAAATTAAATTATTTGGTTATTCCGTCAAATCACAATGTATTTAAAATAAGATAATTAAAATAATTAAAATATCATTCTGTGTTCCATATCGAATAATCGATTTACAATTGGAACAGTTACAACATGTTGTCTACTATTTCATCTCTGGTATGTTTATTTTACTTTCCTTATAATATTATTTATTTATTTAATTGTTTTCTATATTCGTCCATATTCATTAATGTTTCTTTAAATCATTTACTTCACAGACCGATGTAAACATCAAAAGCATCACTTCAAACAATAAAGTTCATCCATTATATGAAAATATCTGGACACGACCTCCAAAAACTACACTACGAAAAATTGTAAAAATTGTAATTGAGTTTTAAATTTAATATAATTTTACATCTGATGATGGTTTAATAAAACCGAAACATGTTGTAACTGTTCCAATTGTAAATCGATTATTCGATATGGAACACAGAATGATATTTTAATTATTTTAATTATCTTATTTTAAATACATTGTGATTTGACGGAATAACCAAATAATTTAATTTTAATTTAATAAATCACAATATGACGCAACTACACTATCTTATAAAAGGTGGAATATTATTTAATACTTCGAAGGACAAATTAGGAGACCCATGACGAGAAATTTTTGCGCTCCTATATATGATGTTATGTATAAAAGGCAAGATGTGAACTTTTAATGGGGAGCTCCAACACATCTGTGAGTTTGTCGATCAGTATATTTCGCGTCCCAAACCATTTAACAGGGTTAGATTAAACTTTGTAGGAACTGCTGGGTGAATGGCACATTGGTTCTTATCAGACCACTACTGGCCTGGGCTCACAATAGTTTTACTTGAAAGTCCAGAACAACCTATATATTTCTCGAAAACCGTCATTCCAACAACAACAAAAAACATTTATATGCCAGCGTATACACTATATATCACGTTGAGACCTGCAAACGTTGTTAGAAACAAGCCTACTTTTCGTTACGGTGTAAAAGGAAATTATGAGAAAACGAGGAACATAGTAAATTACGGATTATTAATTATCAATTATCAATTTAAAAACAACAAGAAATTATTTACGTACTTACACCTACTACTTATTGGGTTTATTAATACATCACTTTACTTGTAAAATTCATGAACTGTGAGATAACTGAAGACGTGAGATTGTAGTCAGGGAAATGTTCCTTTCCAAGTTGGAGTAGTGGGTAGGCTATACCAGACATGATCAGTACTCACATTTTGACTACAGATCCAAAGTAAGAACAGTTTATTATTACCCTCCCACTTGCGCCAAGCAGTATTTTCCTTTCAGGTTTTTCGACCAACATTTAAAATGTATTTTTCATTTTCCAGTGCTAATCTGTCCTGTAAACTCCTGATTTTCGACTTTATATATATATCTTGTTTTCATGTAAAATCCTGATAGAAAAAGAATACTTGGAATATCTAATCATAAATGGAAGGATAATATTAAATAAATCTTAATACAGTGCGAGGTTGTGGACTTAGCAGATTGTTAATTTCTAAGGGGGGGGGGGGGTTCTTCTTAATGAAGGTAGGTACTTAAGTGGCGACGAAAGTCCGTTTGAGGCTTAGGCCCACATGGAACGTGTTACCTTCTGTTGGCAACGTGTGATGAGACCATCCCGAACCCAAGAGCTGGAGTGTATAACCTTGTCGGCTGTTTGCTACTAATGCATATTCAACACTTTCGCAGATGCACTGCATGTCTGGAGCTCATCTCCATCTTCAACATGGCGACGTTAATGCAGTGATAACAAGAGACCCCACTTAACACGAGGCGGGATGTGTCACGTGATTATAATTAGGGTTTTAACAAAGCGGGGACATGCAAGATGAAACAACCGTAGGAAAACTTCAAATCCAACTTCAAATTCTTCTCATTGCGCCGGAAAGCAACGTTTTCTGATAATTTTTGGAAACGTGAATTGGAGATTTATGACAGGAATAACTCTCTCGATCTTAGAAGTAAGAGGATTTACAGTAGTCTTCATCGCACAATACATTTATATTCCACGTTAAAATTAATAATCGATTTAAGAAAGTAGACATGTTCTTGCGGATCTCATGAGAATATTACCATGCATAAAACCGCAAGATATAAGTGATATAACAATTCAGCTTTCGTTTGGTCATGTTCTGATTATGCGACTGGGGTGTGTACACCACTTTGGCACAGATATGCACTATGTACAGATAATGTAAGTTTCTCAGTTATTAACTTATTAAACCTATGACCGTTTCTGCTATTGGAATTAAAAAATAGACTGCGAGTACCAGAAACTTAGCTACTTTATGTTAAAGAAAATAGATTGATCTTCGTTCCGTCATGTCTTTACTTCTTTTTAGCAGAAATCTCGTGCGATTTCTTTATCGACCAAATGCTCATGCTGTGCAGAAAATGCATTACAACTTCCTGTACTCGTTGGCATTAGCAATGATGACACGTAAGAATTTGTACTTCTTTTTCCCGAAACGGATGAAGAAGCAACTAGCTGCTTCAAGTGCAATGCACCAACTGCTTTATACATACATTGTATTACAGTAGCACTGCCTTATTTGTGGTTTATAGTAATTACATAGCAATAAATAACAGTGTCTTAACACGAATTAGTAAGATGCAAACACGTTTAAATCACATGCAAAATTAAAACCGAAGTCGTATATACAGAATAATTTACTTTTCGTCAGGTAGTCGGACGCAACCTAAGAAAGACCTTAACAGTCAATTTGTTATTGGCTACTCTGTGAAATAAAAACAGGTTCATCTTTACAAATGATTGCGCTTAGCCTGTACAAAATGAGGCCCAACTGCAGCCGCCACATGGAGTCCTGTATGACATTGCGTATTACAGAATGAAATTTCCTTGAGAGCAAAAAAGTCACAGGAGACGTGGACTGCAAAGGGACTCGTTTCCTTGGATATAATGCGGTCGGTGTACGAAGCTAAGCTCTCATTAAAAGTTTTAGACTAATTTTATTTTTTCTCACCCGTTATACCTAAATGAATTTGAAAAAAAAAAATGATTACATGCATAAAACAACTTACAAAAAAATGTAGCAGGCCTACATGACAAATCAGCTAGGTAACTGTTAGCTTCACTTCACACAAAGTATTATTTTGAAAAGTAAAAACGAGAAAATCGAAAAGACTATTTGAAAAGACCCAAAGACTAACCTCACACGTCACCAGCACGCAGTTGTGCCGCCATCTTGAAGTGATTCACGTGATATTAAATCATTTTCTCCTAAACGGAGTTTCATAACGCTTGGTCTTTGAGTTCACGGCACGGTCGTATGTATGTCAGGTTCTCTAAATCTATTACCAACATAAAAATATTACGATGGTTTCTAATACTTACAGGTAACATCTATCACGACCTCTCCTGGCCTAGGGGGCACCTTAGCCCACAGGGCGAGTTCAGGTAGCACCAATGACAGGGTGAAATGAGGATGGTCGGCGGAGGGGGCCTTCAGTTTAATATCGCAACGAACCACTGCGGGGTCCTCGAAGACTTAACTTCTCCCCCGTGTTTGTCTCAGACCGCGCTGGAGGCTCCAATCTGTAAAGAGAAAATCCGTACAGACCTGGAATCGGAAACAGAACTTTTTAGTTTAAATTCCAGAGTTTTGATCTGAAGCGGCCAAGTTCTATATTCGGTAGTTTCTTAAAGAAATGTATACACCTGTCGACACCAATATGAAAACCTGCATTCATGTCACCACGCTCGACCGCCCAACAGTAAAATGGTTTATGTGTACATAAATGCATATTAAGTATGGCAACTTTGGTGCATGCATGACTCTGTTAACAATTTTTACTACCACTGTTGACTTGTTTCCGTTTTGCAACGTTGAGGCAGAATCCGCTCCACACCAAATTACACACAAAAATACTTATGCAGCACGACAGCCTTCGAGTTCCTATGCGGATCTTAGACTCAGAAATTATCGGCTAACACGCAGGTTTAGAAAATACGTCGTCGAAAGACGACCTACATTATACGGTCAGAGTGCAGGAAGGAAAACTTATTCATTATTAAGTATTCCGGGCAGCCATTTTTTTAAAATTAAGACAGACGTGCAACTTGAGGGAAAAATAAACATTACATTCCTAGCGAGAGAGAAATATATTTTTAGTAGACATACCGACAGCAAAAGACAATTTTTTTTATTTTAAGCATGGAAGGAAATCGATGAGAAGTTTGTCATTGTAAATATTAGAATCACGTTTTTTCTCTCTTTCGTGAGATTAGCCCTTGAGTTAAAATGAGAATTCTATCGGACCCTGGGTTTCATTACACTGACAGAACTACAGTCTCTACAAGAATAGCGGAATTTGTTGGAGCGGTAACGACTTATATTTGCATTTGGTACGTACCACGGACGCGTACATGAATATTTAACGAATTAAATAGAGTCCTTGGTAGTTCGTGTTTTCGTGGGTTGACTGAGATAACTTCGCAATTTTAAAACGAGGACACATTTCGAGTCTCGAAAAGTACAGTAAAAACATACATAAATTGTAATTTATAATTCACTTTTGTTATGTTTACTTTAATTTCCAGCATCGAACAGCTTCCTATAGGATCTTTTCAACAATTTATCTATCGTTATGGGCTATATATCTTGGACTCATTATGTATAATGCGTAACAATACCATATTAACTAATTCTTTAAGACATCGATGTCATTAAGCTTGTCAAAACAATATTTTTTTAACAAAGGTTTTTCATTGTATAAAAAACGAGCAAGTCAGTTAAATCCAATTACAATTATTACATTACTATATTATTATTCTAACTCCATCGAATGAGTACTTCTACAAGTTACCAGCCTCACAGGTAGTTAAGAAATTTCCTATTTTTTATTATATTTAAGGTAATGTTACTGCGTTCAAAACAGCGTGCCACCGAGCCTATCATTAATCAGATTAATCCAGTGCCTTCCTATACATTCTAGTCAAAGATAAATTTTAAAATTATTCTTCCATATACACCTTTGTCTTTCAAGTAACTTCTTCCCCTCAACAGTTCCTATTAAAAATGTATTTATAAACCTCCAATTTATAAACAGTACAAATTAAGATTTTCTGAGACGATTCTTGGAAAATATTTTAATAAAGTAAATACGGTGAGATCAGATACCAGGATTCTAATAATATATTTTTCTGTCCTACTAACTCTTTCACTTTCCGGTATCAGTGTGCGAAATTAAGGAATATACATTATTTATCGTCTTTATATATAGATATACATCAAGTATAGTGAGATAATGTTTATAACTATATGATGTATGATCAAATTATAATCGTTGCCATGGCAACGCTGTTAATGAGTTATCGGTCGTAAAGCCACTGCCTCCAAGGTCTGGCTAACAGCGCTAATGATCCGCACTTTTCTTGTAAGTGTGTTGTTCTTAACGGTTATTATTTTTGCGCGGGAAAGTTTATTAGCTTCTTTGGAGGTAAAAATTCGAATGGTCAAGATATTGACAACTTCGTTGATTAATGGTTTTAAACATAAAGAAGTAGTTTTCCGGTCGCATTAAGGCCAGACAGCAACTTCGGAAACAAGAATAATGAATGTCATCGAATTTTTTACCAAAATAATCGTCATCATGAAATCAGCCTAAACATACCACCCACTGTCTGCAGATAGCTATAGAACTGCTATTGCAAAATCCGAATAATTTTGTCAAGAACCCCACAAAAATAAATTCCGTGGAGGTGGTCTAAACAGATGAGAGAAGACGCAACTAAAGCAACATGGAAGTTAATGTGTGAAATAATTAATTTTGCAGCAATGCAGTCTTAAGAACCACGTACTATTTCGAATCCCACATGCACAACAGATATTATTTACCTTGTGGTCACAGAGAAAATATAACTCTGAGGAGCAGCGTATGTGAGAGCCTAACCAGCAAAATATAAAAACAAATCAATGTAACCAGGGTCTTATTGCCGTCGTGATGGAATGTGATGTAGCGTACACACGTTTCATGAGCCTTCTCTCAAGCGTTACCGAACAAATAGCCCAAAAAGTCACTTGAAGTATTTCTTCATTTCTTGCAGTCCCTTATATCCACCACTTTATCTCATTCCCTACTTTCTCCCATATTCCATGTGTTCGTTCTATCGTTATCTTTCTCCCCCTTTTCTCATTTATTTCCTCCCTTTGGTACTTGTACCTCCTTCCGTCCTTTCTCAAACATCTCTTCTTTTTCGTAGTAATTAAAAACTAATATTTAACTCTGTAATATAAATTTAAAACAGCTCATGGGCATAGAAATATAGCTTAAAACATGCCTACACGATAAAACAACGAAACACATTAGGCGAACACTCCAGTGCGTAGTTTAAAGGTTTTCCCCAGTTCCGCATCTATTTAAATACATATTTCCACTGCGAGCTAAAATAAATATCACGGGATGACAGCATTAAACTGGCTCTTATACTAGCCTACACGTAGGCCTGATATTCATTTCTGTACCCACGGATCACATTAGTACGAGGTCTAGTTATGAACTGGTCGAACGATGCACCTGCTCCCATAGGACCAAAATAATTTTCTTCTCTGTTCTGCGGTTCGCCCAGCCTGATAACCAACGGGTAGATACTAATTAGATCCAAGGAGCGTTATTTAATGCCTAGATCTTCCGAATAGTCGTTTCCTTTCAGGATTTTCAACCGTACTATGTATTTACGTATTTCTCATGCACACTGCATAACGCGACTCTATAATTCACTTAATTTTATCATCCCAATAATACGAAGGGGCTTTGGTACATTTGAAACTTTTTCTTGCTTTGTTAATGTTGTTCGTCCATTACGATTGCAGAATATAAATGTATGGCTGGCCAGAAAAATGAACTCCAGTGTCATTTGTTTGCACATCAAAATCTGTCATCATAAAACAGGAAATTGTGTTTGGAGCCATCAACGTTCATCAACTTTCATGTTTGCGGAATTAACGTTGTCTCATATTGTTACCAGACGACCGTGTTGAAATTAATTCACACAGCGTTCTATGTTCGGGTATTATCTTTACATTCATCACGAGTATACAATATTGTAATCTTTGGAAGTAAACAGCTTTCATTACATCACTTCAAGATGATACGCCCACAAAAGTTAACACCTGCGTACTGAATTATAATATGAAAGATAAAATAGCATTCCAGTGCACGTACAAGTAAAGATATTAGGGAGAGATACGCATCAGCTCCGTAATATCTCAAATATAAGTGCTTAGAAGACGGCAATCCAAAATTCAATTCAACTTAGATGTTACTGCACTCTAAAGGAATACCGGGGGAAAATTTTTGTAACCTATATCACTGAGGAACGTCATATCCGTTAGACGAAACAAAATGTAAGCGGAGATATTATTTCCGGTCAAACAGAGCGAATATACTTGTATTTCACACACGTGTGTTCGTAGACTTTGCTGATGTGCGCAACGTATCAGGTATTATAACCAATGGATTTGATACCGAAGCAATCTTACGCTCTGTAAAACAAGCACGTAAAAACTTAACATAGCACATTCGTAGATCTAGTAGCACACGGCTCTTGGATAATGAATTCGTTCCTCGCATTATCTGATTAACTCAGCAGGCCATAATTATTTTTGAGAAACTAACAGTTGTTCAGTTAGTCAAGAAACCATCCTTCCCTTCATAACTTATGAAATTATAACTTTCACTGCCGAGTTCAAAACAGCCTGTTCTATCCCGAAGCAGATTAACGTAAAGTTACCGCCATATTTTTCTAAACTGCGTTTTATCCTCCCGTATTCGTCTTCATTATTCAAATTATGTGAAAAACCAAGTTTTCAATTTGTTGTTTGTTATATTTTGAAGTTTCGTGTTCTGAACTGCAAAGTAGCGAGCATTAGCCGAATTAAATTTATTCTAAATTTATTCTAAATTTCTTCACAACTAAAATATTTTTTGTTGCCCTCATTCTCAAATATTTGAACTGTGCCAAATATGTGGGGAATATATTACTTGTGTTATTCTTATAATATTGTCCTACATTCTGTTTACAAATCATGAAAATGTTATTTGTCTGCTTGTTCTTGCAGCTGACATTGTGGGGAAAAAAACATTGAGGTGTAAATTTGTTTCGAAAATGAAATGCCGCTTGTAAACCTAATTGCCATTAGCGTGATTTATGGAAAAGATCAAACGAACAGATCTAATTTGCATGCTTTGATACATATGAAGTTATTTCAGACAATGCAAATAATTGAATGTTATTTAACCATTTTTGAAGTTCAAATGATTTCATGCTAGGTTGTTCTATCCCTGTCCACTGTAGTTTTCCTGAGACCCACCCGGGTCCCTAGTAGACAAAGCCACAACACAACAGTCGGACCTCTTTTCGTGTAACAGAAATTGTGCTTGTTGCTGTGTGACTGTGACCTTGCCTTTTTTCTCTGCATCACAGACCACGTTCCAACCTTCACCTTGAAAAACCTGACTCGGTTAACCTCACTCTTTATAAAGAAACGCGAAGCTGAAACAGAGAAAATTAGCGCACTTCTTTTTCCAATCGTCTTTAATTTCAGTTTGGATTATCCTCAAACCCTTTGCTTCTCTCGAATTTTCTATCATTGCCGTACTCCTGCAAACACTCAAAGTTGGAAGAATACAACTGTAAGTACGAATCGGGGAGCTCGCTTACTCAACCCACAACTATTCTTATTGAAATTCGGATGATAGTCGTTTCGAATCTCCTTCTAATCGAAACCAAATATATTTGGCTGAAACAGTTAATGATTTTCTCAGTACTTTCAAGCGAATTCCAGGACAGTATCTTCAAATAGTTCATGACAGCGTTTACAATAATAATTTTAACTTCCCCGAACGACGCTAAATGAGCGCTGCATTTGATACAGCAACATCAAATAATCTACGATCAATTAATAAAAGTGGGGGTAATAATCAGAAAACTGCGTCCAGGATTTCTCCAAGACTCTTCCAGAATTTCTCCAGCAATACTCCATGACAAAAAAAATCCGAATAACGTCTCCATGACTTCACCGACACTACTCCAGGACTTTACCAGGATTTCTCCAGGAATCTTCCTAGAATTATCCAGGATTTTCCAGCACTTCTCCAGGTCATCCCCACGACCACTCGATTAACACGATAGAAATTCTCCAGAAATTGTGGTAGCGGTGATGATATTCCTGTTTTTCGCCGAAGTCTGATTAATGTTCCGTAGATTAAATACAGAGTCAGAACAAACAATTCCTCTGCTGGATTCAGAGTCCGGAAGTAAACAGTTATTCCTAACATACGTTTGTTCGGCCACTGAGCCGATTCTTACAAGCACTTTGATTTAAAAGTATAATTTTAGCCGGTACTGCAGATCACTGAACCAATCCAGAGTGTTGTCCACTAGTTCATATTCTCGTAATACAATCACAGTAATTCGACGTAGCATGATGAGAATTATTGGTTTAAAATCTGACGGTGTGTAACGAAGCTTAGCAAACACGTCATAAATGTTACCGATTTGCCACGAACATAGTTTAAATTCATTTTTTATGTTGTGTAATGAATATTGGGTCCGCAGTGGCCGCGCGGTCTGAGGCGTGGGCCTTGTGCCGCTTGGTCGCTGGGACCGTGGGTTCGAATCCCTCTCAAGCCATGGATGTTTTTCTGTGTTGTGTTATCCTGTGTACAGGTAGAGGCCTTGCGATGGGCCGATCCCTCGTCCAAGGAGTCCTACCGAATGTCTATACATCAAGCCAACGAAAAGTTGGGACCCGCAGTGCTCAGGCACTTGAAGAACGAGTCGTTTCATGTATCCAAGTAAAGAATATGCTTCTCCCTTCTGTCATTACTGTATTGGCCATGTATAGTGTGTCACATCACGAAGGAACGATTATTTCATACTTTCAGAATAAGCAAATGTTCTTAGTGTCTACATCATATGTGCAAAATATACGGGATATTCAGTAGGAAATTATTGGGACTCGAACCCAGAATCTTTACTGCTTTTCAGTTAGGGAGATTACCATAGACTTGTAGGGACTATCTACACAGTTTTCCAAATTAACAGGATCGTTGGTCTGTCGTGTGGGTATTTCCGATTGTAGGACATTAAAAGGTGCGTGCTTTCGGTAGCCTTCGATGGTATAAAATCCATACCAAATTATGTCATGAGGACTAAAGTATTCAGTTCACCAGAAAAAACGGCAGTACAATTTAAAAATTCTTTGTGTATAAAGTAAGAAATAAGAGTGTATAGCCAAAAGAACATTTCATTTCAACTGAACACCAATAGTTAGTTCTTTCTGCCGTGTTTGGTGCTACTTATTTTAATCGTCATTTATTCGTTACACACTTTCGCTACACATAGCGGGATTTTCTACTGAAAACCTGTCCGTACATTAGCTATTCCTTTTAGCTACACACTCTGGTTAGAAAATTAAGATGAAAAGATAAAAAAAATTACAAGACATAATTAACAGAATAATGCAAAGGTATTGTGTTGTGTCGACTAAACAATGTGATTGCAGTGAACTATATCGTTGTGGAATTCTACACAATGCCACAGCCGAAATATTTTCTGTGACGAATCACCTATTCTCCGGCACTTTTTTCCGTATACGAAAATTTAGTCAGTCATTGTGTTGTGCGCAGTGACCATAATAACTTGTGGCTGGACATGAAATCAAATTTCGTGTTACAATGCAAAGCTGTTAAATAAAACTCGTGTAAACAACTTATCCTTTATAAGACGGTCGCCATTAGTCTTCAAAAAAATTACTTGTCAGAATAATGACTGCCTATCACGTTAAGAGGAATTTATGACCAACTACTGAAGCGAAATGTTTTCCTTCTTCAAATATACCACAGGCAACAGACAATATCCAGCATAATATTCACAGAGCCAATAAATGTTTCACACTTCTCATTCGTAGTTATTTTGACAATCACATTCCCTGAAAACAGAGCAGAGATTAACAACTACGGTATCACTTGATGATGATGATGATGATTCCCCAACATATAAGAACAGTCTACTTAAGTCCACATAGCAGATTTACCGTCCAATCGCCAATAGAAAAATGTCAAATGAAGCGCTTCTAATGCAGAACTCATTGTCGTGGCAATGTTTCGAAAGCAGAGACTCCAATTACATGAATTGTCAATTAACGAGTAATGAAAAGCTTCTGTCTCAAAACGCAAATTGACATTTGTTATGCAACAAGTAATTAACGTATTGAACAAGTCTGTATATATGAAAGCAATTAATTTCTGGCATATCAGTTAGCGAAGAAATTGGATGTCTAAGACTCCTTTCCCGGTAGGAGTAGGGTCTGTTTTCTTCACAACGTCCAGATTTGTTCTGGGTGCTTACCCAGTGTTTCCAATGTCATGTTAGATAAATGGTTATATAATCCAATGTACCGTGACTTGTGCACAAGCTTTCGTTATTGGATTTTACAGAATTGTGCTTCCAGATTTAATTTTTCTGAGGTTCTGTCTTCACAGACACACGTGTACGTTAACATTCCAGTAGAATTTTCGAGATATTTTAAAGGGCAGCTAACACTTCATTTCAAAGCGACATTTTAGTATAAATACAATATATGGCTGGTCGTATTCAAAAGAACGGTGAGTAAAATTATGTTACTAAATACGTGGCAAAACAAAACAATATTTATTGTGTTAGGATTGTAGAAAGACAGAGAAAGAAATAAGTCTGAATGACGGGGCTCAATTACAGCACTTTTATATTCCCATCAGACGATGTAATACACTCAAAGGTTGTGGCTGCAATATACCGAGACTGCATAACCTCTTGTAAATATAAACATGAGAAAAATGTTGGGTTACGCTAAAGTGAAAGTTTAGAAGTGTCTGTCAGCGTCTGTGCTGCAGAGATGAAATCTGCACTGCGCTAATCGCAGCTAAGTACTTTTTTCCCAGTCAATTTGTTCTTTGAAAGTACTCAGAAAACCCACAACGTGGGGCATCTGGTGTCGTAGCACAACGCCGTTCAGCCCATTTTTTTTAAAAAGACCTTATTTCATATTTTAAAGCGCTGAAGTTTGTAAGGACAATATTTTGAAGTGTCAGTCTGAAGCTATAACAAAGTTACCACTACAAATACAGGAGATAAAGCTGTCTCTGCTGCTTAATCAAGCACCACACTATGTAGATGAATGAAAGGGGGGCAGATCTAAAAGTTCTTGAAGGTTCGTGGTCAACTTCACGCTACGGAAACTTTTAGCCCTCAGAAATAGCATCTTGTCTAAACCGGACAAAAGAGTGGTGGGTCTCAGGGCCCTCTGAGGTACAGACCGTCTGTAGCACGAATGTTCTTTGCAAGATTACTGAACAAATGAGGCAGCAACATAAGTCGCTCGGCTTACTGTTGTGTTAGTGTTGCAAATGTAAGAGCTACAACACCAGGATAAATGTTTCACCTAGTGGCAGGTCACTGAACTGTGTTTGTGCACCATCTGGTCCAAGACCGTCTAATATTTAATTCGTATAAATTATTCCCTAAATTAGCGTCTCATAAAATTAGTCGCATAACTTTGCAATAAAACCGCAAGAGTAAGGTTCTAATGACGTTCCTAAAAGAAATAAAACAGTAATTTAGATAATTATTTGTCTCGGAGTTGCCTGCCTCGTTAGTTTCAGACTGTTTTTCCAGCCTCCAAGACCCGATTCATGTGACGTCACATTCCTTCTTTTTTTACCATTCGTACTCCTTTTTCGGTTTATCCTTCTACTTTCTGTTTTGACTTTTTATGAATAACATTACGGGAATCCATTAGTTTCAATACAAAGCAACGCCTGAAGTAGCCCCAGGGTAAGAGACAATGAGCCAGCAACTCTCTCTCTCTCTCTCCCCCCCCCCCCCCCCCATACAAGAGACTATTGAACCCAGCAAGATAGTACTCATGGAACTTGGTATTTTGAAAGACTGGTGGCAGTTTTAACATATATTTCTAGAAAAGTAGTGACGGTAATTAGAGAAAAAATTAATAAAATTAAATAAATGTAGCACATTTTCCAACAACTTTGAGCACAGCCGTTTAGACTAATACCTATAAAAGCAATAGATATTATTTCCTTGTACCTAGGAGCACAGTGATGTAACGAACTGGTGAAGTTGTTTAGCCTCAAAATATCTATGTTTTATTATTGTAAATCTAGGGGAAATGGAACACAAAGCCATCACTTAATTTACTCACTGGACTGAAGTCAACTCGATAAGATTAACTAAACTCTCCTCGATCAATTTCGTTATTCTGCCATTATATGGCATTCTGTCAATAGCTGAGTTTGTGATGCACAGTTTAACACAAAGGTTATCAACCCGCGGCCCGCCGATATGTTTTGTGCTTCCCTTATAAATTTTTGTGTACATTGTATCAGCCTATATGATGATAAATAGTTAGCTAATTTCAGAAAATATGTTTTGTTAATAAAGTCAGTATCTAGCAGAAACTTTCACTGTGATGAACTGTTCAGTTTAATAAGGGAAATCAGATCAAATACTAGGACACTTCTTGCTGATAAGCATTTGGAGATATGCATTCGAATCGCAACAAATTAACCTGATACTGAAATAAACGTTGTGCCGTAATTATGGAGCCACTAAGCACCTCCGAATCCCAGAGGACAGCCATCTTCACACTCGCCGCAATACTGCAATATTTAGAGGCTACAGACTTCTGACTCCTTCATTATGAAACGTAACCAAGGACAAGCACCAGGACGGCAAAGCCAATGACCGGTGGGGGCAGATTTTTGATTACCTTTCCTTACCAGATAGAAACAGGTAGTTCTGCATCATCATTAATCTAGTTATATATTTTTTTGCATCACTCCATGTCCCCACAATCATACACAACTTCTCTGACATAGCTACAAGCAACTATCTTAAGTCCACAAATATTTAACTTTAGGTTCGTGACGAAGCTCTCTAAAGTGCTAATGGTCGAATGAAATGGAAATACATCATGAGCTGTGACAAGGCAAGCAGCCTACTCTAAGACCACCATAACTTACTTCGAGGTGCTCTCCCGCCATTGGCATGGGGAGTCTCAGGAAGGTGGGGGCGTCCCTGAATTTACACCTGGTATTTCCGGAACACCATTGTACTAACCGGACCGATTTAAATCTTATAATTTAATTTTATTTAATATATGTCCTGCATTATAACGCTTCGTAATATATGTACGAGTATCAGCTGATCTTGTGAAAATACCCCCCCCCCCCCGGTCACAGGAACTTGCATTGTTCTTTACGTGGTCCTTACACGGTACCCGAAAGTGCATTAACATGTCAGTATCCGACTGTGGATCATTTTCTGATCCAGATTAATGAAATTCGTAACCCGACAATATATTTCTGTATTAAGAATTAAAATTAACCCTCCATGCCTCAAATCAACCACGTAGCCACTTGTACATTTTTTCCAGCCAGAGTTTTACCCACATTTCTCTCTTGCATGTATGTTAACTCCCTTTCAACCACATTCTTGATTAAATCACACTGGCAATAATTCGGTAAACGTACAAATCGTGTTGTCATGTACTACGATGGGAAGATTCCCCGTCCGAGAAGACAAATTGACGTTGGAATTTATTTCCTAATACAACTGATATTAGTCGAATTATTATCGAAGCGCTGTTTAAAAACCGGTCAGTATTTTTGGAATGATTAGGTTTTCTTCGTGCGTCGTGTGAGTGTGTGTGTGATCGCTCTCAGTTGAAGTACAGACATGATGGAAGAGAGACGGGCGGACGGAAAAATCTAATATCAGAGGATTATGAGAGGAGTTTTTTTTGTCTCAGGCCTTTTAAACACTGTTCGAAAGACTGTCTGTAATCGAACAACTCTTTAGAAAGTGATTAGGTAATAAACTCCTATAATGCTAGAAAACAAAATAAGCTGCTCTTCATGCAACAAAGAAGAGTTCTTAAGAACAGCAATTCTGCTTCATTATGAACAATGTTTCTTGTTTCGTACGACTCAACTTCCCAACAAAATCTGCAGGACTACACGTGCAAGTGTTTGTTAAATTTAAGTTTCTGGTAGTTCAGTTTTCCCTATTTCCTTGTTAATTTAACTCAATTACGTTCAGTTATTCTCTGTAGCTGCTTTTTATACTTAAATTGATGATCGTGTAATTTTCTGCGTTCCCCAGACACATCAGATTTTATCTCAGTATTTCCCCGAGCTCATGACATACACATGTTTTAATTCTTAATCACATTTTCTCTGTCCTCTGATAACATTAGCTCCCTTCGATCCAAATATTCTTCTGTACAACACGCATTTGAATTTAACTCGAGCTTATTATCAAAGCAGGACTATGATTCAACTGCATCTAAGGAGAGCAAATCGGTTTTCTCTTTGTCACTTACAGCGCCCAACGTCGCTCCATTTCGCTTAGAGATCTGTCACTTCCACACTCGACTACTGTCATTTCATTCACTTGTGATTTCCGATACATGTCAGGGAGTTGTATAACGTAGACTACACGGTACTAGAATTAGCTGTCAAGTAAAACAATTTTCAATCCACCTACCCAATCCGAATATTAGACGCGTGAACGTTGATTCTGAATCGTTAAACTGTGACGAAGTACAGAATTCAGATTTCATATGCTCTGGGAAATCTTTATTAGGTAGGACTTAAGGTACTAGACTTGCATTCGGGAGTCGCTCAAGATTAAGATTGCTTTTTACATGGGTCTCGACCAACTTATCAACTTGCTATGTTAGGAGATGTACGAAGTGCGATCGGAAAGTTTCTAGACTGTGTCAATAGAGGGCGAACCGGATGTAGTACGACCTTCTGCCGCTAGGGGGTGCGGTCTACATTCATAGTGAATCAGTGTGCCAGCCGGCATCATCGAATAAGCATTTGTTTCTTAGTTACGGGCGTTTTGGTAGTGCATTACACCGACCCTCCTGCGATTTTGGAATGGCGGATTTTCATGAACAAATCAAATTTTGCCAAAGACTCGCCAAAACGGCTACGGAAACCTATGAAATGCTAAAGCAAGCATTTGGGGAGTCCGCAATGGGTTCTGCACAAACTTTTGTGTGGCATTCACGTTTTAAAAATGGCCGAACCTCTGTCGATGATGACGAGCGTTCTGGACGACCATCTTCGAGCACAACGCCCGAAAATGTTACGAAGATTCGGCAGGCCATTCACGAAGATCGACGTCGTACCATCAACGACTTGTGCGACATTGTTGGGATAGGCTATGGGACCTGTCGGCTGATTCTAAAGGAAGAACTCCACATGCGACGCATCCTGTCTGAGGACCAGAAGCAGAATCGACTTCTCGTTTGTCAGGAGCTCAAAGATCTTGCAAGAACCGACCCCAACTTCCTTTCTAAGCTCCGTGTGACTTCTTCCTCTTCCCAAAGATGAAAATTCAGCTAAAGGGAAGGAGATTTGAGACGATAGAAGAGATTCAGGCAGAATCGCAGATGATGCTTGACAGGCTGACAAAGAAAGATTTCCAGGGATGCTTCCAGGCTTGGCAGCGGGGCTGGGATCGTTGTGTTCACTCCCAGGGGAACTACTTCGAGGGTGATGGATGAATTTAATACCTGAGATAAGTGTACGGGTTTTTATAGGCGCAGTCTTGAAACTTTCCGATCGCACCTCGTACGTAATGCATTACAAATTAATCTCATGCAGCTTGAGTTGGCACAGATATCAAGAAACCCATCAGGACAGGTATTGTGATTGAACCGCATTCCTCTGCTTTTCAGACGAAAAGTAAATACGCAAGATAAAATTGTCCTTGTGTGTAAGCACAGCCTGGATGTAACGCTCCACACGACCTAGGCACTATACAAAGAATAATAGTCAGTTTCACAATTCGTTCACTTTAATCGCGAAGAAAGAGCTCATGGGATCCATCAGATAGGTTGCGTCAGCCCCGGGTCGCTATTACCGGACGTGGAAGGCAGAAATATACTTACCCTGCAAATAATTAAAGAATATATTTCATTTCTGGGTCTTTTGTCCTTCAAGATGCACAAATCATTGACCCCACATTCCTTCAGTAAGCAGTCTTAACTCCGTGTTGGTGACAAATGGTGACTGTTTCTCCGAAACTCTAGCATCTACCTACGGGTCCAGTTGGCGCCACCACCATGCATATCTGACCTCTTCATGTCATAGTTCCATTGCCCATTCACGTTGTAACCGGTGTCAGAAACAAACTACTTAATAAATAGGCTTCATTCGCGGTCTTTTATTGATCTACAAAGAACACGCTTCAACTTTTTTTTTGTATGTGATAAAAGGCTACAGGATCACACACCCATTCAATACGGTTTGTGTGAGTGAATTCTACATAGTATTTAGATCTGGATAAGGACAGCCTCTACTGACAAATTCTTATTTTATCTAACAACGTATTTCAGTCTGCAGCATCGAATGATAGATGTTTGAATACTAAATCTGAAAGAATGTAGAAGGAAGTGTTGTTGGCGTGTCTTTAAGGCTATATCACAATAATATTAAGCTTTGTCTATTGTCTGGGGTACGCCTATATACTACGTTTGGAAGTTGATTAAATCGTTGTCACAAAGATTATAGAATCACTGTTTTCAAGGTGCCCGTGAATTTCCTCGAGTAACTCACTATAACCGTACAAAATCTGTCGAAACAGACGGACTTGGGGCTGATATTCGAAGTCGGGATGTCCTGAGTATGAACCAGGACCATCTGCTAAACAAAGCAACTGGTGAACGACCACAAATTATAAACACCAAATAAAATGTCTGTTACTGGATATAACCAGGGTAATTCACCTTCCATTCCAACACATTTATCAAAAATCCGTCTCAATGTTATTTCCAGTCACTTTGGTTTACATGTGGCAAAGTATTTCCCCATCAAAACGTACGTCACTTAGCTACTTAGCTGTATAACTACTAGCAATTTTAAGTATAAGTCATTTACCTACATATTCAGTCATTAATTATTCAGTTATACAATGAGCTAGTTGGTTGTTTTATTGTTTCCTTGGAATGCTTTTAAGTCGACATTTGAAGGAAAGAAAGGCAGTGTGTGGATAGTTACTTTCAAAGCGGAGTTAGCGTACCACAAGGACGTGAAGGTATGGCTGATGCAATATCAACAATACCGTGAGGAGAGGTGTTGGTATGTAAAATGTTTCTATGCCAACACAGGGCTACTCAAGCTATAAGCGTCGGGTCACGTGTTCAAATTTTTAACACTCAACATACGGTTAGACTGTGAGCTGTGGACAGTGTTGACCATGTCCTTTGGGGTCATTTCTAAGTGCGAAAGATGTACACAGTATCAATTTACTTCTCTTGAGAAAGCAGCATCTATTTATAGGGATTAAGCGTTAAAATGTGATTACAGACTAAGCTAACCCATAACGACAGTGGAAAAGTGCTCTAGAAAGATTACACATTCTTTATATTTAAAAACATTTTATCGTCATTGTTCTTCATGTCCAATTATTTATGATACAAAACCATTATTTAAATTACCAACAGACAGTAGAGGTGTTCTGTGTAGTTATGAGTTCAATTTCAATTAAATATACACCACATCAAAAATGTTACAACTACATGTTACAGAGATTAATAAAATACATATAGACAGTTTGCCGTTTTAATTGTCGTTTATAAGATGCTGCTATATTTAAAGTCTGTGTGATGTCTTAGGTGTTTAATTACAAATGTATTACGTGATATACAGTGAGGACATTTGGTCGCTGTGCCGCTAGAATTAGTGAACACGGCAATCGACCCATGATGAAAAAGCAGTGTCGCGTGCTGCCAGCACAGTCGCCAGAAATTCACTGTAGAAAATTGTTTAAATTTATTCCATTTGAGTAGTCTTCTTTGTTTTCCCAAAACTAGCCTTGTACATGTATGCGCATCTAAGGGCCTATTTATATTTTATTGGTATCATTATATTAACTCTTTTTCCTTGTATTTGCATTTGAACGTTTCAGCTACACATAATCTTCAATATATATTCATAGATCCGTTAGTGAATATAGGGACCTATATTTGATTTTTTTACAGACTGCGTGGTAGCAATGAACATGTAAATATGATTTTATTATTTTCTACCTTTTTAGTATCAACACATTTAACCCTTTTACGCAGAGCATTTGCATTTGACTGTTTTATATGCGTGTAATCTTCAATATATATTAAGATTTGTCACTGAATGTAGAAACCTGCCTGTAACCTTTCACCCACACTTGATTATTTCATAAGCTGCTAAGTGATAACTATTAAAAGCCTATAACTTTATTCATACATGTATCTGACCCTATCTACATCGTCCAACTTAAGGTAAGACTTGCACACTTCATACTTCGTTTAAACTTATATACTGTAAGTACAAACAAGTGGGAAAATCCAACGCGGTTAGCCAAACTCAAATATTCAACTTACTGTCAAGTACATGGAATAGGAAGTTATATCAATAGTTAACGCAAGCGAAGTGGTATCGTTGTCAAGTGATGGAGCAACAGAACCTGAATGTAAATATCTGACGTCTTAAATTTACTCTGTTCAAGAGGCTTAACTGACTGAATAACGCATGGAATATCAAATTTAAACAACTATAAAACTTTTGTAGTAAATCATGTCCATATATTAATACTGTGGCCGTATAGGACATGTCGCCAAAGCTGTAAGTCTGTCTTCAAATCGCAGTCAAAAGAGTCCATGTAATAAGTGACTTTCTGCTAATAATTTATAAATTACAGAGTAAATTTATGGGGCACAAAATTAATATGTGATTTTACAGGCTAAATTATCGGAATACATGAAGCCATTCCACCCTCATCCTTCCCATCTCTTACGTAAAAAGAAAAAGTTTGCAATATATAAAAAAATAATTCTGCGTACATTAGTTTTGTACGGGTGTAAAACGTGGTCTCTTATATTAAGGGAAGAACACAACCTAAGAATGTTTGAGAACAGGATGTTGAAAAGAATACCTGAACGTAAGAGAGAATAAGTTGAATATGCGTGAAACGAAAATTGTGACAATGCAGTAAGCAGTTAACTTCAGATTTAAAACAATTTTGATTACTTTATTCACCTATGAACACTAACCCTTCCCACCTACCCCATTCGTGAAAGTTTCAGGGACATGCAAGTTTGAGCATTAAGAAAGAACACTTCACATTATGAAAATTAATAATTTAAATGACATAAAGTGGCTGTCTTCGAGATATAGCACTGTCTAATCTGATAGATAATGACCGAAATTTCAGAGGAGCTTAACGCCTCCATCATCATGGTGATAAATCACTACTCGAATGATGAATCACCCTGATAATGGAGGCAGTACGTTCACACACATACAAGAGAAGAAAAGACGAAAAATTAAGGCTCCTTTTATAGTTACGAATTTAAATTTTTATACACAATGCACAATTGAGAGAGCCGCTACGTAGGCCATTTCGAGACTATTTATGAAGCAAATGGTATAATTTTAACTAATGTTGAAGTCACATGTGGTACAATAAATGAGTTTCATTGTTGTCTTGACAACTGGGTAACCTTGCAACATGTAGCCCTTGCCGATATGAATCCAAATTATGTGGAGTGTTTAAATCGGATGGAAACAGCTGTAGAGGTTACAGACTAGGGCGTTGTCAATTTGCAGGCTGGGCGTAGTCAGACAACGAGCTTGTATGATGACAAAGCATAAAGTAGTGCTCCTGTGAGGTCAGAGGGAAGTAAAACCATGGGTAATTTGAAAGCAGGCATCTGAAGTTCTGGCAAAGTCAGACATCATCAGTGATCCGGATTATATACAATACATAATGTCCATGAAGTTACTGTCCTTTAACCAGAAGAATAAACACTCCACAAGCATTGGAAAACGTGTTCCGCAATACAGCTGAAAGACTTTGCTGTCCAGATACACAGACAGTGCCCATGTAACTTCCTGACCAGTTGAACGACTATTAGGTTTTCAAGAAGCGTAAAGTATAACGGACTATACGATTCCAACAGCCTCCAAACTGCTACGAATGAGTCCGTAAGCATGTCACAGTATACGTCACTGGAAACCCTGCAACAGTTTTTGAGGGCGAAAGATAGAAATTCCTAGTATAATATACGAAGAAACATAAGCCATCAAAACGCATATAACTTTATTTATACATATCGATAATACTTTAGCAGAGATTTAAAACATTTTTTTTATTAACTACGGTACCACATTCTGAAAACTTTGTGTACTGCTTAGAAGTCGTATTTAATATAGTTCCTTACAGAGAACAGTAAAATTTAATATTAAGATTTATCAGACGTTGTGACAGTGTCTGATAGTCATATCCTTATTGGAAGCCAAGAAGATTGACTACATAATCTTACATTACTCACATAAATATATTCATTATGAAGGAAGGCAAGCACCGATTTTGAAAGAGTTTCTGAAGTAACTTGAAAGTCTCTTCGACGATTATTTTAAATGCGCTCAAGCTTAAATCACTGCTACAAAGGAGTAAAAATAAACGACGAAAATACTGAAAAATAAAAAAATTAAACATTTTGTATTCAACGAGAGTCTCGAAGTTTCTCGGTCTCTTTCGATTACCACAGGCCTATTACCTATTGCCACACCTTCCTGGAGTGTAAGCAGGTTCTTTTCCGCTTATTATTAAGTCGTTTCATTATGTAAGACTTTCTTTTAACCACAATATTACAGCCACAAGTTTGTAGGTAACATACAAAAGATTATTACTTTCTGAAACCGTAGGATGAAAAGTTTCACAAAGCCAATCAGAAATCTTTTGTATTATACGTTTACTTTAAACTAGCAGCTTGTTATGACGTATTATATTACAATATTTTCGGGCGGATTTATAAATTTATGATGTTCATTGCAATTTTTTTATTCATCTTTTGTTGACACACCTAAAGAATGCGAAAGCTTGTAGAAGCCAAGAGTCGCTTTTCGTGTATTTTTTACTACATTAAGTTACATGGCAGTCCCACAATGTCTTCATAAAATACTGAAGAGATTTCCAGCTGGTCAAAAATTCGCCTTTCTTTCGTGAACCCCATCTCCAGATAGTTGAATAAATTCCACACATACTGCTCTAAAATTCATTTTAATATTAGAGTTCCAAGTCAGCTTATGTCTTGAAAGAGGACTCTTCTCCGTGGAGTGAGTTTATTTAGAACTTTTTTCCCGAATAACAGAAGCTGTCTAAAGCAATTTAAATATGAAGTGCTTCCAATTATTTCTGCAGTAGGAACTTAGGTCTTACCGACTTGAAACATGTACTGTTCAAACGCAAATTTTATACATAACTAAAAAAAATATTTTCAGTGCAGACATATTAATTTATTCAACTAACTAGGTTTTATCAGCTAGCTAATACATTACAGGCAAGATGTTTTGTGTTATAAGCAATCAAACAAAATCTATGTAAGACTTGAGGTTCTCACAGCGGTGAGTATGAAGATTTCCGTCTTCTGGGTTGTTGCGCTGTGTAGTCTGGTCGATGTTTGCCAACGTTTCAGAGGTCATACTGCCTCCATCATCAGGGCCCTGGTGACAGAGGCAGTATGACCTCTGAAACGTTGGTTAGCATCGACCAGACTACACAGCGCAACAACCCAGAAGACGGAAATCTTCAAACAAAATCTAACATCACATGTGCGTGTTGTTACGGAAACAAATTTATCCAACAATTTTACCCCTATTTTTCAGAACTACAAGAAGGAGGAGGCCGGTAAAGTAGTAGTCTACACGACTACAATGGGGGTTGTGCGAGAAACATTCCAGGACTGCGTGCTTGTCAAGAAGATTCTCCGTAACTTGATGGTGAAGTATGAGGAACGTGACGTCTTCATGAGCAGAGAAACACAGACAGAGATTCGTGAACGCATGGGCAGTGACGCCATTATTGTGCCCCAGATCTTTCTAGAGGGTCAGCACATTGGGGTAAGTTTAAGTAACATACAACACGTTACACAAATGTTAGATCAAGCCCACAGTACCCTGTGTCGTGCACACATTGGGACACTTCTGATATTAATTGGCATGTCTATTCGTCGATGTGGTCCAGCGGTGGATCTTTTGGGGTTTCGACAAATCCGGGGAATTTCTTGACTGGCTGAGACACTAATTAACTCATGAACGAAGACTTATTCCATAGATTCAGTCAAATAATCATCACCAAAAAGTATGGAGCTTGAAAGATCTTTCAGTATGACACAATGTGAAGACTTCATTACAGTGAACTTTTCTTGTGCGAAAATTATGCTTATCACCTGAAACCTCTGATTATGAAACCAATGTGCTCAGCCTGTAACTTGTAGACTGGGGAGCAGTATGAAACACAGAAGGAAGTTAATAATGTGATCTCTGAAATGCTGTTATGCGCCTTTAATTATCTGCACGGTGCTTTTCTTTATCCGCTAAAGAAACTAGAAAGTTTCGCAACGTGAGAATGAGTCAGGTTCTAATTGTGTGCTTCTGTGAAAGAGCTGTAGGGATATGTCATTACACGTTATATCATAATTGCAATATGCACATTACGAACACTAATTACTGTGTAGGATTGCAGCACAAATTATTTGTTGTCTTTGCTTTGGTTGCATTATCAAAACTCACAGATTAAATTATGGTTGAAAACTGATGTACAGACTTTGTATGAAAAGTTACCACCTGGTAAATTCATAACCTGTGTCCCCAGTGGACTGTAATAGTACTGGCTTATTTTTAATAACTACAGTACCCATTCTCCAGGGGATCTATATTTCAATTAACTGTATTGGAATTGTTTGCCTCTTACATAATACATAGGCCCCTTATAAATCAATTTTAATGCTTATAACTACGTGTGTAATGAAATTAATTTTATACAACAGGCTTCAATAAAGTTAATAAAGACTTTACTTCCTTAACTGACTTATACAATTTCGGTTATTACAAGAAACAATTGAGTTATCTTCCTCTGTTAAATTGAAGTTTTAAGAAACAAGTTAGGAAGTGTTCCAATCTCTTCTTTGACCTCTGATCTTTATAAATGACCAGGGAATTCCCCGAGTGGGGATTCCCATTCAGATACTTAAGCTTGCAAAAACGTCTGCAATTATTTTCTGTGCGATATTAATCAAAACTGTAAAATTCGTGAAAACACACGTTTTCTGTTATTTATCACAGAGGCGCTGCATACTGGCAGGTCTTCTAAATACTAAATAGCCCTACATCGTTTTATGAAAAAAACCTCAAAAATTACATTACGCATAAAGACAGTTTATAAAATCTGCTCAATCATGAAATTCCCCGTCGTCTATGAAACCGAAAGGTTGATCACCGTGTTTGCAACATCCCTCCATCGGTCCGTATTTTGAACCAGATTAATGCAGTCCACACTTTCCAATCAGATTTACCTACCTCTAATCCATTTTCGTATTACGTAAATGAAACGCGGAAAATAAATGATGTACATGTTGACATATGGACGTATATTCCACTGCTACCGAAGGAATCGATATGGGCCTTTTAACGCTTGTCTCTCTTTTCAATACCAAAGCCAGATTGTCGATACCAAAACTTGCCAAAGCGTTTCCCCAGAAATGTGTTTGCACAACTGTACCCACCTGCTGTGAGGTGTACGAAATGTAAACGCATATTTCACTAAATAAACAAGTTGGTACGTTCGAACCGTACAGGATGAGTTCAGTTCAATCTTTCTGATCAATATTGAAGTTCATTGTCCTTCTGAAGGATCACACAAAGTACAGGCCCATCTGTGTTCACTTTTAAAAGCGAGTAATTAAATTAAGGATAATTTAATTCCTGTGAAAGCTTCGGTGTCGTTTATTTCAGTGTTTGTATTACAATTTCTTACCTAAATTGCTGTAGATTAAAATACACAGAGTGAAACTATTTTCGCACACGACTACTCTATAGTGTGATTCCTTGTTAAACAGTAAGTCGCAAATCTTATACAACATACGTCGAAATACATTTATTCATAATGTAATTTTCGTTAGCCTCCTTTTAATGTACGTGTGGAATATACTGTGGGCAAAGAAACGAATTAAGCAAATAACAGGCTGAATGGATACGTTTTCTTCTCGCTATACAGAATGTAATAATCAAAAAGAGTAGCTGTAACGTTACATACCAGCTTAATTGCTAATACCGTAATGGAGTTGACCTTGAGTACAAGAACTATAATTTTCAGTTAAAGGAAATGTTAATTCCATTATAATATACAATTACATTAATTTTATAACTTTTCTTCATATAAGAGCAGATATTACTAGACCAACTCATGATCCTACTGATAACTTTCATTACTTTCCTTGGCCCACTAGATTCGCGCTCTTTGAATAGCCTATTCAGGGGCTGTTTCTCAATCTCATGTCGTTATCGATAACGTAAGTAAATTTCGTACAATTTATGGCGGTGTACAAATGGGACACGCCACTGTACTGCTACATTAACTAAACTGCATTAGCAAAGGAAAGAACAGCGAAATAGGCCTATAGTACGTCTAATACACTGACGTGAACGATTCTGTATCAGTGGAACCAAAATTTTAAATACATTTCGGATGGTTTGTTGTTTTATTTCTGTGGACGGACTGAGCTGTTAACACTTTGACAACATAGATAAAAGAGCAACTTCATTCTAATTAGACGACATTCGAATCGGTAACCCCCACACTGATGAAGTCACATAATGTCATTACATACAGGTACATATAATTTGTATCTTAAGTACGTCATGTTTGTGTTGAATCAAATACATATATTTATTTTACAGTCTATACACAAACTTATTTATCACAGTTACAGTTTATCGTCTCCTGCTATCAGACGTAGGATACGTCACAAATACAACTTGATAATGAACGTCTGATATACAGACACCAGATCATTATGAAGACGGAAAATTCTACAAACATACTAAAAGATCAATAAATGCAATGCATCAAAATATATAATAGTTTTTAAAATAATATAGATTGATAAACCTGAAGATGATGTCATAAAACATCGAAACATGTCGTCCAAAAACAAAAATAAAAGCGCTGAATAATGTAATGTCGTACTACGATAAAGGAGCGCCATAAATATAACATAATATACTTTATACTGTAAATGTTATAATATTTTAACAACATTATTTTAAATAAGTTTGTGTATAGACTGTAAAATAAAATTTATGTATAGGTACATATAAGTTATTTTACTTGGAAGTTTTTGTATTAAGATTTTTTTGCTGTTAAAAAGAATGACGAGAGTGAATCAGTAGTTTATCGTGCAGGTCTAAATTTCACCATTAATTAGTTTCGTGTCTCATAAATGTAGCCAATTATATTTGTTTTTACGATGTTCTTCCCGCAAAGTAAAGAGCCCTTCACAACCCTGTAAAACAGCGTCCTAACAAAAAACCGAAGCAGGAGGATTCCAAATAAGTGATGCTGGTAGCCATACTCTGACGATGCGCAGCTGTGACCAATGGGATGAAACATCATTGTATGAACGGTGGCACAGTATGGTCAGTCCGTGTAGATTTTCCGTGCCATCATACTGAGCTTGTCCATGTCTAATTGTGTCTACGTGACGTTCAAACGAAAATAAAAAAATTTGCCTTTATATTCTTTATTCTCCCACACTTTAGGTGACGTGATTTCATATTATCTATGAGTTATTTGGAGGGATATTATTTCTATGTTGCACCCCATCACTAAACAACGTGATAGGAAAAACTAAAAATTGGCCATTCACTTCGTGCATTGCAAATCCTCAAAGAACATGAACACCTTCTGCACAGTTAGCGACAAAATGGGCAGTTCTGTAAGCTTAGGTCACGTTATGTTTCTTGTTTATGGCTAACAACAGGTGAAGTAATAAAGTTCGAGTACAGTAATGCGGTTTCACTTAAGTATTTCAGTGCTATTACTACAGTTGAAGGGTGGCTTTCTGTGACAAACGGTGTTCACAATAACACATCTCATACTGCCCTAAACAGTCGGCTCACTGTTAACCATGATTTCCACATGTCGCAACCAACACTTACGCGTGTTTATACGCCCTTCACTGACATCATAAACACAAAAATTCAACTGAATTCCATCCCAAGGGTTTGTAATACTTGTTCAGACATCTGTATGAGAACTGAAGCTGCGAAGATTCGAAGTTGGTCTTCTGGGTAGTAATGCCGTGCGGGCTTGTACGCAGACATCAACTTTACGGAAGGACATACTGTCATCTTCGGAGCTGTTGTTTCTTGCTGGTATACAGAGCTTGTAACCGAATCTCTGCGTGACTTATTTCTTTACATTCCAATTCAAATCTTCTTCCTAACATTCTCCATGCTACTTAAACTCACAATTGTTTAGCACTGCCGTTTTAAAAGAAAATCTAGGTTGGTTTCTATCGTAAGAGTAAACGACAGCATTCCACAATTTAAAACAAACATATAAAAATTTCTCTTAAAATCAAGTAAAGAATTAAGATATAAAATTAAATTTGGGGCGCCCCACCACAGTATGTGCTCATAACTTGTCTGGAATTTTCTCCCTCACATTAAAATACAGGGCTGAAGGCAAACGTACATTTAACTTGATGCCACTGAAAAATAATTTACATAACCCAACGAGTGAGGTTCGTAATGGTTATCAATTGTGGTCTTCTGTTTTGTAACGACCTGCGGTCTTGTAAATGAATACCAACGTTTCGGAGCAACGCATCGCCTCCATATTTAATGATGGTAACCACATACAAGACCACACGGCGTCACAACCCCGAAGACCACAATCGATATCTTCGTGGTCGTGAGAACCTCAAACCCGAGATTCATAGTCGAGATTCTGCTGTTGCCGCTCTGTTCAGTGGAACGGTGCAAAACATACGGGAGAGAAATTGGTAATTACATCAGAAACAAGAAAGAAATTTGCTCATCGAAGAGTAATGACTGAGAAGATTATTAATTACTGGATACTACGATCATTGATAACGAGTTCTTGAACAAAGTGTCATTAATCTGAAGAGAAAAACCCTTTGTCAATGGGTGTCTTTCATCGCACAATACACATCTATTTTCGGACTATCTTGAATATTACGTAGAGAAGTGATTTCTATTCATTTAATCTCTTCGAGGTCTCAATTTCGAGTTCATCAGAAATAGCAAATCACTTATCAGGTTAGAGTGATCAAGGTACAATGAAGCGGACGGGACTCAGCAGAAGGATCTCGGATCTAATGATGGGCTCCTGTCATCACGGTAATCAACATTAGCGTTCCATCATAAAGGGCGGGAAATTTCTTTACCAGTCGAGTATCATCAGCGTCCCTAAAATGACTTTTTTACAGGGAGTCATAAATGAATGATGCTAGGTTACTTTCGCAGAAAGAAATTTTTTGTTAAAATATTTTCTGAAATTTTGCGCCGTATAGTCTTGCAGAAATCGACCTTATGGCCTCCATCATCAGGGCGATTTCTAAAAGATTACACGGCGCAACGCTGGTCTTCAGCAAAGCATGAAGAAACAAAGGAAGATGTGACGAAAACGTTCTACTGCAGAATTTTCACAGGAATTCTGGTATGATTCAGAATATTCTAACCCAGCCCATAAGTTTTGAGTCTGAAAATTGAAAGTGCTTCCATTTTCTGTAACACAGGGCGTTGTGTCCATCATGGTACCCAATGAGACAGAACACAGAATACGTCCTACCAAGATGTTGTTCGCAGTAACAGACTACAGAACCATGACAACCGCGTTCCACTCGGCACAAAGTGGTCGTTCATGTCTGTCCCACTGACCAACTCCACTAAAAACTGTCTCTGCGTTGCCACATTAGCAGTATTACTTTGTTTCAGCACGAAAGAAAATTAAGGGCAATTTCATTCGGACTTTTGATCAAATAATAGCAAAATATTTCTACGTATCTTGCTTTCCTGACCTCCCTCTTCTACTCAATGTATTTAGTACAAGAACCCAAAAGTTTTCTTGTTCCATCACAGACTATTTTCGGTTGAATCGCAACTCGTTTTGCACAGATTTTACGTAGTGCTCATTTCAATGCAATTTCATAATTCATTTGTCTCGAATACTCTGCTGATTTGCCTTAACCTCACGAAACGTTATAATGAATATGACCCCACAACGAGCTTCAAAGTAATACTCGACCACTCTCCATTTAATTGTTCAACCTAATTTGTCCTCTTTCAAACAGTTACCGCCATTCTGAAATGTCGTCCTAGCGTAAATTTCAAGCCTGAAAATAAGTATGTAGATTAATTTTAGATATTTGGACGAAAAAGTATCTATTAATAAGTGGATAAAGAAGACAATTATAGTGATAAAGAGAATTCTCTTGAACTGGAAACTATGGCTGGTTCATTTCAGGTATGCTAAAACCTCAGGTTATCAACCTGCAAAGGTAATCTGTGTCAGTTACTCAATCTGATGATCAATCTGTTTTAATTAATTTTTACAAGTTTGTAACCCTTTAACACTCAGCGGTAGCTATGAAGCATATATGCCACCTGCTTTAATATTCAGTAGACCTAATTCTGTACTTTGCCTGCAGACTGTATCTATTTCTGGTTTTGCGCTATTCTCAGAATAAACAGAGATTATTTCCTTAAACAACATTACCGACTGACCTTTGTAAATGAAACAGGTAACATTTCATTTCATGAATTGTAAGGTTTAACACGAAGTCTGACGTTCTGAGTGACGGTAATTGGCTACTAAGTTTAAAAAATGTGCTCTGTTTATTGTTACACGCTCAAAAAATATATACAATTAAACCTCCTGACAATCATTAATATAAAACATTGGAGAATAATTTATTTCAATGTTTCGAAACTACAAATTTCAATACAGTAATTTGACATATTTACTTCAATATCGGCCAAAATATGCCAAGTATTTAGGCACAGTTCGTTTCAAGGCTTTATACGTCATGTCTCAGAAATAAATATTCCTACAGATATTTCGCCTGCTTTCATATGGTAATTAAACCTTGACCAGAGTAGAATCCAGTTAAGTAAACCTTGAAGTATTTCAGGCAAGTAAAAACCTGTTTTATCTTACTGTAAAGTGCATGGTATTTAGACAACTAATTTGTACGTGTAAGTTATTTTAAGCGCTTTTAATGAATTCTTTTCGAGCCTTCTAATGCAGAAACACAAAGGTGAAACGTAGAACGTCTACAGTTATCTGCATCTTTCAACTTATAACATCAATTAATTTTAAAGTAAACGATCAGCTCTAAGTGTTCTGACATAAAAGAAGTGATTTCTTTATTATAAAAATTAAATATAGGTTCGTGTATCTCAGAAGTTAAGCATTGTTTGGTCAAGAAATTTCACGAATTATAGAACCCAAAGCCCCATTATTATTCCTACAACAGCAAGCCACTGAAACCTATTCAGTTAATGCTCACAAGCTCAGAACCTCCTTCTGTGAAGTCAATTTTAATATTCGCTTTCTATCTCCTCTTATATACTACAGTATTCGCCATTGTCGATGTGAGAAGGCAAAGGTATTTTTATTTCTGTCTCTAAGCACCAAATAATTAACGATTTTTGCTAGTGCTGAGGGAGGGCTCAAAACTCTGGGCTATAGTATATGAATGTGAGTGCTCAACACCAAGCTCCGGCCATTTTATCCCTGGGTAAAGAGTTTAAGATACTCTATTCAGGGAAGAAAGCATACACGTCTTAATGTAACGTGTCCAATTTTGGTGTCCGATTTTAATCAAAATTGGAATGTGTCAACACATTCTAATAAATCTCCCTAATATATTACATCTAACGAAAATCCTTTCTGCCTATAAACAGACATACGACGAAGATAAGAAGCTCACGTCTTAAACTTTTCGTTTCGAACGTGCCAGAAATGAACTAACGAGGCAAGCAAAATCACAAAAGAAAATGTGTGTACTCCAAAGTAAGGTTCTCCTATTTACTCTTTGTTAAAGGCAAATTCAGTAATGCTCAAGGCATTTCGTATAACTTTAGAAACTTTGAATAAACACGAGAAGATTTGCCAGTAAGTTGTTTATATACGCTCGGCGAAAAGTACCAGAGATTTTACTTGAGAACGAAATAAATTTCCAGGCGAAGATTTCTTTCCTACTTACCCCTGTACCGTTTATGGTTTTGGAGCCTTTCAATATTGAGATCGCGGGTTTAAATCTCGCTTGTGCATACTTGTATATGTAGAAGCCTTGCGTGTCTGCAGGCACCCTGGGGCAATCTCACGTTCAAGAGGTCAGAAGGTAAAACCTACCCTAAATTAACCTTTTGAAATCAAAGAGAGAGAGAGAGAGAGAGAGAGAGAGAGAGATTCAGAAAGGATACCAGAAGAGTAGAGGCAAAAGAGGGAAATACTAGGGTAGAAGTGAGAGACATTATTTCTGGGGTGAGGAATTGGATCTTATTATTAGAAGGTTCCGAAGCAATATTCCCTTGTTTATTTAAAGCTTGCGACATAGGTTGACTCTTATATTACAATTGAGGCCCGCTCTCCAAATTTTACACTTGTCTTCTTATTTTTCTCTTTTTTTCCTTATTTTCGTGTTCCGTGCATTTCGACGATGGAAATATGAAGAAATAATTGATGTAATGCGCTGAAGTGTTAAAACTTGGACCTTATGAATTACTTGCTACACCAATAATAAACAATGTTCTGCGGAACCAAGGGGGTAGGTAACACGTTTCGAAGATATGTTTTCTGCAACAACGGTTCTTACTGAACCACCAATTTACGAATTAAATTCCTATCAGCATTACAGCTCACAGTTAGTCACACTACTGACTGAACTGGCGCAGAAACGTCTGGCATTGCAATATTACTCTTAGCGTGTTTATTTTCCGTCAGAATCGGCTTATGCATTGCGACATAGAGACTACATACACACAATGGGTAACTTACGCAATGTGCAATTGCCAAGCTATAATTCAGAATTGCTCGTTAAGCCAGGCCTCTCTTACCCTGCGAAATATTAGCGATAAGTCGACACGGAGGCTAGTGTGTAATTTTCAGAATGGAAAATTACAATAGTCAAAGACACTTTCACTTGAAATCCAGCTAGGGGCCAAGAATGCGTTATATCTTTAACGTAATGCATACCCGGACTACGAGACAAGAATCTCGCTTCTATTATAATAATGAATATTATGTTTAACATGTTTAAATATTTATGTATGGACATGCGTAACGACACTTCTATTAACTTCATTTACATTGCAAAGTCGGCGTCTTCTCTACGTTCATTGCGTTAATTAATGTTTCTCAAGTATTAAGTAACAATGAGGAGTGTCCGTAAAAGAATCTCAGAACTGGAACACTTGCGTTACGTAACGTCTTAAGAAAGATAGCTTAATGACAGGCACACTTCGGATAGCGGAAGTAGGAAGTCAGTGCATTCCTGTGAGTAGCAGG
Organism: Zootermopsis nevadensis; assembly: GCF_977971745.1. Lineage (NCBI taxonomy): Eukaryota > Metazoa > Arthropoda > Insecta > Blattodea > Termopsidae > Zootermopsis > Zootermopsis nevadensis. The sequence continues at coordinate 20,717,250 of NW_028259154.1, read as the reverse complement.
AGTCCTGTACTTCGGGCAGACACAATGTAAGTTACGAAACGAGTAACCAGCTGTGTTCTACAGGGTTTTTCGAACTATACCAGTGGATAGCAACACCAGCTGCTCCAATCAAGTGTGGGAGAATAGTACACTCTTCAGCAGACACATCGCGATTCGTTCAAAAACTGTCAATTTTGTTCTCCAGAGTGACTGTGAAATCCCTGTACCATCCTATCTCCTGGTCCCAATGTGTAATAATAACAGCACCTATGGAAGCACACAAGTTTATTGAAAGTATAATTAAATGAGGGAAGAGATACTTATATTTATACTCTAAAGGAAACAAGACTTAACAAAAAATTCCTTTCGTTACTTACCATTTCTCAATTTTGTGTGTTTCTGTTGGATATCAATTTGGCAAAAATGTAAGACGACGACCTAACCTTAAACTGTCAAGCAAGGCCATCATTATTTGCTACCACCAAAAAAGTAAATATGAAGCAAGAAATTAAAATAGAATTACTCTCAGCAACTAACATTAATATTATTTTAAAATTACGGAAGTTAATGTCGGCGGGGCATGTAGCTAGGATGGACGTGGGAGCCTACGTTTGGTGGACAGAACTCGTGATAACTTTGATTAATGAGAATAAAATATGAGGATAACATTAAGATGGATCTTAATGAAATAAACTGTTCGGATAGGACGTGAATGGAAGTTGTTGCTGATTGTGTCCAATTTACAGGTTTTGCTATAAAACCTTGGGGTAATGCAACCAGCGAGATAGTTAAATTATTAAAATTAGGATTCATGCTACCAGAACTCGGAACTGGTATCAGATTTCGGAGAACCGTTGTAACGGCTATTGTTATGATGAGTTTGAATTGCATTTTGCGAAAACAGATTATAATTCCCCCAGAGGCAGTTCTGCAAGAGTTGGTTGCATAACGTCCCTTGTGGTAAATCAGTTTGCGAATCATTCCGCTCATTAGAACTCCATCTGTGCTGTGCGGGACTCGTGCGTCCCTGGAATGGAAGGACGAGAAATGTAAGGCGCGGGGGGTGGGGGGTGGGGCACTAAGGTTGCATGCCAACGTGACCAGTATCGGTGCACTAACAGAACACAGGACACACAGCCCTGGCCTGCTGTCTGGCTGGCTGTACTTGGAATTAATTGTTTATGAACAGAGATAGCGAAGCGCTATGCATACAGCACAACCTCCTCGTCTATTCCTGCTGAGGCGATTTATGTTCTGTTCTGTTCAGATCATCTCCCCTTCGCCCTTCAGTTGCAGTTGCTCAGATTTATTCATCTAATCCTGAGTTCGGAATCCTTAAAATTTTCCTTTTGAATTTCAAAAACTGTACATAAACTAAACTTTTAATTCTTATTTTAGTATCCAAATTGTAAAACTTGGTCTTTGAAATAACAGATTTATATCCGAAACAAGTTGTCATCACGACCCACGAGAAATGCAAGCATTCCTCTAGAGCAAATCTTTATTCTTGTGTTAATCCTTTAGAAATAGGCCCAATGCATCCTAATGAGAAGGTAAATAGAAATTCGTTTGGTTTGCCATTTATACTGCTGGAATCACAACCGCGATAATTTCTCATTCCAAAGATCACTGTACTATGACGTGACGGTCTAGAAAGAGAAACTAGTGCATCAATAACTTGATGCGTTAGTAAAACATTTTGTCGTGATACTTGTGGCACACATCACAAATACCTGGCGCCTGGTATGAAGCCGACCGCGTAGGTAACGGCCTAGTTTTCTCTGCCTCTCTCTTACGAAGTATACACTAAAATCTCTTGCTTATCTTGTAGTCCTGCTGTACATTAATGGAAATTTTAAAATATACAGAACAATGTTACTCCGTAGAAGCAGCTATGATAAAAAGTTGCGAGCTTCTAAATTCGTTACGTTCACTGACTACCGTTGTTCTTGCCACAAGGATTAAGAAAGTGGTCCCTGTATACCGTCTCCTGTCTCCAGGTCCTCTTAATTTGTTCTTAAAACTGTGTGCTACATTTGGCCACTCACACAATTAGGGACACACTTATGCTCATGGCCACTGCTGTGGACTGTTAGCATTGTGACAAATGGAAAGTATTTAATAAAATTGGCAGTGGAACCACGGTTCTCTAGTTAACGTCGAATAACGTTTAACTGTAGAAGTATATTTGTACTGAAATAAAATTTTATTTACACATTAATGTATACCTTTACATCTTATCTATACGTGACGTCATCCGCGGACAGCTTATCTATGTGTTGCGTCATGTACTCAACACACTCACTCTAGAACCGTTCTTTGTTACCAAATAAATGGCCAAAACTCCTAAACCGTAAGAGTTAGCTGAAATCTGTTTGCAAATTTGAAAAGCTCGTGTTTATTTACGTATTTCAGTGGCAATATGTCCTGATCTAACTCTTACGCTTTAGTCGTGGCAAGCGGTTGAAGTTAAGGAACGAGGGTATAGTTATTACATATTTTGGGTAATTATTTCAACAATGTGTAAAATATGCATTATAGAATAAAGTAAACATCATGTAGAAAAAACCCTTTATTTACTCTTTAATTTACGTATGGGTTTATATTCTCTATCTTACATAGGTCTCGAGTTATTGGCGTTTGAAGAAGTTGCACACCAGCGTTACCTTACATCTTACAGTTTCCGTCGAGTGTACCGTGATTTTACAAACGTTATTCAACGTTAAAAAACTGTTAATGTTCTAATAACTTCACACGTTATTTTACATGCCTATCAGTGATCCGAGACGAGGAAAATGCAGATTTTGTTTTACATTCTACAGAGAGAAATTACTATATAAAGTAACTTATACGTTTCTGAAGTTTGATAAATACATCATAACGTTTCAGGATCCTATATCAAATGGCATGAAGATACTTCCAACTCAGAAGCACAGCAAATGCGACGGTAACGTTATTTTAGGGAAAATGCAATTAAGAGCGCTCTTGCAGCCAACTGCAGCATTTTGCCCAAGCCAGACGTCATTAAAATTCGCCAGTTCGTTGATAAATCATGAAATCAGCACATACAGAAACAAGCTGAAGTTGCCACCCATGTTTCCTTGTAAAGTATGATTTTTTTTCTCGGAACCAAAGTGTGTCAACATCTTGCATAAGTTTCTTTAAGCAGCCTGGGGCGTCTGTTTGATGAGAAAATCTATAAACATCGATTCAAATTTAATGAAAAGTAGCATATAAATATATATGATCGATACGAACAAATGTGCAAATGGCGAGAGCCCAGTGTAATTCATCAAGCCACCGTTCATCAAAATGCGTTCGATGATTAGAGTTACAACGCGCGAGAAGTCAGACATACGGACCCTGCCACTGTTCCATACCCTCACTTCGTGCAAACCTGAGTTTTATAAAAATAACATAATATGCGTAGTCCCGAGAATCCGAACTACGGACATGTTAATCACAATCGTGTTAAAAGGATGTGGATGTGACAATGCTATTTTAGCAATTCCTTTGTGGTGAGAGTACGACCTTCTACGTCTTGGATTTATGAAAGTACAATTTCATGCTCCCCTCCTCTGACCCTCTGGCGTTCTGCAGCGAACAGTTACAGGTGATAAGCCAGTGTTTTCGAAGGCTGTATCAACAGTCACGACTGCACGAATGGCAATTGTCATCTTCAGTACAGAACCTTTATTAGTATAAGAAGTTTAGTGATTTGGTATGCAACATTCCCACTAAAACATGCGAGACGCTGTTACGGCAACATAAGAAATTCAACTGCAAAGAACTACATAGTAAGAACAGTGCATTTAATACTCCTTGACCATCTACAGAGAGTACAAGTTATGGACAACGAACTTCGAGAAAATAAATTAAATACTTAAAAATTATGAAATAACTTTGTGAACATTCTATACATGCCATTATCGTAATGTATGTTATTATCTCCTAGTGCATACCTGTCAGGTTTCCCTCTATTTGTCCTTGCAAACCAACAGGTGCTGACCCCTCCCTCCCCCCCGCAACCCCTTTCTTTCACAGCATCGTTCGGTTCATCAATCGTACAATCACGACAAAGTTCAGCATCGCATGTTGTAACATCTGAACTTATGTGGGCGTGCATTGCAATTCATGCCTCATCCATAAAAAGATGATGAGGTAATCGCCATAACTATACATTAAGAGTTCCAAACTTCCTACTGAACAAAGCATAAAAGTATGCTAAAACATAGCCCCACATTTTATGTAGCCAGGCGCCGTCAACGATTAAAACTAAAAATGCTTTCGTGTATGAATGTGGCTGTCTTCTGCGCTGTAGCGCTGTGTAGTCTAGCAGTAGTCTACCAAAGTTCAGAGATATCTGCTGCCTTCATCATCAGGGAGCTTAATCACGATAACCCAGAAGATAGCCAACTTCATACTCACCGTCGTATATAATATCAAATCCTTCTGTTTTAGACAGTTTTTTCATCTCTTACCGGAAAAGCAGGCTTATTATACCACCATTTCATGGTAAAACAGATGGCCGATTTTAATTAATTCCTGTATGCAAATCACCCGAAGATTTTTAAGACCTATGATAATCAGTAATGCCAATACAGCGGACGTGCGACAGTATGATGTGGTAAAAACACCAGCGTCTGTTAAAATAGGGTCCTGAAATTACGCAGGCTAAGTTGAAAGAATTTTCGAAATATACTGAAACTTTGATTTATTTAAAGACGTTGACAACAGCTTGAATTAGTGATTTATACATTCAGATGACAGGAGATGGATAGCGATTTCCACTTCTAGCGCAATGGGGGTTTGGAAATTTTGATTTCCATAAAATTAGCAAATTTAAGAGAGACTTACTTCCAGGTAACCATTAAGTAACATTATACGCTCACTGCTTCGTAAGCAACATGAACATAAAACAAACTGAAAACCAAATAAAAGTGTAGTGTTACGTTTCGGCATCCAAGAATCTCGTACTCCGTTAGAATGAAAGCTTTACCTACCTGAGGTCATGTGCCAGTTCTTATCGTTTCTTATATCAAAAAAATGTGAAGCTTTGTCAGTTAAAACTTTTTGTCCCCTGCTCTAGATAACATATTAAACACGCAGATTTAATTCACATCCACAGTAAGAGAACAACAAATTATTATTCTGCCAATATTCTGCCAAGCATCATCCATTCTGTGAGGTATATTTGACATGCGTGATTTTTCGGGAGTTGGTTTGCTCCCGAAATACCTCATACATCAATACACGTCAAAAGGAGTATTGTGCTCAATTTAATAATTTTTTTATGCTCAGCAAGAAAGAACTAATTCCAAAAGTAAATGTATTGACTGAAGTCCTTCTTATCAAGTCTATGATTTGTTATCAAGTTATGATAAATCAAATATTGTCACATTCCTTCGACAAATCAATGACATTTTGCAATTCTTTTTCTTTTTCAGAATGCAGAAACAATTGAAAAACTGAACGAGTCTGGCGAACTAAGAAGGATACTGAAGCCATTTAAAGTGAGTAATAAACTTTCATGTAGGTCCTTAGTTCAGTGCTTTAATTCTCTTGCTGAATATAGGGTTATTACACTTAGAATCACGGGTTTTATGGATACATAACGTCAAACGTCATAAAGACTCCCGCTTTCCATTCATTATATTCTGCAAGTAAAATAACTTCACTTTAACTACAGGTTTAATGCCATATTTTCTCGTATAAGAACAGTGGTTTACATGAAATAGAGGTGCAGTTGTTCCTATATAACAGAATTACCAGGCACGTAGTGTAGCGTTTTCATTAAGCAGCCAATGTCCATTCAGCTATTAAAAGAAAATCCCTATTACGGAAATCAAATGCTCACCGCCACCTACATAAATTCTCTCCGCTGCCCGACGTTCAATGAAGCGATTTAACCACTAAAATGTATAAGAATTTTCAGTATGTCAGCAACAAGTTTCGGTATGCAATTCATTCTTAAGTTCTACAGCTTCGATTTAGAGTGAATACTGATCGATTCGTTTAAGATCTAAGTTATTTAACGACGCTGCTTCAGTATGAGAAAGTTAGATTTGTTCAGGGCAGGTAGGCCCTCATCCTAATATTTTATAAAATCTGTAGGAAATTAGCTATGCCTAGGAATCCCAGAAGTCGACTAAACGTTCTGAAAATTCTGACGGATTTTTATTTTCTACCTTTCTCGAGTAGAACATAAGAAAAATCACCAACGTTTCCGTTTTTAATCTCTGATAAAAGTAAATACAACGCAGACCATAATTCTCGAAAGTGAATATTAAGCCGTCTATTCTTCTGTTGCGATAACCAATAAATTACAAAACAATCCTGTTCTCTGAGAAACAACGTAAATTGCGTTTTCATTACCGTATGTTGCTTTGTCTTGGAAGCGTATTCGAATCACGTACGATATACATGGTGGGTGTGAACTTAATGCAGGGGTTTTATTGGAATAATTTTCGAAGGACCAGAGACTGGAACAAGGGTACAAAACACTCAACCCCAAGCAATGCAACAAGATTAACAGCAGAAATACCAGAGGCTACCTGAATTACCCATTTTCTTTTCTAGACTCTAAGACTGAATAAAGTAGGAAGAAATCATTACTTTGTTTATCTACGTATTTTCTCCAGTACAAATTTCACACAGGAGGGGGCTTATATGATTCGCCTCTTCACTAACTTCACTGAACAGAGTTCTTAAGAAGTTAAAGGGCCTTCAGACTCTCAATACTGCATGGAACCCGAAGATCCCATTACCATGTACACAAGAGCCCACCGCTGCTCCCTACCCTGAGCTAGATGAATGCACTTCACACTTTCGTTCATTGTATAAGATTAATCTACGTTTGATCTGTAGTTAAGACGTACTAGCTTGCTAATATAGCTCAACTACAGGCAGTAGGTACGTAAACGAAGGTATTCAAATTGCAAGTAATTTACTGAATAATTAACTCCATTAAGCATTCCTCCTTAAGAATCTCATAGTCGCTTGTCTAGTCAAGACCATCTCGGCCTCCTATATACCCGAAGATTAATTACCGTGCTCTCCACGTTACCTATCCTGAGTCAGGTGAACCCAATCTTCACCTCCTACACACTTTAACGTCAATCTTAATTTATCCTCTCATCTAGGCCAACATCTTCCATGTCGTTTCTCCCCTTCTGAGTTCCCGATAAAGAAATATACGCATTTCTGATCCCCCACATGCGCACTATATGCCCCGCCCATCTCGCCCTCCTTGATTTAATTATCTTAATAATACGGGGAAAGTACAAATTATTGATTTCCTCACTATGCAATGTTCTCCACCCTCTGTCACTTCGTCCGTCTTGGGTCTAACATTCTCCCGAACGCCCTCGACATTTGTTATTTATTTTTCATTTCATCTCTTTACGTTGTTAGGTAACAGATGGGAAGACAAAGGATTCTGAACTACCCGGTAGCAAGCTAATTTAATCTGATATTAATTTGTTCGTAAATGCGATTTTCATTTGTTATAGTCGTTCCCAAATATCTCAACTCTGCCAGATTTTCCAAGTATTTATTTAACTACCTTTATAGGCCTATAAAGATTTTGTCCTATAACAAGATGATGAGACAAACATATAATTAGTAGATATTCAAATTAACGAAATTTTATGGACAAATTAACTAGCCGGTTAGCTGGCAAGTTGGCACAGAAAATATATATATATACTGTTTAACGCATCTGTCAAAAAAATATTTGCGGAATCTGATAATTTTTTCACTGCAACGAGAAACATCTGCTCCTAGAACCAATCAACAACAAATTCAGAATTACATCTTCACTTGTGACTTGTCCTTGTATTCGAGACTGTGTTTGTACTGATTTTCACACCTGTATGTGCAGAGCCCTGACGCGTGTTCTACCTGCAAAGTCTGTGGAGGACATCGCCTTCTGCCCTGCTCCATTTGCAACGGCTCCAAGAAATCAGTACATCGCAACGACTTCACAGCAGAATTCGTGGCGCTGAAGTGTATGCACTGCGATGAAGTAGGCCTTGTCCGCTGCTATGCTTGCTAGCACCGGCTGCCTATACGTGAGGACAGGCCTCTCTTCATATTTGTCATGATATTTTCTACAAATGGATACTCGTCAATGGTTTGTGTCTTAAACAGGCGTATACAAAGAATTTGACCAAGTTTTGAAACAGAGAATATTAACGTTTAGTAGGGGTCTGGTAGCATTGTGATATCAGCACAGACTGATCTACCGACACTTACCCTTTTCGATCGATATAATCTCGCTGATCAATGCATACATGACATTTCTGATATTATGCACCTGAATATTATAATCCTATGTCAACAATATGAACATCTGTTACACCTAGCAAAAAATCTTTTTAATGTAACAAGATGTAATCGTGATATATCTGATGGATATATTAGATAAACGGATTCAAATGTCTGATTAGCTGTATGTATCATCCGGTTAGGTTCCCATCGTATTTGGTAACTCTTACATTGTTTAAGAAGGAAAATTTTAAGCATTACACATGTTGGAATTACATGAAAATGGCAGTATTTCAAAAACTTGCACATATGCTAAACTCAGCATCAAAATCAGAATAGCTGTTTGGCCACGCTTTTAAAAAAAATATCTGGAATGAATGTCAGATAAGCTGCCATACCTGATAACAGGAAGATGAGTTATCGGATGCTGACGATTCCGCAAGGACAGATGATATCTACCGCGCTTTGCGACAAAAATTAACTTTTGAATATATTCTACTGATTTAATTGTTGCGTATGTAAAAAAATGAGTAGCGGGAATTGTATTATAATATTGTGGTAAGTCGTCGCGATTCGAAAATATTATTATCTTCTCTGACTTTATCTGTAGTTTAAATGCCAGTTAATCGTTGTGTATCTTGTATTAAAGATAGCACATTGTAACTGCTACATACGATACATACCACCTAAATTCTTTAAATGTACGTGATATTACTAGGTTGTACATTAGGTTTATCAAAGAGAACGCAATTTGAATAGATTATAAGGCACGTCCTTCAAATACGAAAGCAATAATAAGCATTGTTACAAACAGCCTGTTAATCCCAAGCAATGCAGTATAAACAGGAACATTATTGGCATCCATGAATATCAGTCTCTGATATTTATGCATAATACTAAGTTAGGCAATCTAAGTAACATGCTACCCGTAGCCTTACAGACGTAAATAATCCTATGTTAGTTGCAATTAATTAGAATACCAGTTACTTTATACTTAGAATTTATAAAACTTTTGTCGTTAATAACCGAAGTCCGTGTTGGCCATTCTTACAGTAGTTTTGTATATCACATATAGGTAATATAAGACTTCAAAGAACAATTATAAAGGTTCTAACGATAGCGTATTGCAATTAGTACAGCAAGTTTTTTAATCCATACATTGTCCTATATTCTACAAAAATAAAACTGTTTCGGGAGCTGGATCTGCTTCCGACTTCAGGGGGGACGTACCTACACAGGCAGGTCGATTAGAGGGAACTAATCCCCACCAATGAACATCAAAGATATCGAAATAATGTTAAAGTACAATAAATAATATGTATTAGAAACCGCAAACATTAATAAACACTATACAATATACATATATGTTACTTATCACGTTATACTTGTTTAACTATTGTCACTATCAAGGGACACTGTTATGTTTTTTTAAATAATGATACATATTACTGTACACGGAAAGTAATACCTACTTTAAACCGCTTAGATATACTGCCGTGAAGTTTTGAAGGAAGTGATTTCCCTTGCTCAAATCTTATACGTTTCTTGTATATAGTTAAGATACTGTTTGTGACTCTCCCGCGTGACTGAACGAGCTCTCATTGATGATGCTATGAAGCATAATACTCTATTTTACAAGTGCCGCTACAATTAGGCAGCTTTAGATGTACTTCTAAAGGAGATAGGGGTACGAAAGGAGGTGAGGTATGTACATATGAAAGAAATTATTCTCAGTTAAATTTAAACGGGATTTCCATTATATAATTAAAGGCTAGTATAAAAACGTTCACAGTTACGTGGTTGGTAAAAGAGAAATGCGTACGCACTGGGAAGAGATAAGCGAAGTCTTTGTCTCTCGTGTCTTTCTCAATGTGATACTTGTTTCGTTCTTGTTGGGCGGACATTGTATAACATGTCGTCAAATTTGCCAAGAAATTGACTGTGAGTTTTTTTTACAAGTAAGACATGTCTTACCGCCATCGTAAAAATAATTAATTTTATACACACACTTTCAACTTCACCTGCATTCCGGTACTTCTAATTATGAAATCCAACTAGTACAAAAGGCAAATTTGTATGTAGCGAAATTCAAATTATCTACAGCGAAGCTCTGTTATAAAGATGTACTTTTCGAGCGGTAAAAATGTGGATCCTGGACTTCTGGGATACGAAGCCGTGTTCTCTTGTAAGTGGTTACCAACGGTTCCGAGAAGTGTATTATTTCCATCGTCGGGGCAAAAGTCCAGTCGGTACATGAATCGGTTTTTGCATGAGGATACTGGCCAATGAGAATCGAGAAATACGTAAGAGGATAAAAACTCCCTGATAAGGGTACTTCTAAGAATTGCTACTCTCCTCTTTCGCCCATATTTTCAGCTTTCTCCCTGTTTCTACACAATTAATAGTGACAGACGTATTTCTTCGAAATGATGGTAACCACCTACAAGACCACACTATACGACATCATAGCCTAAAACACCACAAGTCGTGTTACTTTGTCAAATTTGAGTGTCTACACAACTTTGCCCTGAATGCAGATTCATCTCGATTAAAAAAATTAACTTTAATGTTATGTTTATAGTAATGTTTCTCCTATAACAGAATTACTGCTTGATCAATTTATGGAAATACTCGCTGTGTTCTCAACCCTGTCACTTTCGTGATGGTGGAATTAAGTTTACTTTGACAGTTACATTTTTCCTCCAACTGTATTCTTACCAAACATAGTTTAGGATCAATAAATCCTTTACAGTATTTCCTGACTTGGTCCAGCAGTAATCATTCATTGTCGAAAGTACGTAACTAACTGTAGCTTAAAGCAGAACTTCAATAATTAAATACTTAGTTTTAAGTTTCACTTATACGAGGCTCGTCCACAAAGTAAGTTTCCCTGGGGCCGTTTACAGAAACAAAACACAATTTCATGGAAATATTTATTGCAACAGATACAGCAAGTGTCCAGCTATTTTTCAACATATTCGCCACCGGAATTGAGACATTTGTCATATCGTGGGACCAACTTTTGAATACCTGTGTCGTAGAAGTCTGCCGCCTGGGATTGGAACCACTGTGTGACAACCATCTCCGCCTCTCTGTCATTCTCAAAACGCTAACGCTGACCGGACAGGAATTTCTTGAGGTGTAGGAAAAGATGGAAATCACTGGGAGCGAGGTCCGGGCTGTAGGGTGAATGATTAAACACCTCCCAGCTGAACTCCTGCAGGAGACTTGCTGTCCGTCGAGCCGTGTGCGGCCTAGCGTTATCACTGACCGCACTTCACAGTCGGCGGGAGCTGGAATAAGAACCTCCATCTTCAACAGCTGCAACGATGCTACTGTGAGAACGCGGGAAGTGCCGTTAGTGCATGCGCCATGCTACGTCATTGCTCTATCACGTACGCACAGTCGCTTCGCGCAATATAAGGTTTGCTACCTGTGGGACGAGTGGGAAACTTACTTTGTGGACGCGCCTCGTACATATTTAACAAGAAAACGTGGCACAATATCCACAGAATTCTATTGTCACAAAGCGTTTCCTTGTCTGAGCTCGTGTATGATCTGAAACGTTCATTAATTGTGTGCAATGAATTAAAGTGATGGTATTTGTTTTTATAAATTTCACAAGGACTTAAATTGTCATCTCAAAACTTACTATGAGCTTATGTTCATGGTTTCAGTGTTACAATAAATAAAGCCTACTATTACTGTCCTAAATACTCTCACAAACACTCCTGTGTGTTGGATTGAATACAGTTGTCTAATGTTATCAAGAGAAACTTCTTTCATGATTAAATATTCGCATGGAATACGAACATGGTTGTGATGTACTTATGTCCGTCCAGTTAAAAACATCATTACAGCCTGGGAATTACTGATTAAAGAATGTCATGCACCGTGTGAACGACGGATTAAACGTACAATTTGATGCATGCGTCCCTCTTTAAAGCTGGGAAGCATCAGCACATTATTTGTTCGGGCGTCACTCCACTAGCTATTTCGGTTTGTGCTTCAGACAGTTCAGGCGTGAAATTAAAAGACCTTCGTAGAATGTGGCATGTAAAATGGAATAAAAATCTGCAGCTTGTATAAAAAAGGAATAAAGATATTCAGCATAAAATATACCAAATTAGTTTACTTTGAATAATCAGGTACTTCATTATTCTTTAATTTCTAATATTATCACCCTAAAAATTCGTTAAGTTTCTACAACTACTCCATACATGTGTAATGAGTGTATGCTAGACTAATGTAGGTTATTCTAAACGATTTGTCTTTGAAACTCCTTTTTCATCGCGTAGCTCCGTAACAGAACATTAGCACGAACTCTTGGGAAATTTTTAGGATGAAATGAACAAATATAGATCAGATTTGCTAGACACTCACCATTTAGTACTTTAAAAAGACTGTGTCATGATCACTGCCTCTTGTTTTATAGCGATTACCTACAGAATAACTTTCAATTTGGTTGAAATTCTTACTTGATTCGAATTTTAAGACCACTAGCGGCTTTAAACGTTATGCCTCTATTTCTGGGTTTTGGAATGGTCTGTAACGTCATAAGCATTACGAAAATGCTTCGCCGGAACACGGTCGTTTCGCCTAGTGACATCTTCACAGCATTACGGTACGTGAAACCAATTCCCATGTTAATGTAGCAATTTTGCGGTTCAGACGCCATGCAGTATTCAGCCTTCGGTCTGTCTCTCTGGAACTAATACTACCCTCACAACGTCGTCCTTGTGACCTTACACTTCCTGCCATGCTGATACCATTATGATACATGTTCCGGGTTCAAATATGGGCCGGGCAAGACACAAGGTATAATAACCGAGAATTTTAGGGATTTTCCTCAGTTCCTGTAGATTTAAACAACATATACTACAAGTTATAGCAATACGCCCATACATTCTTACTTGAGTATAGTCCTATAAGAATATACTTATTTAATCATCAAATAAAATAGAGTTGTTAATATCAGAGCACCAGACCAATGACTCTTACTGTTAAAATGGGTGGTTAGTATTTTTGCTTCGTATTCGGGAGGTTCCAAGTTCAATAACAGCCTGCATGTTGGTCATCCTCACCGAGTCCATTATGGTTTTCCTCAGTGCCTCCATATGAATGCTGGGATAATAAAATACTATGATTTGTTTCCTTCCACCCACTTTTAAATTCATCATTTAAAATCATCCTTTGTAAACGAGAAAGCGTTGTTAAACAAACAAATCAGACGCAACGCTAAAAATAATGATTATGAATTAAACAGAAATGCATATAGATGGGCACAGGTGGATCAACGTGATAATTTTTTATCATCAGGGACCGGAAAAAAGTGTGTGACAGCGAAAATGAGAAACATGATTAACAGAGTGATATCGGCAAGCTCTGTCTCGCTTTGTATGGTCACGCGTGCGTTTGTTCTGGATGCCTTCTGTCGAGTAGTTACTAAATGATCAAAAGAATTATTAATTGGCTTCGTTTCCAAGCGTCACAGAAGAAAACCAATTTAACAGTCGTTAAGTGGGAAAACCGAAGGCTTTCACGAGTTATTTTATGCAGAGGCGTAATTAATATAAGCTGCTGAAATCTAGTCACTGATACAAAATAAAGCAAAGCTATCCCTCTGCAGAAACGATACGAAAAAGCGGTCCTTGTAAATATTTGACAGCTGGCTGGGTGTATGCCGGAGCCAGGATTAGAACACCAGCCGCCCAGTTCGCACTTTATTCAGAGGGCATTTCATTTAATTTCTCCCCTGAAATAGCTTAATCTTACACTTTTACACTTTAGCCCACCTTTTGAGAACATCGAGTGATCGATGTGTTGTTTCAAGTGTAGGACTACCGAATAAGACCTGAAGACACTGCGTTAAGATTTAGAACATTCGAGGTTATTAGGCCCATGCCTAACCCCAAATACGGTGGACTTCCCCTATTCGGCTCTTTCCTACTGCTTATTCAATGCATTCGAGCTAGAATCCATATCACGACGTCTTATCCTCCTTGAAGTGCCACACCGTGATAACAAGGGACAATGTAGGATTTGAGGTTCTCACGGCGATAAGTCTGAAGATGGCTGTTTTCTGGTTTCTTGCGCAGTATAGTCTGGTGGAAACTTACCGACGTTTCAGAGGTCCTTGCTGCCTCCATCATCATGGCGATCGCCCTGATGATGAAGTCAGACTACACGGCGCAACTACCCAGAAGACAACCAGCTTCACAAGGGACAATGTTTGTGGTGTTCTACAGATACACCACGTCTGAAACACTAACAGATTTTGCTATTATCATTAGCTATCAATAAAAAAACTAGCTATAAATAGGCACAGAAAACTGTAAGAATTGGAGCTGCTGTGTTCCATGCTACCTGAAGCAACTGTGACAGGCAGAAGATAAATCCGATTCAAACTGATACATAAACCCACCTGACGTCAGAAGCAGAGCAGGAAATCTTTTCGTAACCCGCATGTTCACAAAACCTTTTGCCCTGTAATATGTTTCGAAGGTGTCTTCCTGGAAGGGACATGAATTCTTGGAATTTAGAAAGTGTTTTCCTGTGATACTTTAAACTGCAACATGTTCGTACCGCTTGTTCAATAAGCAAAAATCAATTATTATTGTATCAGAAATTTACCATAACATTTCCTTGCTATAATATATTGCACATACATTTCAGTCCTATTGAACTGTCATCAGTGTATGCCTTATCGTACACTTTACACATTGTTCGGATGCACAACTTTCGTACTAACACTGTTGTGATATAAAGAAACATTCTTGAAAAAAAATCAACCCTCGAAATTAGATGCATGTCAAGTCGGTTTCTTAATTAATTAGTCTGTAAAACAAACACCAAAAAACACAATTTAAGTGAAATTCGGTCAGCAATTTTGGAGAGAAAAAATACATAATCGCTCTCATATGCTCTCACTCCGTTATATTTGTGAAAAACGTTCATAAAATAATGGGGATACTTTTTAAAGTCAAAATTCATAGACTTACATTATGAAGTGTTCGGATACATGACAACAGAGCCCTTTGTAATGGAGATATAATCTGTTGTTCCGTAAGAAATAATGGGAAATATGAGCTCTTCTCGAAGATGCTACAAACAACGAACGGATCTGGGGACGGACAGAATGGTGACAAAGTCAACAGGCACTTACAAGAACTGCTGTTTACTTCCTAGAAATAATCAACCTGGGATTTAATGACAGCACAACCTTTGAAAATTAATGATTTTATTTTACACCTTCCCTCGTGATAACACTCTTTTATACTCTTAGATACTTTTTCCACTTCCTATTTATTTTTCTTTATCAGATATTTGGTTCCCATTTTAAAATTGTTTTCAGAAAAGTATCACCAAACAACACTCTCAAATTTAACAAGGAAAATTAAAATCTTCGCAAAGTTACAGGAAGAATCTTATTGGGTGTCTTTATCCCTACGAACCAAATGCCAGGGCCCAAACAGTCCTTTCATTTATGACACTATCTGTCGTAAATCATGGTTGATCCTTATAAAATTGAGCCAGTTTCTTCCACCCTTTCTCCAAGATCATGCCACTCTAAGCTCGTTTATTTATCTACAAAATCTCGCAGAAGAAAAGTCATTCATAATTTATTCAAAGCCTCGTAGAATATATACAGCATCGAATAAGGAGTAAATCATGAATAATGAATTGGAAAGTACAGGAAGGAAGCAGCACTGGCTTAATTTAATATGGTATCCCGTTATTTACCTGCAGGGACAAGGAAAACAATTACAAGTCTGAAGATTTCTGTCTTCTGGGTTGTTGCGCTGTGTAGTCTGGTCGATGTTAACCAACGTTTCAGAGGTCATACTGCCTCCGTCATCAGGGCGATGACGGAGGCAGTATGACCTCTGAAACGTTGGTTAACATCGACCAGACTACACAGCGCAACAACCCAGAAGACAGAAATCTTCATATTCACCGCTGTGAGAACCTCAAGTCTTACAATTACAAGTCTACCAGAATAGCTGGAAATAGAAGGTCCAATGTCTCGGCGGCGACGTTCTTAACAGTCATCAGTAAGCTATCAGCTATGTACTCCCCCCCCCCCCCCCCCGATTCTTCACTTAGAACTTCTTCAATACTTACAAAATCCAAAGCAATAATTTTGCGCAAACGTCATTTTATTGCTTGGAAATCGTTTAATGCATCAAATGGTCACTATGCGGCTCCAAAGAGGTTGAAGATTAACAAATAAAATGATCTGTAAAGATAAATACCTTCTTTCCTTATGAGAATATCATAATAGGCCTAAACAAAAATAGTTACGTTTTATTGTGTTAATTAAAGGATATTCTAGAAGGTTTTTGCATTTGGTAGGCAGTAGAAGATTTATTTCCAGAAGAGATAAATTTGTTATGTCCACTCTGTGTTGGTACGTAGCTACCAGTGGAGTTTCACTTTTTTGGCTTTTAATTCTTGATGTTACAATTAAACTGTCACTAATGTGCGAACAATAACAAAGTGAGAGTTCTAGATAGAGCGGCTGTAAACCATTATTGGTCAGTCCGACTTGACTAGATTAGACGAGAGTCGGACACTTTCGTCTAAGTCCGCATTCCCAAATAAATATACAATTAACGCTGTGGTTAAATAGAACAAGTGGGCGTTCTCGTGGCACTTGCAAAGGGCAATATAGTACTGGTGAACGAAGGATGACTATAGTTGACCTTACGTAAATTATGAAATCGATTCCTTAACGAACACATTCTGTGCAGAAAATCAAGCAAGTATGGTTTAATGAGAAACGCTTATATGTCTTCCTACATAACCGGACATTAAGAACAAGCTCCTCCTGATCTTAAGGATTTACTTGTCTGGGTATCAAGAGGCCGAATGAGACGTAAGTCCTCACATAACCACCAACAAGGGTCAAAGGGGCTACTCCAGCAATCCTTCATTAACTGCGGGAATTACCTTCTGTAAAACAACACTGTCAGCAGCCCTAAAGTAATTCAGGACACTCGGTCTTAGGAGAGCAAAATCTACCCTTAACACTCAGCATGACTAGGGAGATTTCCTTTACTAAACAGAAATGAAAGTGTATTGGCGTGTTTATAAAATATATTGGACTCAAAATGTCACAAAAGACCAATTCCAGTTTCGATCTAAAAACACGTAAAACAGGCTCTGATCGCCATTACAACGCCACCCCAGAAAATTATCTCATTGTTTGGAAGCTATCGATTTTTACTGTGTGTATACAAATTTAAAATCACAGATACCTAGAATACCACAATTGGCTAAACTGGATACGAAATAGAAAACCGCAGTTGGCGAAGGATTGTTTACGGGTATGTTCCAAATGCCTTCTCTGAAATTTTCTGTGTAATTAGTGCAATAAATCGTGCATAATAAACTGATAAAGTTTAATGTATATTCGTGTAAATATAAGAATCATTCGAAGAAATTAAATGCTCTGTCATCCAGCTGTAAGGTTTGGTGGAAATGCTTAAATTCTAAAGAAAATTCAAGGGGTCAAGCTTGAATTGTCATAGAAAAAATCCACCTCCTATTTGTGAGGAGATGAGCATGGCGCACACACAAGATAAAATACTCCACTCCAATACAAACACAAAAATTCTAGAATATTTATGAAAAGTCAAAGGAACATAGAATTATGAAAATCCAGGAAGTTCATGTTTCTGACAAAACCCAACCAAAGTTTTTGGAGATTTCCCTAAAATCTCGATATGCTAGTCTAAGGTCACATGCATAATTATTCTCGACATTATTAAAACGCGAACAAAACATCTCACAAGTTTCTTTTGATCTGCTCTTCTTTGCCATAAGATGAACTATTCACTACGCAGGTATCCTTAAAATGAGTTATGTATAATCTATTATGAGCTTCATTTAACTCTTCAAAGCACATTGGTAACTACACGCATCATCTCCTTTAAAACCCAATAATATTTACTTTGCCCATATTGTATTTATGGGTTTCGTATCCAAGTTTACTGTAAGAAGATAAATGCCTCTCTTCCCAGTGTGCAACAACGTACTTAACAAACATTTCGATTAATAATATAGTCCCAAAACCCACTTGATTTCCTATTGCAGAAACACTGTAATCAACAATTACCCTGGGTAATAACATTTGCTTAATTCTTATTAAAACATTATGTGGACGGGCGAATGAAGTGAACAACATCTAAAGAGACCTTTGGTTCCTTTTTGTATCCAGTGTACGGGCGAAATTCCGACTTAAATTTCTGTCAAATGTTAAATTAAGTTTCAATAGTCAAGTAAGCAAACACAGCCCGTTACATGAGCTTTGCTCCATTTCAGATATTATTCATACACTTTTCAATGGAGGCAGGAATTCAGTAACGGTAACTGACATTATCATCCATCTTGTCAGCCTTGATTTCTGTTCACATAGACTAATAATGGAAACGAACAGAATGTCATATTCAGCTGTCAACACTGACATAAAATATCGTCAACTACAGCTCAATAATGTAATTTCTCAGTGTGACAGCTTAGTGCCATTCCTACTAACACGCAAACGATATCTACGCATAGAATGTGGAAAGGTCGAAAGTCAATTACAGTGACGTGGAATTGTCATACTAAGTTAAAGTATAGGCGACGTCTGTTAAGAAATTAAGACTAATACCGATTCAAAAGTATTCTTGTAATTTCAAACGCTAAAGACTGAAAGACAGAAATATCTCATTTCCAGGACCACCAGTAATTAGATATTTTACAATCAGCAAAACCACCATCATCATCACCACCACCACCAACAGCCTCATAAACAAAACCACTAACTCTGCCATCGCCACCAAGACCACCATTATAACGATCAGCCCACCTCAACAATCACCAAAACCATCAGCCAACCAGCAGAACCATGAGCTGTACAAACATAACCAACAGCCTACCACCACAACCACCACCATCCCCACTGCAAAAAATACCGCAAGTGCCAACCAGTCAGCAAACCACCAGACGTAGTACCACAACTACAATCTTCAGAACTAAAACCATCACCCGAATCAGCATAATCCGTAGTCTCAACTCCGCTACCAAACTTGACACAAGAACCACAAGCAACCCACTATCACAACCATAATCACATAAAACACCACTACCACAGCGAGCTCCAATACAACAACCACAACTACCACCAGCCCCTCCGACCCCAAAAAACCCCCACACAACCAGCTCAAAAACTACAAGTATCTATGTAAGATTTAAGTACCTAGTCTACACCACCAGCTCCACTTCCATAACCATCAGGTAAACCATCACAAAACCCAACCAACAACAATAAACTACAACCAGCTCCACACCACATTAACCTCTGTTCCACCAAAAGAATCACCAGTCAAACAGCAAAACCACAATCCCCACCACCTCAGTGGTGGTGATAAACACGTGGGTGCAGATACAACTTCTGCGGGCCAGAGGTTGACCTTGGGCGATTCGTTTATGAAACTGTCTATATTCAGCTTTGAACCCCTTGATAGTTTAAAATTGCTGCTTGTCATGTGTGCGTCATTTCTCGTCGTGTTTTGTGAAAACCACTTCAATGCACATGTGCTTTGTGGCATAAACTTATCAAAGCCACAATGTGCATAGTCCGGATAGCTTACTCATTACGAGGTGGACAACCGCGGAAGGTTCACGACAGAGGGGCATATGAACGTCAACACCAGGCTCAAATCTTATCCTACCGGGTGGTAACGGGGGATCTTTCCCCGGGGGTAAAGCGGCCGGAACCCAAACATAATTATTCATATCTGATACCAACGTCTGTAATATGTTAAGTTTTACAACCATACATTTTTTTTCCCCATTCATATTGGTACATCTTTTTGATTTATTTTCTAAAGTATGACTTAACCACTTCAAATTCATTGCTTTGTTCCAAATATAAAAATTATCGTAGTGCGACACGTTATTACGATAGGTACTCAAGAGTTGACAAAAACAAAATGGATTCATTACTCGCTTTGTTTAACGGCCGAGAGATATAAATATGTTTATTCGATCTTTTTACGAGATTCACAGCATAACTTACATTAACAGATCACACATTATTCGATTTTCTTACTGAATAACGGCTGTTTACAGCATTTGAGAACAACGCAATTTGTATTAAAATATTCGTAAAAGAGTCTTGTTTTCTCGAAAATGTGGCACAAGTTAAATTATGTAATATTATTCACACACGGTTACATCGTATTTCCAGGATTTTAGAAGCGATAAAAAACTGTACAAAATATTTAGAAACAAATGCTCTTATCAAACGAAAATAAAAAACTAAGGACGTACTACCAGAATGCGTATTACTGGAACATAAGTTATTCCAGGGACTGCCAAATACAGCATAAAAGTTGCTAGTTATTAAATCTACTGAACTACACAAGCTACCGATATGGACAGACACGATTAGAAGAATCCACATAGAACGGACAGCATTACGTACAAAGACACCAGGTGTAAAATTTAATGAAGACTATAGTTCAACTTTGTATAGAATTTGTCCAGTTATTTCTCTCAATAGCTTATCAGACATATCAATTCTATAGTCGAAAAAACGTTCTAACGTGAAGTAAAAAAGTATTATTTTCACCAAATTCAATAAAATATCTTCTTCCGGTATCGGAAATGAAATCCTAAACAAGGAGCTGTAACTACGACAGAAACTATGGAGACTGTCTCAGTGTGTTGTGTTCAATTTAAAACTTAACTGTCCCAGTTTGGGCGCACAAATTATATTCGCAAAGGAACACAGCAATCCTAAGCTTCGCTAAAACACAATTTTTTAATGTTCTAATCTCCTTTTCCACTGACTATTAGGGATTTCGGTGGTGAACACGC
This sequence comes from Zootermopsis nevadensis, assembly GCF_977971745.1. Taxonomy (NCBI): domain Eukaryota; kingdom Metazoa; phylum Arthropoda; class Insecta; order Blattodea; family Termopsidae; genus Zootermopsis; species Zootermopsis nevadensis. Next base: position 20,696,133 of record NW_028259154.1, on the reverse strand, counting down.
CGAGAAATGTTTTTTTCTGGCTTCCTGTGTAGTCCTACCAGTAACTAACCATCTCTCGCTCTCTCTTTATCGTATGTCTGTGCAGGTAACCACTACACACGTCTTGCGGCAGGCGTACACTCACCATACCGCGATGTTTCTAACTTTGCCCTATTGATCAAATACCACTTTTAACCTCATCCATTCCTCTCCTAAATGCTCACATATTCTCATTGTCTTATAATTCTGTGTTCTCATACCAGAGCTTTGTTCTTGGTTAATCCGAGGTTTACTTATAGACAAGAGCAATGATGCTGACACGTCCAGACCGGCTCTAAGAAGCCCACACAGTCCCCCATAACATGCAGATACCTTGGGGCTTTTCCGTGTGTAAAACTAGCACAGCGTGAACCTAAGCCCTTATTTCATTTAGGTGCAAAGATCAAGAAAGCGTGGAGCTGTACGTCCATTCCCCTGTACGCACTCAAGGTGATGTGAACACGCGTATTAATTCGAACGTAAAGCGGACCCCCACTCAGCCTTCTGATAACCGACTGTAGTAGCCTATAGCAAAACATGTAGTTTGGACTGCACCATTACACTCTATTATGACAAATTAAACGCTAATAAAAGTACTATAATATAAATAAACTACCTAAAATCTTAGCCGGATGGACTGGATTTTTCGGTGGCTAGTTCCAGACCATAGTTTTTTTCAATTCCGGCGCGATTTATTTTTATTTTAATATTATTGCCGTCCACATTACGCAACCGCCCTAATTAGGTACTACGCCACGCTACAACTATCAATCCCAACTCCGGTTTCCGAAATAATGTTCAGTCCTTCCGGGAGGCTAGGCGAAATAGTCTAAGAGAAATAAAAAATCCCTTAGAATTATCAGCGTCGGGGGTTCATATTTGAACTTGAGACCTCCCGAATAGGAAGCAGGAAGACAGTTTTGTGCCCTCCTCTATCACCCTTGCCTTCTCTTGTCATCTCGTTTAAAATTACGAGCCTCTGACAACCGAGCAACGCATGTCGCCGAACCAACTAGTAGAGTACATTTCTGTTGAATGAGAATGAATGACTAAGTGATAAAGTGAGAGTTACTGATTTATGAAATGGAAGATTGGGTGAGTTGTCAGTAAGTCGAGAGGGTTATCAGGTCAGACAGCAACTCTGAGACAAGAACTCGAATCTCAATCAATCTGTCGGTCCCTCAGAAAACAGCGCGAATCAACAGCCCGCTCCGTACGGATGAACAGGCTATGGTGCACCTGTGCAGGCCTTAAGCCCAGACCCACTGCCATTGCCCTTGATAGGACAGGCGTCGCTCGGTTGACGTCATGGACCTGCGTGCTCGATCTCGACTCGCCCCCCCTATAATAGCCCACCCCCTGCCCTGTGCGTGACCCGCACTATGCAACACACCACCACTTCTAGTCTAGTCTAGCAACTGCGTTGGACTAGCCATGGGAGTGTTGAGAGGTCCTGGGTTCGAGCACCATCAGCAGCATTCACCTCAACACCAGCCTCTAAGTGAAGAGGCCAGTCATTCTACAGTAGCTAACCCAGGTAGGTCATCGTCTGTGTTGGACGCGTGTCATTGAAACGTGAGCAACAGTGCGCCTCTCTAAGTGAGATCAAACCAACTGTTGCTGACACTAGCGGTAAGAACTCTCTAATCTACAAATCTAACATCACGTCCCGTACTATTTAGTAAGTGAGGATATTTTACACGCTCTACGTTCAATTACGGCATGTCGTCTCAATTCTTTCCTGTTAACACAAAATATAATTGTTAGTTTGCAGATACCAGCCAACAGCATGACGCAGAATGTATTAGAATTAACGTCTCTGATCAAAATTACGACTATCTCACTGGGGATTTAAGACAAATAATTCCTAGTAATGAATTCGAATAACCTTGCATGTTACACCTCTCGTTCTGATTTATCTGTAACGTTTTTACTTATAACAACTTTTTATAATGAACCTGCAATAGTATAACTACAGTTTTTTATACGTGCTGTAGTATTTAAATGAGTGTAATAAAAATGCCTTAAATTAATTTATAAGTTCATAAGTAGATGATAGTATAAGTTAGATTGTTTTGTTTAAGTTTCTCCATACCAAATGTAATCGAAAATAATGAAAGCTATATCGATTACATTTGGTATTGACAGTCAGCACTAACAGCTTAATTTTGGTTCGTGAATATTATCTAATTTCAGTTAGTTTTAAAATAAAGTTAATCGAATTTCTAACCAGCAAAATATCAGTACATGAATGAACAATTACTCACTAATATCTGTAGGCGTGTATTTCAGGATCTGTTTGAAATATTTTTGATAGGATGAACGTTTAACTAAACTTAATGGAAAATAAATTTACGACTACACAGATGAAAACATGACGTGAGATTGATTTTGTAACAATACATATTACAGACTACAGCAATGAATGAAGAGGTTTGCAAAATCTTTGAGAATGCTCTTTGAGAATGCTCTTTGAAATTAGAGATGTTTTAGCCTATTAATTTATTACAATACGATTTTAAAACATATACATATACTTACTTTTCTTCTAGTGTGTGTACAGTTATGAAATGAGCGGAGTCCTGATAAAATGAACAGCAAGAATTGTCTGATTAAGGCCACAGACAGCAGCGGCTATTAAAGTTAGATGCAATTTCCTCTTACATTTAGGTCAACTCGGTTGGTATTACAACTTTTATGACAAGTGTATTACTATTTTTAACTGTATTCATAATTACATCTAATGTAAGAAATTAAAATAATCTCATGGACAATATGCAATGTAAACTCTGCTTTATCCGTAATGCATTAATCCGATGGTCTGGATTAAAGTGCGTTTGCTGTACTAATCAGAAAGAAACATCTCTACACAATTTTCACATAAAACTTTAAGCAGATAGACCAAGCGAAGTTTGTTGTAACAGTTTACTTTACGATACATGAATACGCATGCGTAGTAAAGACCTTTAGAATGCATACATTAAATCAGTTATACCGAATATTAATTCGTCTGGGTCGATAAGTCTTCACTTCTTTAAACTAAACGCACGTCACTGAGCATCAGTATTTATTGCATTGGAGTTCACTCACATTTGTTAATTTCAAACTGTCAAAATTCCTTTTATTGGCTTTAATTTCAGTTCCGCTACAAACTCTGGACTTGTGACACTCTGTATATTTAGCTTGACTGACTTCCAAAAGACTAAAGATACGTATGTGCTGTGCACTATAAGTTATAAAACAATACCTTATAAGAGTTATTTCGTAAGGCCGGAAAGTACGGCATCTTAACTTCGGAGATCTTACGAGTATACAGATTATAATTGTATGAGAAGAAAAAGTTCACGAAAACATATACACTTAGGACGAATAAAGAAAAAGATAGAGCATGCAGCCAAGAAATTAGTATGAGACGGACATGTAGCTTGGGTGGGAAACAAGAACTGCATACATGATTTTGGAGAACGGTCACCTGAAATACTGAAGTGGAGTCGAGAATATAACATTGAAATGAGCGTTCGAACTAGGATGTGTAGGTGTAAGGTGGATGGAACTGATTCAGAGTTATTTTTAAAGCAGAATGAACTTCGGGTTTTGCTACCACAGATTTAACGAAATAAGAACTGCTTCGTCTCTGTCCCATCCCAATTTTCCATTTATTACCACACTTCAAATAATTCATTATTTTACAAAGTAACCTAAATAGACGATACAGCGTTTCTATGAACCTATGTATAATCTAAATAGAAGTCCTCGTTTTAATATTAAGATTTTAGGAACTGAACGTGAAAATTAAGCCTTCGAATAATCTGAGCGACTCCGAACATTTTATGTCCTGTACTAATATTTAGTAGCAGTAGTAATATGCTTAAAGTAGCTTCTTTGAATAGAATTTTCTATGCCACACAAATGACATTTTTTTTCCATAAGCTCAATGTTAGACAGGAGTGAGTAAGCTACAGGACGGACCATTCAACAGTAAACTTGGCATGTGATCTTTAAGTAATACCGTAATACGCGGAGGAAGTAATTACTACCATCAGCATAATAACGAATTTCAAGACACATATTCATTTACTGTATCAGAGTTACTGAAAGCGCTGTCGTATGTCAGATAACGTGCATAAGGTACTTGATAATTTATGGATGCTAACTGATGGAATGGGAAGGAGAATAATGACCAGAAAAAGCTTCCATTGGTTGATTAACAGCTTTAATTATGAGAAATAAACTTTCTTGGGTATATGGGAAAATAATGAAAATTTGTATTCGGGAAACTTGCTAAAGAGCACGTTTACTCCATGTTATATGCCTCTTAGTCTCCGTTTCCTTTGTCTTTATCTTTTCCGAACATTTCCTATGTAAAATTCTTCACACTCGACTTCTTAACTTCTACATTCTAAAGACAATTTGCCAGCCAAATTCAAACAATTCGGTTACTCGACATTCTATTTCTTCAGGGTTTTCTGCTTTCAGTTCAACCTACTGTGCTTTATTCTAAGGTTTCGCCAGCCATAGGATTGTCTCCGCACGTGACCACAACGGATATGACGCTACTCAGCCACGTCTCTGATTAATTATCATCCTCGAATTGAAGATTTAATCTGATTTAACATTTCTCTCTAGCTTTAGACGACAAAAATACTCGCATATATATTAAATTCGAGCTGCAGTATAAATCATTTATTCTTGAATAGAAAAACGAATGAAAGGTAAAGGATCTGTCTTCCTAAACGACATTCTTTTAAAGGGACTGAAGAAAAGTTGTAAATGACGACGAGCATCTCCTTGAACACAGAGTTCAGATATAAAGAATGAATTCAAGGAAGTGCCCATGTAGAGAATAAACATTGGTTTTATATTTTACATGTTGAAGAATATGTATACCGAGATTTGTACGTGCTTTGGAATATTCTTATGAATGTGTATTAAAACATATTACATACAGCAATATGGGGAACGTCCTACTGTTAAGCGTTCATCCAGGTAAATGTTAATAACATTTATTTTCACCTTCATCTTAAATAATTCAAAAGTCGGTTAAAACTATCAGAAACCTTGCAGCAGTATCGTTGGAAGAGAACGTGTCCCCCTAAATCTAAGCACCACGCCTTGATTCTGTTACGGTCCTGGAGGTGAAACTCCATTCATTCCAGACTTCGACATTAAGGGCCTCGATTTCAGATTCATGCTCGGACATCCGATCTTCATTAAACACGAGGTTGTGCACACATCTACATACATAATTAAGCCACTGCATAAGATCCTATTGTTTCTGGAAAAAACACATTTCCCTCGTGAAATCCACACAGCACAACCCGCAAGCATCAGATCAATAATCTAACTGCCACGAAGACAGTCACCGCAAGGCTTCACGATGGTACTGAAGATTCGAAGGGCTAAGGAAACATCTGGAGCAAAGCGGGAAGGCAAATTGCACGCAATAATCCAACTGTTGCATCCTGAGAGCAACAGGTACCGAGTTTATTTCTTCTGGGAAGATAATCAATAATATCACAGCAATAAATCCTCTTTCCTCGACCAGGAGATGACGACTGCATACGAATGAGCCAAGCCCACAAGTGGGAGACAACCATGAGCAGATAGATACCACATATTCTGATAAACATAACTCCATCGGGAATAATCCTTCTTGAGGCAACGACACTCTCTCAGCTAGTCAAGAATTTGCACGCTTTTTATGCAACCAGACTGTTCATTGCCACGATCACGACAGCCTGCTCGAGGCCCAATGTACCATCTAGCACCGCGTCCATCCCCCAAGTAGGAATTTCGAATATTTTCGGCTGTCCGTGACTGCTTATTCATATATTCGCAGGTGCATTCCATTTATGGAATATTAAGTTACTTTGAAATGTAATCAGCTTCTGTCCAAACAAGCGAAAACCATAACGTGCAAATATTAAAGTAACTTACTATTACCACAGAGTACTTTAATAACATAAAAATACTACTTAGGTTCTCAAGGAGGACTCTGCTCGTGCATTTGGTAGAAATATCAGACAGTTTAAGTTTCAAAACAAATGTTACGACTATGAGATATCGTTGTAACATATCACAATATAGACAAATTTCAGAGGTCGTTACAGTAATCTGTTAATGTATCTTAGTCCATTAACAAAGAACTAAATATCCAAGCATTCCTATATAAAGTCACTTTAAACATAATTAGTGAAATCCGACCCAAATATCTGCTTAAATTATTGTAGGATCCGGGCATGGTTTTTGCGCATCAGAGCACCACAAATTCCTTTTAATTAGCCCATTCCATTATATTCTTAAAGATAAAATAATCTTACGGGTGCCATCGCTTATCTTGAATCAACTGAAGTGTTTTTGTTAAACTTGTCACAACAGCGACTGGCATCTCCGTAATGTTTAACTCTGTATCGCCATTAACACAAAGTCTAGACCGTAACACGTCCAACGTAATGACGATTTCTCGTGGTCTGAATGTCACCTTGTAACTATTAAACACCAGTGAAAATAAAATTCAAAGACCAAACAGTGAGTTCATTAGAATTACAACACGAATCGTTACATTTCCAAAGCCAATCTGAAACTTTAAACCTTTAATAGCAGGGCATGAATCTCAACATGAAAAACGAAAGTCACGTGAGAGTTTCTCCTCAATTTCAGGCAACCCAACGAGATATAAGGCAGTACGAGTTTAATCATCAAGCATTTCAACTGTCAGAACTCATAAAAAGAATAACAGCCTTCACGTTACAGCACTTATTCAGAAAACATGCCACTTTGTACACGTAACTATTCGTCTAGATTTTCAATATTGTGGCGTTGTTTTAAACCCGTCTTCTCTCTTATGTTAACTAAACTGTTAATTAAATGCGTGGCTCAGAGCCGACTAAAATCACTACTCTGTAAATTCCACCTCTCCATAAAAATACTGGACAGATAAAACGATTTCACGAAGCTGTATCACGTTCAATTGTTTTTAATATAACAATTCATCAAAATCTATACTAAAATTGAGCTAAACAGTAAATAACGACCAGCTGTGAAACGAATGGTAACTTATAATTTTGAATATATATTTCACTTCTATCATAATAACAGAAGAAGTGTTCCTCTAACTCCTCCTCTGGTACTACACTATCTATCGAATGGCAAATAACATTATACAGAAGATAAATATTAGTTATTGTCGAGCCTAAATATACCAGGGGCTAGAGAGGTAAACACTTTGTAAGGTATAATAAAGACAGCTGTGAAGTCGGTACTAAAATCTCTGACTCCTTCATAATACCTCAATATGTATTAATAAGGGTAAACCTACTAAAATGGTAAATGACACCATAAGAGATTTCACCACCACCACGTGAATCATCAGCCTACGTTTTTGACTTAAAACCTATATTTAAAAATACGTCTAATAGTTATTGCAGAAATCGGTTGATTTGTAGACAGGTTGTATTCTTAAGGTACCGGAGCCTAGGTTACAAAGCATTATTCCCACACCACGTGGCTCAACGCGTCGTTGAATCTACCTAATCGCGAGGCCGCGGTCGGCTCACACGGTATAGCAATTGTTCTTATTATTTTATATCGAGGTTGGCGTCGGAGTCGGTACATTTTTACCGATTCCGACTCCACCGAAATTTGCTTCCGACTCCGACTCCACAGCCATAATTTTGATGTAAGCTAACTGTAGTGTTTATCTGTGAGAATGTACCAGAAAATCATGCTCATTGCTCAAGGTGTGTTGTGTTCATTCATTATTATTACCGCATAATTAATTTCAGTATTTCATACTACTCATAATGAGCTCTTGGCATGCTTTGCATAAAAATTCTAAAAATAAATGTCAAAAGAAGTGCTAAGGTTTCCACTGCTTGCAAATGAATTTAATTCCACTGTCAGCTTTCCGGATCCATCGCTTTTATCTACATTATTAACCACCTACAAGATAACACGGAGTCGAAACTGAAGAACACCGCAGTCCGGGTGTAATCCATACTGGCTGCGAAGAGGTCAACAATATTAGTTTTCAAAAAGTTATGACAAATTTTGTTAGGTTAATGTGGAAGTAAACACAATTTGAGTAATTATGTAAAATTTCCCGTTACTCAAGGTCATATCACAATATGAAAACAAACGCCTTACTGTGTTTATGTAAAACTATTTAAATGACAATCGCCACTGGTGAAAATCTAGACGTGATTACGTTTATCACTGCAAAATGTGACAGGGAAGTTTATTTCCACTGGCATTACCAAAAACATACAAGATGTTCAGAGCATAGCAGATGGTGTTTCTGATCGAGCTACCTCGTACCTAGGATGGAAAATGTTAATTCAGAATCCTTTTCAGAAATCTACATTACTGCAACAAGTAAGAATGGCGAGCAATTGGAGCACACAAACAGAGATAAAAGAAATAAAAGACAAGGTTGGCAGATAGCTGACATGTGGTTGTGGATGTGGGCTATAAATGTGGCTGCGAGAAACACAATATGGCTGAAGAGAGTCATAGAGTGCAGAGACAAACCAAACATGAGGAGGCAACTGTATGAGCGCTTCAGAACGACAGCATAAAGTCACGTACCCACAACACAAATGTGAGATCGTGTGTGATACTAACAGCTGAATTCTGAATGCCGAACACGAATAATTAAAAAAGAAACAAATGAAAACAGAATACCTGACATCCCTAACATTACACACTACTCCCTCTGATGACGGTCACGTATAGACATCGTATCCGCTCAGGAAGACGTTGTCGTAACACTGATAACATAGCTAGAAATGATCAGTTCCATTATTAAATAACACAAGGGATTTCAATGACAGACGCATATGCTAACACAAAATTCAGAAAAAATATCAAAAACGCGTGTTTCTTCGTATTTCACCAGATTTAATCCCATCCGTTCTTGCATACGCTGTCTTTACCAAAAGAGGTGCAAAAACAAATACAGCAGAATAGTTTTTAATACGAAATTCACAATGATAGAAAGCCTATTGTTAAACACGCAAAACAGAATGTATTCACTAAAGCGTTGTTCACACAGAATTTCACAAAAATCAGTCGAGCAGCAATTATAACATTTGTTGACAAAGCCTCGGGTTATTTATAAACGCTTTCTCAACTGCACGTGTTATTTGTCATAAAACGTTAGAATTGCTGAAATTATGAATTGGAAACATTGTGAGGGGTAAAGGTTTAGAACCGTTTTAAGGTATTGCTCTAGCATGGCTGTATGGAAGAAGGAAAACAACATAATCATGTCAAGATATTCGGTTTTAGGGCCGATACTTGAAACCGGGCCCCCTCAAATGCATACGTTTCTTAAAGAAACTTGGAACGTTTTCGTAATTCAGTGACAGTGTTCCATAAAAGGAATTCCGATAACACGGAACCATAAAAAAAAAGAAACTACGCCAATAAACGTAACATAAATTCAGAAAAAAAACATAGACTGCGTAGAAGTGACGAGATCTTAAGGAGTACAGACGACTCTGAGAACAAATTTGTAACCAAGACTCGTAACATATGGTAAAGCTTAATGGTGACATGAAGTTTTAAGCTGCAGTATCAGTGCTGATAACCCTGAAGTGTGGTTGGAAATGAAAAGTAATAAAATTTGACCTACAAATATTTATCAGTGGTTTCATCAAATAAAATTAGGGTTTCAGTCGATTTCTCAATCCCTGGCGCTTTACTTCTTGATAGTTCTTTATGGTTTCAATTGCCCCATTTCTTCTTGGAATCCACCATGCAAGATTTTATACGCAGTACGCTTCATAGAATACCTGTTCTTCGCTACGAGGTTTCTGAAAATAAATTGTAATGAAGAATTCTTTTGCGTCATGTATTTCTATTAAACTCTCATTTAAAGCATGTGCCCAGGTTATGTGCAGGTTATAATAATATTTCATTTGCACGTTAAACTTCACAAATAATGCAAGCAATTATAGGACATTACCTGTTATGTGATATATAAAAGTTGGTGCATTGCAAGGAAGAGGCGTACAATTATTCTTACTTATTAAAATTGAGGTTGCAAAACCTAAAATATATCTCTCACAAGTTTTGAGCCGCGTGTTCTAAATATGAAATAGTTAGTGACAAAATAGCGGAAAATATAAATCGCTTTAAGCATTATAAATTATGTAACCTCCGCTAGACATACAGGCTAAAATCCTGGTGGTGAGTAAACATGGCACTCAGGCGCATTGCTGGTTGGCCAGCGAGCGGCTGGAGAACGCGGAGTCCACGTATCTTGGATGCAGGTTATCATCAGATGGAAGGTTAAAAGCAGAAGTTATAAGCCGTATTAATCAAGCGAAGTTCGCCTTTAGCAAAAAGCACAACCTTTTCACCTCTAACAGCATTGATAAACACCTCAGGAAACATCTGGTAAAGACATTTGTATGGAGTGTAATATTAAAGTAAGACCTGGACAATCGGGGAGGCAGAAAAGAAGAGAATAGTGGCATTTGAACTGTGGTGGACAGAGTGTCAAACGAAGAAGTGCTGCTGAGGATTGAGGAGGAGGAGCCGTGCCTCTGGGATACAATACAGAAGAGAAGAAACATCATAAGACATGAGGGACTGATTAAGACGATCCTCCAAGGTGCTGTAGAGGGAAAGAACGCTTGGGGCAGACCGAGGTTAACATATATTAATCAGTTAAAGGAGAACACCGGCTGTCCCTCCTATACAGCATTGAAGAGACTTGCTGAGGATTGAGAGAAGCTTGGAGAACTGCTGCCAAAGAATCCTAAAAATAGGATTGATTACAATAGAAGAAAGACAGACAGGACGAAATTAAAAGCAATACACAAAAGACTTTTATGCAACACAAGTGACATACAAATAACACATTGTATGTCTGAAAGTTAATAATTCCTACGATCTAACTGATACATACGACAACGAAAATTTATGAAAATAAATTGTTTAGCTATCTGTCAATATAAACCGAAGTACGAGCATCGCTATTACTGCACTTATGTTTTTTAAATTTTCGGAAACTACGCAAATCAAAATTTCACTCGTCTAAACATTAGGGGCATGTTTGCTACTATTTAGTTCAGAATACCTTGTCTTCCCGACTCCTGTCTGAAAAGATGACTACATTTTTCAAAACTATGGTTTTAGGTGTTGCTTTCGTATGGGTATGAAAAATTGGCTTCACACATAAGAGGCGTGTTTGAGAACGAAGAGTTGAAAATAATATTGTAATCTAACATCAGGAGAAAATTACATAACGAGGACTTCATGATTTGTACTCCTTTCCACATAGACATATCACTGTTGTGTTCAAACAGAGGATGGCATACGCGAATATGTAGCGCACGAGGGGAGGGTAAATTGAAAAAGAGTGAACACTTGCAAAGTTTACACGTAAAGTTGAAGATATTATTAAGTAAATACGGTGTAATTGTGGAAATGAAATCCATAAAAGACTATGAATTTATTGACCAGCTGGGCGGCTGTCAGCATCTCAAGAAGGACCCTGTTCGATTGTGTTTCTTCGTAGCAAAATGAATGGCACCAAGAATATTACATGCAAACGAGGCTTGTGTATTAATTTGCATTTACATACATATCGGACGAAATGGAAGCTGACCCATAAAGTACGTCAATGTTTGATGTTAGTAAGAGCGAGTTAATATTAATGTGCCCCTTCCCATTCTTCCATCCTTTTACTTAACATATTACCATACTGAATACTTCTCAAGTTTCCCATGTTCTACCTTTCAAAGGACTAAAGCAGGTTTCATGATACCTCGTAGTTTGAGAAGACTATTGGGCAGACACTGGAGGTGCTTTACAATAGTGAACGAACAGAACACAGAACGTAGGAAATATTTCCAATCGAAGGAACGGCAGAGGAAGATATGCTTCCAAGAGCAAAATCAGAGAACAACAACTCTTCTCAGCTATTATTAAACTTTCATATGCAAACAGAAACTTGCAGAATAGTTCCCAACAGATAATATCTATTCAGTATTGCACTGTGTGTATAAATAGAACATTCGATAGTATCATCAATTACGTAGTCAGTTTCAATTTCAGATCCGATGCATGTAAATACGTTGCCAAAAATATTTTAATGTATTATTAGAACCAAAACAAAAACGAAGTCACGTGTGGATTGCGATGATTATCTGTACGTCTACAACTCAGTATTAGCGACACTGCAAAATGATTAGAAGAAATGTTCTATTTGCCCCCCCCCCCCAAATATAGGTTACAAATCTCATTTCGTATTGCTAGTCTAGATAGCTGAGAGAGCGAAGTGAATGGTTTCGGGCTGGAAGACCGGAGTCTAATTGCTGAAAGGGGCAGGATTCTTTTTCCAAGTGCTCACAGGCTCTGAAGCTCACATAGGATCTCATAAAATTGGTACAGATAGCCACATCTCTAGGAATAAGACGACCAAAGCACGAATATGATCCAAAATCTAGTCACTGACAAGTTTATGAATGTGTGCGCTGTAGTTCTTTATGTATGTAACCCTAAAAGTTTGTAAGATGGTGCTTAGACGTAAACAAACATTTTTCGTATTTACGATTTCTTGCAATGGCTTCGAGAAACTTAATTTTCCAGTTGATATTATGGAGCCTGTACAGAGAAGAGAATTAATGGAACTGGAGGGCAACTGTGTGAAGGTTAAATAAACTACATTTACTCAGAAACCAAACGCTTTCCGAGTCACAGAAAAACAGTGCAGCCACATTTTTTTTAGTAACAACACGTATTAAGTTCAAAATAAAAGTAAGCCGTATGTTTATAGTAGACACCTAGTACATTAATTTTATAAATAGTCTTTCTTTATATATTGTTCGAACGCCATGAACAAAGTGCATTTCTTCTTTTACATTCTACAGAAGACTATTTACCGAACAGTAGAAACTAAGAGACTGCTTTGGGAATCCATGATGCTGGGTAATGATGCTTGCGAACTAACTGTGGGGCAAAAGAGTTCTAATTCCATCCCCTTACAACTTTTTCAGGTCAACAGGACCAAGGCAACCTGTACATGAACGATCGTTTTTAAGGTTTCCAAACTTCTATACAGACCTATCAATTTCTTATAACTTCCACCTGCTGATTACTTTGGAAGTAACCTACGGACAGTTTTAAATTCATCAGGAACATCACCACCCAGCGAGAAATTTTAGAAATTATGCCCTAATTTATTTTATGGTTACAAATAAATTTTTATAAGAGCACTTTTAACCCATTTATAACTAACAGACAATGCTGTAGGGACCTGAAACTAACATATTATTTCGGAGTTAAGCACACTAATTATTATCTCGATTTTGCATTTTGAACTCCACATTCTGCGTCTGCTTTCCGAAGATTTCCACGAACCTATGACGCACACGAAATACAATCGCTTAGCAACAGAGTGTCAGTCCATGTGAGCGGACACTCATGGCTCAATAAGCAAATGACGAAGTCGATACGGTACCCTTTTTAATATAATACACATACATACGAACAAATAAAATTCTGACGTCATTCAACTTTCGTCGAGACCACGACAAAGAGATAGTTGATGGCAGAAACAATATAAAACTATAATAGTTATTTATTAAATCACTGAAATCAGTGAATTTTTTTTTAATTTATACTGATGTGCGCAATTCGTTAGTATAAAATATTCCGCGTAGTTAACATTTTATGTGGTTCGTCGTTAATAAAGGTTAGAAAATTCCTCGTATAAATATACGAACACGTTATTTATAATTTAATAAATACGTATTGAAGCATATTAAATCAACGGTGTTAGTTTGTATTTCAGACCCTGATAGGTTAAATTTATTTATTTCCATCTTCCCACAATTTCATTTTCTGATTAACTTCTTTTCGTTCTTTATTGCTTTCCTATTCTCTTTCTTCATTTTCTTGTTCTGTACCTACCTTCCTTTTCCTCGTCCTACCCCCATCCTACTTTTATCCTTCTTATGTTCTCTCTCCCACCCCTTCTGTCACAATCGCAGAAAGCCATAGGATTCTTTAGTTTTCTTTTTTCAAAGTTAAACCGCTATGACGTGTTCACTTGTTCCTCCCTGGAATGATATGCAAATGACTTTAATGCATTACCTACATTACATAAATATTTGCTTTACCATCAAACACAAGATGGCTTGTTGTAATAGGAATCGCTCTGCTGGATTAAGTTCCTATTCCTGTACTTCTGTTACGTAGGCCCTTCGGGTGGATGCATTTTTATTGAAACTTTACACTATTTTATCTTAGTTAATTCCTTTGAAATTTTGCGGTATTTTACAGAGTTTCGAATTAAAACATTTATTGGATAGTCTATAGTCGTAGACAATAATACAACATAGAAGTTATTATTGAATTAACCAGTGCAAAAAGAAACATAAGTCACGACAAGTAACCGATAAAGGACAATGGATTCTGTTGTCATTGACTACATTAACACGTGCGTCGTGGACAACATTCTTCTTTCTAATTTGATAGGATAATAAAGAGGTCTTGTGATTATCTTTTGGAGTCACGCAGGACTTCAAGATGAGATATCTAATATCCCGATGGCTAAGAGCAGAGCGTTGATTACTCGCTTCGTAACTAAAAAGCTTTGATAACTTTTAAGTCTTCCGACCTCACAAGTCGGGTAGGAGACAAAAATTCATTATCGCTATACAAATATTAGTGAACGCAGTCTGGTTCTTTAACATGGAGAACAATATGCGGGCAATCCTTTGTACTAACGTGGCAGCACGATATTAAACCGTCCCTAATTAAGCTTTGGCTCTGTTATCGGTAGAATGGTATAGTGCTACAGAGAAGCAAATCTAGAAAGATAATTTTCTTAACTAGGTTAGATACTAATATGTCTAAAACAAGACTCCTTACGAACTAAGCGTACAAATAAGAAAAACTATAAGTGCCGTCTAAATTGTGTACATGTGTGTAACTCAGACACTCACATTAAGGAAATAATAAAGTTTGAAGGTGCCGATACACAGGGCTTAATAGTGTACTGGGACTTAAGTAAAAGGATATAGGAGGGCGACTCGAAAAAACCTGCACAATAATCAGCTTCACAGTTTGAAATATTAAATATTATTATGATAATGAAATCGAGAGCGACGCCACGGGAAAGGTGTACGAAATTTTAGTGGGGAAACCTGATGAGAGAGATAATTGGTAAGGCTTGGGGAAGCATGCAATAATAATACTGAAACGCATCTTTAGGAAAGAAGTGAAGTTGTGGACTGGATGCATCTATATCAGGATGGAGTCCGGAGGAAGTATCTTTCAGTCAAGGCAATGAATGAATCTCCAGATACCAACGAAGTAGCGTTATTCATTTACCATTTGAACTAGTATTAGCTGCTCAAATTAGAATTCTGTTCTACTCAGGTGCAAAGTTAAAACTTACAACGACGGATACAACCTCCAAAGAAGTGCTAATTGAGGTTATTCTAAAATGGACAGATCACGACACGACAAAATTTTAACGTCATCACATCGTGACAGTACAAATGAGAGCTACAAAGGAAAGAGTACGAAAGAAATAAATATGGAAATATAGAGAACTGAAAAGAATGGATTAGCGAAAAACAAATAATAAAGATATATACTATCAGATTACGAATTGGGTCGCTCTAAACCTGCAATTCATATTAACATCTGCCCACTGGAGATTTCCCCTTTCAGGATATCCGTAACAATAACGCAGCTCTGGAGCTTTGAAGTTTGTGTAGGACTTGAAGGAACATGCACTTGGTTAGATAATCCTTAAACACAACATTGTCCCGAAGACCAAAATTTTACAGGAGCTATGGATATCTACCGACATGCAAGTATGAGATATGGCTGAATATATCGTTCAGGCTTATGAATTTGTAGTACGTGGGAGAAGATATAGGCCCTCTGTACCGATGAATCATCGACATGTAAAATAGGATTAAAAAATGCAACGATACAGCACAACCGCGGCCATTTTTATACTATAATCTGTTTTGCTACGAATGAAAACACGCGAAAAGATTAACTGTATTTTTCCAAGTAACTTCTTTCCTATTTTGCATATTTAATTGTGTTAATGTGCTATATTTCACCAAACTAATCACACTTCAAATCTTTCAGAGTACAAAGCAATAAATTATTTTATTTTATTTCGTTAAATATTCAGCAAAGGGACATAAAAATTAACAGTTATAAATATTGATGGTATCTATGTATCGCATGGAAATTTTGTACGAAATATCGGTTTTCGGAAAATCGTTTAAGTTAGATGTAAATTTCAAACACACCTAATACAATTCTCATTTTCTACAATTTTTAGTATAGACATTAAACACAATTAAAATCTGTTAAACTTGGCTTTTGTAAAATAAAACATTTGGGATAAACGGACAGTCACTATCCCCCCATTCTGCTTTCACTTTATGCACTTCGTGCATAAATTGTCTATTTCTGAATGTTATGGCATGGCGAACAAAACCGATATCCACACTTAGACTACAGGAATGATAAAGCACAGATAATTTAGTACACGAATTGTGTCCCTGAATTCGGTTAAATTGTTTAGAAGCTACCCGAGGTATTCACATACTGTAACGAGCATTTATTGTCCCTACAGAATATGAAAAATACACTAAGCACATGAGGCACTGTATTCAGCCAACATTAATACTCAATGTATCCATCTCCAGAACGCAACAGACATGTTACAGTTGAGGGATATCACTCCCTGTCAATCAAAATTTAGTTACGTATTCTCGAGACACGAGCAATGCTCAGGTGTTTCAATAAACTGAACATTTAACGATACACTGAAAAATAGTTCCCTATTCTGTGAAATTTGATATACGAGGTGCGATCGGAAAGTTTCAAGACTGTGTCAATAGCGGGCGAACCGGATGTAGTACGAGCTTCTGCCTTTAGGGGGTGCGGCCTACATTCATAGTGAATCAGTGTGCCAGCCGGCATCATCGAATTAGCATTTGTTTCTTAGTTACGGGCGTTTTGGTAGTGCATTACACCGACCCTCCTGCGATTTTGGAATGGCGGATTTTCATGAACAAATCAAATTTTGCCAAAGACTCGCCAAAACGGCTACGGAAACCTATGAAATGCTAAAGCAAGCATTTGGGGAGTCCGCAATGGGTCGTGCACAAACTTTTGTGTGGCATTCACGTTTTAAAAATGGCCGAACCTCTGTCGATGATGACGAGCGTTCTGGACGACCATTTTCGAGCACAACGCCCGAAAATGTTACGAATATTCGGCAGGCCATTCACGAAGATCGACGTCGTACCATCAACGACGTGTGCGACATTGTTGGGATAGGCTATGGGACCTGTCAGCTGATTCTAAAGGAAGAACTCCACATGCGACGCATCGTGACAACGCGCCAGCGCACACCGCCCTCAAAGTTCGGCAGTTTTTGGCCTCAAACACCATGGCCGTCATCCCGCACCCTCCTTATTCGCCGTGTGACTTCTTCCTCTTCCCGAAGATGAAAATTCAGCTAAAGGGAAGGAGATTTGAGACGATAGAAGAGATTCAGGCAGAATCGCAGATGGTGCTTGACAGGCTGACAAAGAAAGATTTCCAGGGATGCTTCCAGGCTTGGCAGCGGCGCTGGGATCGTTGTGTTCACTCCCAGGGGAACTACTTCGAGGGTGATGGATGAATTTAATACCTGAGATAAGTGTACGGGTTTTTATAGGCGCAGTCTTGAAACTTTCCGATCGCACCTCGTATGTAGTATATGAACACTGAAGACCAAAGATGTAAGAAAAATAGCAAAGAACTCCACGAAGATAAGTTTATTCCTATGTAGTGAGTGACCTATCCATTCTTGTTTAATAAGTTTCACTATGTTCTCTGTTCGGAGGTGGGATCCTGTACAGTTTTAACACGGGATGTACGAAGGTAAAGTGAAATATGCTACTAGGCGTTGGCTTACTGGACTTTACTGTATGCAAAAGAGCGGATACAAGAGGACGGTGAGAGTATATTTTAAATAGAAAGTTGTATGCATGCTACGTCAAACCGCAAACAGCGTGCTACTGGGCATGGGGGAGAAGAAAACTATATATGGAAAGGATAAACTTTCGACACTGTTTTGTTTGCATATCCGTTGCAGGATATGAGGAACTGAACATACTGAACATGTGCTTGCAATAATAAATGAAGGCTAAGATAATTCTGCAAATAACATTTTCGCTCTTGATCGTATATTGTTGATTTCTGATGATGACATAAGCAGGTGATACTTTTCGTGATTTTATTTAGATTTTCCAGATGAAAATTTGACTACTGTAACATACCATAACCGCCTCATTCCAAAATCCTTACCTATTTACCATTCCTAATCATCTTCCTAAGTTATTTGGAGCAAAGTAACGAAACCCTTAAATAATACAAAAAAGAAGAGAGAGAGATAAACAAACGCAAGGAAGAATGAACGATACTTTAAATGTGAAGAGAATTTTCATTTGATTAATTAATATTATAAATGTTAAGATTTATCTCAGTACCAAAAGCTAATAAATTTCCAACCACACAACAAAATTCTCGAACCTAAAGCCGAAGAATTAGTGTTAATAAATCCGATATGTATTAATGATAATAACATAAAATAATTCAATATTATAATTATAGAACTGCTACATACAGCATAATTAAACTTAACATAAAAAGGAGTCAACATTCTTTCCACTTATGTCAATAAAGTAATAGATTGGATTAAAACGCTTCAAATATGATCTTCTGTGTGTTTCATTAAAGAGAAATGTCCAGTCAGATTACATTCAACGCTTTAGCCGTGTATTAGGACTTGAGCTCGATGTGTTTGAAACTGTAATTGCATTTCCATGCGCAATGTCAACAGGTCATCCCTTCGTGCATACGTTCGCAATGAACCATTACCTCACATGTTTATAGGTGAAATGATAACTGAAAAAGTGCGTTGCTGAAGTGAAAACAAAAGGTAAAATGTGGTATTTCTGGAACAAACACGGTCTGTACTTTGCATCTAACAGTTTAATAAAATTAATAGGAAAGTTACATTTCATGCATTTAGTTTATCTCAATTCAACGGATGGAACAAACATCAATGCCCGCGTTCTCAAAGCAGAGCACTTTTATGATACGTTTAGACGGTCAAGTTAATTTGCCATTCTACTGTTCAATGTATAACCAAGATCCTATTTTAATTACCCGATTTCTCAACACCTGTAAGTTAAGCCATAATAACGTTGAACAATGATTTATTCTCAAAATATAAATAGTTTCGGAGCCTGAATTAATCCAGTCTGTTTTCGGGTAATTGTTATAATAGGGTTTACTATTTTTCAGCTTATGTTTCTTATATTATAAGGAAAAACAGCCTTATAATTAACATCATCATATCGTACATTTTTCAGTGAAGATATCAGTGTTGGTCTTCTGTTGACAACCCTTAAGATGGGGGCAGTATATTCCTCCAAAACGATAATATCTACCCACATGTCTGCACGGCGCTACAGCCCAGGAGAGTAACATATATTTCTCTTCTAAATTGATATCTCAATAGGATCATTAAGACGGAAACCCTCCGAATCTTAAGCGCCTATTGCCTCTCAGATAACCCACTCAGTGATTCCGGTCTGGTAGAAAGAAGCTTCAAAATACACCGGAAAAATAAGCAGATAATTAAATACTGAATATAGTAGCAAACAGGCAACCTCACTATTTTTTTGAAATAAATAGATTCTTCGCCGTTTCACAAAACCCACAATTTCATCTTAGCCTGAGCACGACGAATTCAGTGCAAACTTTAACACACTTTTTCATATCAACAGTAATATAATCGATCAGAGTCTGCGATTTTAAAGTGCTGTCATTTAGATTTTTGGACCAAGATATCTTATAACTGATACCACGAAGCAAATTCCTTCTTGTGGCGCTAATAATCACTAAAATAGTCAAAATCCCCACCTTTCTTAGAACCTAAAGATTCATTACTGTGTTCACAAGAGCCGACCACCTGTCCGTGTCCATACCCTCACACCATATTTCCCTAAGCTACATTTTAATATTACCGTCATCTGCGCCATATTATTCCCAGTGTTCTATTCCCTTCAGGCTTGCCAGCCACAATTATGTACGCATTTCGCATCTCTTCGTGCGTGATACATATACGGCCTTATTTCATTATCCTTTATTTTATTATTCTAACATAATCTGGCAAGGAGTATAAATTACAAATGTAATCATTATGCAATTTTCTCCAGTCTTATGCTAATTCATCCTTAGATACCAATATTCAAAGTACTATGTGTATTTCTCATTTAAACTACCAGCATGTACAACTTGTCACACCCATCTTGTAAGCATTAGTTTAATTATCTTGTTAGCATTAGACTAGATGAGCAGTGAATATTATGACGGTTATTTAGTAATTCTCTTCATCCTCCAGTTACTGTCACATTCTACAATCTAAATAATACTCTCGGCGCTTTGTTCTCGAACATAGCCCGCAAATTCCAATTATAAAGTGCATACGGAAACTCATTAGGTGATATGGCTGTTTTTTTTCTAATTATGTTACGTTTCTTGCCAGCTTCACTTGCCATCAGACTTTCAGCAATGAGTAATTAAGCTAAGCGTACTAGTGAAATTACCAGTAGACAAAAGTTATAAACTGTAGGAACAACTAACGCGAAGATGTCGCGTTAACAAAGGCCCTCATACAGATGCCAGTTAAAATTTTACTGTTCGCTATCTCTGGACAAGTAAAGAGAGGGGAAGAAAACTAAAAATATCGAAGATTATTTTCGACTCATCGACCTTGAATTTTCAGTTGGTACGGACGGGCAAGTGAGAGTTTGTTTATCCCTGGCTATACGTTAATTAGACTTTGCGAATTTGTATGTATCATTCTCTTAATATCGATTAACTGCAGGAAGAAACAACAGTTAATAATCTACTCATGCAACAGGTATCACACTTCCACACTCAGAAATTTATTCATCATGCCACAATATTTCAAAATTCTAGGCCCCAATGAGATCTATATTTTAAATCATGTACGAATGCCAATTATGTGTACAACGCGTCGATTCTTTGATCAGAACGACTTTCTAATTGATCTTTATGTAAAGTAACTTCTGAACCAAAACTAAATTCAGACCTCCAATACCAAAATTGTGTCGAAATCTGTCCAGTAGTTTACGATATCAAATTAAGTGGACAAACTTTAGAATTGATAGCGAAAAGTAAATAATTTAAAGAAGGCAGTAATGAGACATTTGAAGGAAAGTAGGATTAAGATCTTACAAATATGTGTTATATCAGAGGCCCACTATTCATTCAGCACTATTAAGTGTCTATTTTGTTCTATGTGATATTTTAATAGGCATTAATGTAAAGTAAAATAATTATCTCCTAGAATTAACATGTTATTTCAATGTTCAATTTCAGCTCTTCTGATGTAAGCAACAAATTAGACTGAATGATGCTCATTTTCTGTGTGTTCGTCTCTCTGCCTTCTCACTCCCGACAGCTACAAATGAAATAACAAACAAAAGCTATGCTGCAAGCGAAATTATAGGCCTCGGTCCCTTTCCTTTATGCTCGTTACGCTAGTAACACACAAACCCACATACACTCCGAAACAGGGAGGCGTATTTCAGACCATGCAAAATTTTCGTGTGTGTGTGTGTTCCGAAGCAACTGTACAGTTAATTCCCATATACTGAATTCATATGAAAGATACTGTACAGTACAGCGACATAAAACTATCATTTCTAATGTCGACAGTTTCAAACACGTGTGTCAACAGTACACAAAACTACAAATTCTGAATTATTTATTTAATTATAATATAGAAGTCATAAACACGGTTTCTTTTAACAGGTTTAATAGATATGTCATCGCAGTCGTTTACATTCGAATTCAAATATGGACATTTGGACTATCCTCGAGTTATTATCAAAACAACCATGAAACAAACAAGACAGAGTACTTAAGATTTACTCTTTAAAATTGTATTCATTACAGAGAAACTAATAGCAGGAGCAGTTACAATTACTGGACCGGTCAAGACATTTTCACTGCTCTTAGAGAACCTAAACTTTCACAACTACATTTAAAAAACGATCGCCACAGGACCCTGGCCAGAAGACGTTCAGTTCAATCCCCGTGGTCAAACTGTTTACCTAAGATTCGTTTCGAAGTCACCGTCCAACTTTCATAATTCCTCACGGTATCACAATTAAAATTTTATATGCATTTTTTCCATCTGCTCCGTATTTCCTCCTCATTTATTGTATTATTACAAACGAAATATTAATTTGTGAGGTTAATAACATCAGTTGCCTAGATTTAAACAAAATAATATCGTCAGAGTTCTTCTGGGTTGTGACACCGTGTAATCTTGCAGATGGAATCCAGCATTTCGGAAGAACGTTTCGTCTTCATCTTCACGTTTGAAGTCACCGATACTATCTATAAGACTACAACGCGCTAGAACCCAGAGAAGAAATCGCCCTGTGAACCTAAAAGCTGAAAGTATAGTTCGTGACTGTAATCTTGAAACTTGCGGGGTGAGGAAGTGGGGTGAAGGAGGAAAGATAGCGTCTGCCTTTAACGCTTCAGACTTCCTGCATTCCTTGCAAGTCTCAAGATTACAGTCGCGAACAGTAAAAATCGTGAATTTCGTTGTACCCTTTCACTTAGATTTGCATCTTTATAACCTGCACCCGACCTACAGCACGAAGTTAATAACTGGCCTTCCTGTGTTCATAATCTCACCCTTTGCCTTTTCTTTGTTTCGCTGCAGACGAGCTGCTGAAGAACTTCGGATACCAGGTTCTCGGCGGAGTTCTGCTGACGGCAATGGCGTTAGTTCTGTTCGCGACGGTCAGCTACCACTGCGCCGCTACGTGGCGCTGGCTCCGGGGTCTGGCCAGAGACCCCGATGGACATGCACATGACGCCCTGGCCAAACAATCTGCCATAAGAATCAGTCATTCTTTGCCCGACCTCAAGACGGACCCCACCCGCCAGGAATACGTACAAGATCCCAAGGATGCAAAGAAGGTAACTCTCATACTGAGGGCAATTTTGAAATTGTTTCTACAACTCCATATCCTCGTAAATTAAGTCTAATTTGATATTGTTTCGTCAGCACGTTTTACGCCAGACAACACTACCATCCGTCCCTACGCGTCATCAGACCTTCCAGCGTCAACTGTCCCATCGCTTGGACCTCCCTAACATTCAGTTCAGCGTATGCAGCCTGGAACATAGAGCCGACTCCAGCATTGGTCTCATCAAGGTAAGAAGCAACCGTTTATGTTTCATTAACACTGCATCGCGGTTTCTTCCAAGTGTGGAAGAACGTCTTTCAAATACCGGATATCCTGCAGGTTAATTCCATGGCAATGTATTAAAATAAGTCAACATACTTAGCCAGTCACATTTCACACATTCAGTCTCATTAGACACTGTGAAACATTTGCAATTTAAAAACTTAA
This sequence comes from Zootermopsis nevadensis, assembly GCF_977971745.1. Taxonomy (NCBI): domain Eukaryota; kingdom Metazoa; phylum Arthropoda; class Insecta; order Blattodea; family Termopsidae; genus Zootermopsis; species Zootermopsis nevadensis. The sequence goes on along the minus strand of NW_028259154.1, from coordinate 20,672,605 downwards.
GATCAGAACTTGGCGGCAGATAAATGCAATCTGCATTACCGAACTGCTTTGGCAACAACTTTATTGTATAATTTAGGCTTTTAGGTAAGAGCAACTATGATAACTGTGTATTTACTACGGACTTTTTAAAGGTCAAGAATGGAAGACTGTGCACTGAATTTGGTCCATTATAAAGTCCAGTTTTAGGCTGTGGACTAATTTTGATTAAAATTAAAACTGGAGTAAAAACTAAGCACTATTTTGGAAACGTGCTTTTGTATTTATCAGTTGAATACAACCTGTATTTTACATCAACCTGAAAACAAGCTTGCTTCTTCCCAAGAGTGTCTCATCCTACAAAATTATTAACGACAAAATACAGATCTTGTTAAAATCTCCAAGTCTTATAATAAATATATTTCGATGTGGTGATTAAATTTCAAAATAGAAAGAGAACTATTTCAGAACTGTGTGGTGTGTTATATGTAGCGAAGAATGCATTTGAAAATACGTGTTGGGGCACTCTAGTGCGCTCTTATATCCTAAACAAGCACGCAATTTTCCCGACCATCTTTGCTCCGTTTAAAAGGTCCAATCAGGCTGACTAATGAACCCCTGCTGTATGCAATTACCAGACTTATTTGCATGTAAAAGAGATTCTGCCTCATACCACAACGGCCAGTTCATTGTCAGCCATACTTAGGACATCCACACGTCGCCATGTGAACACAATGACTACCTAATGTCACATCAGTGACATTGTTCTTAATCAGTACCTCTTGACAGTCGCAATGCCATCGAAATAAATCCATAAGTCTAGTCTCCTAAAACACCAGCTTTCTCAGTATGCAACTATGTTAAGTATTAAATAACTGTCTCTCACATTATCCCAAATCATTTCGCGGGAGTACGGAACCCGAACCCGATTAAGTAAAGTGACTGCTTATTAAATAAGAGATCTGTATTCTATTCCTGGAAGAGCAGTGACTTTTGCCTTCGTCTCTACATCCGGATAAACTCCGATGTCCATTCAACATATCTAAAGGGAAGTGAATTTCCCGAAGCGTGAAATTACCTCCATCTAATCAGTATATGAGCTATGTATACGTAAAGCATTCCCTACATAATACGTAAACCCTTCCATCCCGCGATACTTACGCGGAGGTGTAACTCTATTTTGAATTCTTAGATCCATTATATTCAGCATAAGACCTGCTGGCTATAAAATTATTTCGTAAAGGGACGTTCACTATGTATAACCCAAACAATATTACCGATCGTTACAGATTTTCTACTTAGTAGTAACATTAAATATTCCCATTATTGTTTTCCGTTATAACTGATTGTACTTCAAAAACCAAGAACCACTATTTTATTATATCAGAATTTATAATAGCAATAGGATTTGACTAATTGGAGACATTTCTACACGTTTACGTCGCTTATAACATTACAAAGTCAACCACAAAGTAACACATAATTTCTCTGTTATATTTCTGTACTCGATGGATGCACACAGATCAACCAACTTTTAACGCACAGCATATAATTACAACGGACGGCCTTCTTACGCATGAATCTCATCAAAATCTTTCTTAAATTTTCGCCACAAAGTGAACAGATTTGGTTGTGTGTATTTTGTACCCATTCTTCATTAAATTCCCACCCCAAACCAACCCCTAGAGTGGAATGTGGGTGTAACCACTTTTATAGACATGTCTAGATGTGGCGGTAGCTCAGAAGAACTACTTGTGACTATCAATCCACTTACCAATGGTGTAGCGGCCATATTCTGGGCTCGTACACGGGATGTACGTGTTCGCATTGTCTACTGCATCTACTGTCCTGGTCCTTTTCAAGCCATGCAGGTGAATAAGGGCGCATAGCCTCGAAAGTAACTAGTGTCTGCTAACTACTCATCCTCGACCTTCCTACCAACCTCCACGCTCTTGTGCTCGGAAACAAGGGCTTAAGACAAGCACAATTTCTTCTTAATCGCACCAAACATCAAATATACGTAGCTATAACCTCTGCACCTGAAATGGAGTCGTCGTGTAACTGAAGATATGAAAATGAAACCGTCTACCTTCCGTCCTGTAAAATTAATGCCCCCACTCTTGGTCTCAAGAGTTTATGAAAAATGGGCATCAATTTATGTCCATTAGTTTCCAGTTATCCTGCCTTATTAGCCAGGAAAAGCGAAGCGACGTATAAAAAATTCTTGTACAGACTTCCACATTAACTTTCCTTCTAACCTAAAAGTCACTGCTTAACGATTCCATATCAAGTAAGCAATTACTGACGCCTCGGGAAAAATGTTGGTGAAGTGCTGCCACCATACGGCATGGCAGCTCCTGCCATTAATCACTGCTCGGAACGTAATTACGTGGTGGTGTGGGGACACACGCTCAGAGGAGCCCGACCCGCTAAGGACACTGTCATATGACCGATCGAAGCGAAGAGGCTAGCTTGATTCATCTCGCCTACAAACGAGCAATGCAGACAAGGCACCAGTTTAGTTCTTTATCTGATAACGGTTACCGAGTTAGATATTCTCTTTCCTTCGTGCATATTTCATCAAGAAAGAATACACAGTTTTATTCCGTTCCAACGTAAATTTTTTGTACCTTAAAATTCGTTCTCAGAATAGTATTTACAAACTCAGTTCCTACCTCGGAGAAAACACAAACATCACTTGGATAATGCTGTGTATGTAAATAACAGCTGTTTATTCTGAGCATCATACGAAACACGGCAAAACACCCCGCAGGCAAAACGTAGTTACTAAATTCTACAGCAGGTGATACACATAATTACCACTACACTTCAGAGCGTTAAATGATACATTTCACATAGAACAAAATGGAATGCAATCACATGAAGAAAAATCAAAAGTTACATCAATTTCTTTAGAGTCAGTTGTTTTTTCCTTCATTTTAATTTTTTATCTTAGACAATTTTCATTTGTTGAAATTTTTCAAAACGTTTTACATTATACAGTCACGGGTAGAGAATTTTTTTTCTAAAGGAGGCAGAATTTTATGTATTCCAGGTTTCACTTTAGTCATGTCTTACTCTGTAACGTAATTTAAACTAACGGTCATGCTTTGTCGATTTTACGACAAGGCGTATAATTGAACTCTTAAAGGCACAGCAGCTTAATTAATGTGTGTAGACATCACATGTCATCTGAAGAAAGAAACTGAAGCAATGCTTACTCAACTGGAAAACTAGGAAACGCTGGTTCAATACTTCCCCCTACCCCCCACCCTCTCACTGATCGACAGAATAGAAAACCTCTTTCTTGGAAGTTACATCTGCACTGAATACGATTAATCACGCATTATAAATGGATGCGAGGAACCTTTTATTACCTCATAACGTTGGTAGTGATGGGGAGGTGTGAGTGGGTTTAATGGCGCGTCAGTGTCTGAGGCTATCCGCGCCGGTATAAAATTCAATTTCAAAGTAGTAGTTGTAGGTTATAAGAACTACCTATCCGCTGCTGATGCAAGCAACGAAAAGGGAGCGTTTAAAACTTTAAATCATGTCCTGTCTGTCTTACAAGCTCCATTAATGTGCACACCTTACTTTATAACGCATTTTTAGAAATGTAAATATAATTTATAACCAACCTGCATATGAATATGAATATCACCATGTGTTACATTTTATCTCATATTCGTTAATTCGCTTTAATTACGAACTCATCAGACGAAGAATGCAAATCATGATGATTCCCATCATGTAAAAATTGTCACTTCATCTCGTTCGCGTCCAAATATCATGGTAATTACTTTATTTTCAAACACCTCTTAAAATAGAATAATAAAATCTTCCCGGGTGACAAGCCGGATAAAAATGGAATCGTAGTCCAACGTTTCGGAGATACTCTCTGTCTCTATCATCAGAGAATGCGAAGGGTTGCTGCAGTTTGCTGTTTACATCTACCAAAAATGGTGTCCTTTCATATACGGCCTTTGGCCAATAGGGAACGCGGATGCACCCATCTATAAACAGTCCACTCTCTCCCTGATGATAGAGGCAGCAAGGACCTCTGAAACACTGGTAAACTTCTACCAAACTACACGGCGCAACAACCCAGAAAACAGCCATCTTCAGACTCACCGCCGTGAAAACCTCAAATCCTACAAGATATTTCTATGTTTACTGACAATAGCAAAGTTTTCGTTCTGTTCTGACATTCTCGGCACACGGTGAAAGCAAAACTACTGTGTGGAGGCGGCAGAATTGCGAAAGTTCTTAAAGTTGGTGCTTTCAAATCTACACGTGTGTGCTAATTACACTTTGCCGCAAAAAGTCCGAAACAAAAGTTACTCTTCGTCTGTGTACAGTACGAACTAAAAAGAAGTGTAAAGACAGTGAGAAGAAATAATTTACTAGATTGCCTCACTGTTTTGTAGTAAGCTAAGATAATTATAGACAAACTCAGTAACAAAGAGCACTTAACCTAGTTCCAAAAACATAACGTTTATCGCTTAAGCGTATTTCTCTGTCGCGTTACATATACAGAGTGAATTTCCTGTGAGAGTGATTTTCAAATTAATCTTACGTGATCAGATTGAACATTGAAATACTTAATGCCCCGTAGTATGTTACAAGTAATCTCTAGTTTAACATAGAGCTGTAGGATCTATGTAATACAAACTGTGTTTCGGAAAACTAATTTTTAAAAATATTTAAATCATTATGCTTCCCGAATAAACCACTAGGTTTCGCGAGATGGCTCTTCCACCGTCCTTAAATGAACTTGCACAGTCGGGCCCATTAGAAGAAGCTAATCTCGGTCTGTGGACCTTCTAATGGGTCCGACTGCGCAAGTTCATTTAAGGGCCCGGGAAGAGCTATCTCCCGAAACCTAGTGGTTTATTCAGGAGTATAATGATGTTTTAAAAAGAAAGAAAAAATTGAAATTAGTAATTCAACAGTATTTCAATAACATTTAGAGATGAAGTGTTTCGGGACTGTACCTACTTCTGTCTTCAGTAAGTGGTTGCCACTATAAAAACAAACGTCGTATATATTTATGAAAGTTTATTTAATATACATGAAATTTCGGAAGTTGGCTCTATTACCATTTTCAAATGATTATTCTACAACCTGTTCTGTTTTCAGATGGCATTTCCAAGATATACATGACAATTCGGCAGATGGCTGTACTCCTAATTTAACGTAATTCAGTTCTCAAATTATTGGTTGTTATTGTACGGGTAGATATATATTACATCGGTGGAATATTCAAATTAAAGAAGTTTTAGGAGTTTATAACATTCCTCTTTAGAGATGGTTGCTTTTCATACGGGTAGAAACAAAACAACGTACATTTGATATGTATTGCACATGACGTTTCGGTGTTGGATATACTTCTGTCAGTCATTTGCAATCTCTTACCGTTGTACTAGGACTAGGTTTTCCATCTTATCAAGTGTGAATCACGCTGAAACAAATTTACAGCGCATAAACTGAGCTCAGGTATTCTAAGGGAATATGTGTATGTTTCCATTATTTTAATTAATTTCTGCCTCGCTCAAACTGAACAACTGAATGACGTATTTGTGCGTACTAATGAATATTTATTATATTAAAACACAAATTTCATAAAACAACACATCCATTCTTCTGCACGTTATGATTAGAAAAGTGCATAATGATTATTAAAAATCCCATAAAATTCTATATTTTTTTGTATACAGGGAAAAATAGTCAGTGGGACTAATGCAGCTTAAAACACAACGAAAAGCCTATAAATAAATAAAAATATGCCTAGATAGGCCCTAATCACGAAATTCACATCAATCTGTCAATAAATTACGTGTTTCTCTATACTTCCCGAAAACTAAAGATTCAATTCAATTCAATTAATTTATTTACGTGTTTGCCAACAGCAAGAAGCCAATAACAGGCAAACACAGAATACATACAATAATAATGAAATAATAATAGATAATAGTAAACAAACGGATTAACTAAACTTATACATGTACAGTATTAAATGTAACTGCCAAGTACAGACAAACCCAAAATAGAAACAATATTAACACAGAGAAAAAAATGAAAAAATATAAATAAAAACAAAAAATCCACCTAGGGAACACTAATATAATTGTAAAACTTCAGAGAATATAAAAATGTATCACATACACATTTGTATATAATTTGTAATTGTCGATATTTACTGTCGATTAAGATGGCGCATCTTCAACTTTATAGCCACATAAAGGCGTTAACTTGGGAGCCTACTGTAAATAAACTTCCTTAGACATATTAATAATAGTTATATTTTAGATTATTATTTGTACTGTAAAATGAGGCATAGATAAGGCACCGATCCTTGAAAAATCAGGTGATATTTTATAGGTTTGATTATCAGAAATAGGTTATATCTATCAAACGTTTCTCAACAAACGTTTATGTACATTTCACGGCAGTCCCACTTCACGTCAAATTCATTGTACCATACCTAAATTAAAGCAAAGTCTGTTGTATGCGACTGATTCTTCATAGGAAAAAAGGCTACGTTAAACGAGACTACAAACATGGCTTACTCCATTTCGGTTTGCAACCAAATGGACCCAATTTCTTGACAAAATTATTGTTATTGTTCCCTATCCAGTGAAACGGATAATTAAAATCACAATGCATTCATAAAATTATTTTTGGTACACGAATTCTCCCGTTCTTATCTACGGTAACCAAGTTCCTCATTATGTCTACACAAAAAATTAAAACTCTCTAGGTGCCAGTAAACTCGGAGGAGAGAGATCATTTCGATATTCACATCAACTTCCACTTCGTGCTCAGCTTTATCTAAACTACAATTCGAGTATTACAAATCATATCTCCTCGTTGTTTCCTCTTACTTGCGATTCCATAAACTTTCCCCAAGGCAGAAATGTTGCTCCCAGCAGATTGTCTCTCTCTGTGCTTTGAATTTGAAGCATAAAGAGATTCATATCGACAGGTGATTTGCAAGGATAGAATGGAATCTGCAATACAGTAGGCTTATAGTTACATGAGGATTTTAAGGCAGCTAAGATTTTGATGTTGGTCATCTGCATTTTCATCTTCATTCCTGAAGATGGAGGTAGTATGTTCCTCCCATATGCAATGTATTTAGCAGAAAATCAACAAGTGGATATATTTAAATGATAATCTCTCTCATCTTAAAGAAGCCCCTCACTGTAGCGGCAACTTCTCCGACTGCAGTGTACTACATGTAATCTACATTCTGTCTGACAGGCGTTAATATTCTTCTAATTACCAGTACTGAGCACCAAGATATTTAAGTCATGTCTACAGATATTCCAAGCTTCCTCTCATAACAAAGGGTAGGGAGATTCAATACGTGAGACAGGTAACATAAGACGAATTTGCTTAACACACGAAGTAAAATGCCACATCCTGGTGAAAAAATCATTATGACGATTAAGTCTCTTATAGCCTAATCGCGAAGAAACTATTTCGCGAATGCTATCATCTCATATTTGTTTGGCCATCCATCGTCGGAGTGCGTTTAAAATTGCGGCCAAGCTCACCCCTTCATGACGATAATTACATTTTCTGCTGAAACTATCTATGAAACGTAGCCATACATACCAAAACAAATTTGTGTCGGATATGTCAATAATGACATTCACATAATAGATTTCCCCAAATGATACACATGCCAGCATCCAGCTTTGCCTTCAGAGAAGTAACCGTAGTTGGGAAGGTAAAATTATGGCAAAATGAGTACATGAAGCATTAGACTGACTCAGCTGGCTCATAAAAAGGACCAATGACAGACCCTATTGATGCATAATCCATGAAGGCGAGACTTTTTTGACAAACTGATTACCTGCGGACTTAACAAGACAGTATAATTATTTATTCGATTAAAACTTAAAATTAAATTCCTATCTGTCCATAATCTCCCATTTTACACGAAAAGCTAATCATTCCTGTGCTGCACATTGCGATTTTTCAACTAAATTAATAATATATAAATACGTACACAATATACCTTACATGGGGCTATATGACATTTCTAAACAGAACTTAAAAAAACTATTTCTTCCTACTTTAATTTTCCTCTGTTAGTCAATAACTTAATACAGCGTCGTTCCTATCCGGACCTGAAAGACTTTAAGGGTACGTAGAGGAACAAACCAACCTCCCGTTATTGATGAAGTGGTGCTTAAATAAGCGTGGGGATAAATTTACCATTTAGATAAAATTATCTACTTCAGTGGCTAACAGTCGGAATTTTTAAAATATCGTAAATTTTCAATGGATGAGTGGAGCAGTCATTCAATGTCGTTATTTAAAACAGCATTTGAGACTTTTTGCATCTCAAATTTCTAATTTAAGCTACTTTTTACTGTTACTAATTATATTATTCTGCGTATTTTATTAAACTATATAACAGTTCCCTAGTTACTTGAAGGAGGTCTAACTTTAAATCACAACTCTTTGCCTCTGAGAATGAAATACGCACGAAACTGTTGCATGTCATTTGTTACAGCCGGAGCTGTACAAAAAAGAGATGCTAGCACGTCAGACGAGCTCTGATAGCTCTGTAACTGGGGAGATGGAGTACTGTGGCAAGTTGCACTTCGCGCTCCGCTACGACTCGGAGATAGAAGGGCTCGTCGTCAAGGTAACCACAACCACTCTACAGAGTTGCAACGTAAACAAATGAAAGAGAAATTCACAGCGACCCGTTCACAATCTGATCCCGAGAGAGAAAAAAACAGTTCACTTTTACACGAGCAGAAATTCGTTTGCAAGAATGTAGAGACATCTGTTTTCCTTAAAAATGCTTCCATCAGCATACAAATTGGACATACACTTTATTCTTCTAGTCAGACGCTTAGCATATTTTGATTCTGTATTAATTGTAAAATGAGGAATCCTTTTTAGACATTCGACGGGACTGTGTCATTGAGATTGATCAATCTTAAGGCCTCTGCTTAAAACAACACAGATTATTTATATGTTGACCGCGATTCAAATCCAAGGCCCCAGTATCAGAAATAACCAAGATTGTATTCACCACAAATTAAAGGGGAAACAATGTTTTAAAAAAATCAATTTATCTTCCACTTCTTTAAAATTCAGTAACAGAATCATTAAATCGTGACATCATACTTATTTTTCTAAAAATCTGCACTATCATCAAAAGAACAATACACATTAATTTGACCATATTTGTTATTATTCTAAATTCTACGTAGAATGCAGAGAAACCTGAGGTAATTTAGAAATTCTAATGAAATAGAGATTTGTACAAGTGGAAATTATACACCTAAATGGATAAAAATTGTAAGTATTTATTTATTTCTTATTTCCTCGCAATACAGCCTAAATTTTTTTAAGAAAAGTATGATTCGTAAGTTCTTTACAGAACTTATCAAAATTTATCACGCTAGTCAGCGCAGTAAAGTGTATTTTAGTTCCATTGCTGCAAAATATTTTGTTAATTTATTAATTAATTCTTCCCTTCGCAATTCAATAATGATCTAATTGTGCAGAATAAATTTTAAGACACAGTTTTGATTGTATTATAAGTACGTTGCTTTAGATTCAGTAACAGATTTAATTGCAGGTTTTCAATTTTTTATTCTGTAGGTACTACAGGCGCAGGACCTTCCAATCAAGGATGTCAGTGGAAGCAGCGACCCATACGTCAAAGTTTATCTGTTGCCGGACAGAAAGAAGAAATTCCAAACCAAGGTCCATCGCAAAAATCTTAACCCCGTTTTTAATGAAACCTTTATCTTCAGGTGAGTACGCCCTGTGGGTCATTTTTGATGAATAAGTTCGATAAAAGTTAGCCTATCACATTTTCACTTACATCAGTACTGAGGTTGCTATTTTATTTACAACCCAGAACAAATGTCCGACTTTCCGGAACTGTGGCATTCCTGAACAGGTAACGTCGCCTTGGAATATAAGCACGTCATAAAGACGTGTAGTAAAACTTCACTCGTTCCAATGCTGACATTAGATTTAGACGACGTCTTACGTTCAGGTTCCGACCTCTTCAGCCCCGACGAAAGAGCTGCCGATAATCACTGGCTGGGAGACAGAGTCAGCGCCACAGCCTGTGTGAACTTGGTGGCGAGGAGAAAACGTCTAATCTTTGCGGGAATCGAACCGCTGTAGACAGTACAAAACACTTCACCGACTCAGCTGTCTAAACACAATTGAATTAAATCATCAACATCTGTCAGTGAGAGTTTGACCACTTCTTTGCCAGTTTTGGCGTTAATTAAGTATCTAAAAAAGTCACCTTCAATTTATTAATCCACGTGGTTTGTCAATACGTCAACACAGATTCTGTTATCGATTCTTCTAATTCGTGTCCATTTCTGTTGTTGCCCATCCATGCGTATTGAGCTGCTTAGTTTAGTTTCTCCCGCCACGTGCCGTAAAGGCGTTTGGGGTGAGTGGAGGTATAGCTCCTCTCTTCCTTGACCCCGGCACTAGATAGGGGTGAGTGGTCAGCATCACGGTCCGGCCGGCTTTACCTCCGGGAAAGGACCCCGGTGCCCATTGTAGAGGAGGCTGGGTGGGCCCCAGAGCCGGTCTGACACAGAGGCCAGATGAAAAATCCTTTATCCCCGTCGGGGATCGAACCCCGGCCGTCCAGCCCGTAGCTAGTCACTATACTGACTGAGCTATCCCGGCTCATGTATTTAGCTGCTATTCGCGTGAATTTCATGTGAATGGTTGTATTTCGGGTTTTGGCTTTTGTTCTCATTGTCCGATGAATTAATAATATTCGCATGTAATCAATAACAAGAGTTATTTTGTCTAATTTTAGTGTCGGATACGAGGACCTGAAGCAACGATATCTACAGTTTTCGGTGTATGACTTCGATCGGTTCTCAAGGCACGATCTGATCGGCCAAGTTGTTCTAAAAGGTCTCCTTGACAGCACAGACTTGCATCAGGAGCTGGAGTTTACCATGAACGTGCTATGCGCACCACAAGTGAGTCAGACATTTCATTTAATTACATAAATTTTTGGGTATCTGAACTAATTTGCACTCTTTCTACTAATCTGGAACGAAGAATACTATCGAACAATACAAAGGCCAATAATTATCCGAACTTGTAGGGAAGAATCTAAATTATTTCGGATCACTTATCAAACAATACATTAACTGCACTATGTAAATCTCATGGAACGTTATCAACAACAAAAATATACACTTAACTCCAGAGCGATAAGTTTTTCGTGAATTTCCTCAGTTCCTCCAGCCAAGAGCTGGGATAATATTTTGATAAAATCAAGGCAGATTCTTTTCATATCCTTTCCAATTTACTATTAAAAAATGTATTACTTGGCGGTATATAATCTGAACTGTTGACAGCGTCACCAAACAAATCACAAACACAATCATAAAACAGAATTAAAGCTGCTGAAATTGGTCTGTAGCGAACTGGACTGTGTGAGAAGCTGTTAACAGGAGGATGTTATGTTAAGCGATGTTTGATGATAATACAAAACCGAGAAGTGGTTTAGGGTGAACTTTTTTTTTTAATGTGGCACCATAATGATATTCTCATGCAGGCGACTGAACTTCGACTACTTAAGCTTAATTAATAATGAACTGGAAAAGTGCATGGAAGAAAGTTATAGTGGTATAATGTCCAGTACTATACCGGCACATATCACCATGAAAAGCATCAGTCAAGGAAGCAAGCCGCCGGGACAAAATATTGACCTGGGTCGTGTCGAATACGGAGCAGGTAGGCTAACGTCTCCTCCAAAACGTTTTTCGTCATTTATCACTAATATTATTATTATTATCCCATCTATCCACCACTTTATAGAGTACGTACTTCCATGTACCCGAGACAGACCTTGTCCCTAAGGTACATGGGGCAGCAGCTATTTCCGGAATCCATATTGTTTTTATCAAGTGCCACATGTATTATATAATTTTATTTTATGAAAGCGTCTTTCGGATTATGTTTGAAGTTCCCAAAATGGCGGTCTTCTGCAGTTCCCTGATGTCGTGTTCGCCCGGGATGTTGGCCAAATATTTTCTGAGCGACCTGGAGACAGTTTCTGTTGCCCCTATAACTTATTATTATTATTATTAGTAGTAGTAGTAGTAGTAGTATTTTATTAGTGTTTTTCATTTATACTAGTGTTTACCTAGGTATATTATTTTCTTTTTATCAAATTTCTATCTTTGTATTAGTCTTTGCCTGTCATAGGCTCTTTGCCGCTGAAAAACACTCAACAAACGAATTGAACTATTATTATTATTATTATTTAGTATTATTTATTGTATTTAGAATTATTAAATAGAATTATATTACTTAGGTATCGTATTTAGCCCATTTATTTGTGAAATATTATTCAATAAATGAATCGAATTATTATTATTTTATTATTAATATGGTACATTTAATATTTAGTTTCATTTGTTTGTTTCTTTTACTTTTATTATTATTGAAATAAATTAATTACTTATTATATTTTATCCTGTACTCTGGTTTAGTTGATTGGCTGTTATTGGCCTTTTTGGCTGTTGTCAAGCACTTAAATAAATAAATTGAATTATTATTATTATTACGCAATGCAGAATTAAAATCTACAGTTTTGCGATATTACTTTAAATCATACTTCGGGTATTATTACAGAAAACCAGAGTCTGGACGGCCTAAGTTAATCTTGCAACAGAGAAATCCGCAATTTTCGAAACTGTATAGCTCTTAAGGGCAAACTCAGAACTTTAATTACGATTTTTTGACAGTAATTTATGTACGATTAATATCAGTTCGACTTCTTGAAGCGGAAGCACAATGCGGTTTCGTATTGCGCTTTGTCTTTGATGCTTTTTCATAATCTACTGCGTATGAAAACATCACAGTTCACACTGAAATAGTTTACTGATGTCCCATTGCGCGTTCATGTATATAAAATGGAGAACAGAAAGCGATAATGAGAAATGCAGTCTGGTATAAACGATTCCATTCTCCCAAACAGTAGCTATGTTCTGAATTTCCCGGAATATGTTAGAATCTTCGCAGTGGAAACAAAGTAATTTTACTTCCAGAATATGAGTTACAAAACGGTAAGTTTAATTGTGTTTTCTTTAATACCATAACATGTTCATAGTTTCAATGCTCACATTTGTCTCAAATTATGTTGAATTCTGTATTAATGCACGTTTCAAATACTCACTGAGAGAGACGAGTTCAATTTTACACACACGTTAATAATTATAACGCCGAGTTACTACGAGCGAACAGACAGACATGGCGAAATTAATAATTATACTCTTGCAACTTCTTTGCGAACGCTTCTAGAAATGACATGATATTAACACAGAAATAAAGCAGCAAAACAGTAAGCATAAGATTTTACCGCACATCTGAAGGCAGTAAAGTCGAAAGTCAACTTGCAGGGAATTTCTCGATTCGACTCTTGGATGCTATAGTAGTTCATACTTTGACACATCGTTATGCTTAGTTAGACTTTCGACTAGGCTAGACTAGACGGCCTATTCCATAATAAATGGATCAGACGAATGCACAGGCCGACACTTGGAATTTATTTCTTAAGAAGAGGCCCTTTATTGCTATAGACGAGGAAGGTATGCATAGTATATTTCAGAATGGAAGGGGAACTTTTGTGCGAGAAAAGCAGCTGGGAAAGTGAACTAATAAGGAATTAAGACTCATGTATCTTCCCTTATACGCTGCAAACATTACGCAGTGCATCCCCGGATCACAATGAATGATAAGAAAATTGGATCTACCTCGGAGAGAAAGCAGGAGAAACGGAATATAAGCGGAGGCCCAGGTGCGCTTGAGCTAACAAACTGGCAGCGTGGAACGAGTTTTCGGACAGTAGTTTAACACAAAGGAAAATACTGATAGTGGCCCTGTTTCTTTAAACAAAACACTCCGAAGCGGAGCGTAATGGCAAATCACCTTTACACATGTAATAATTCACTTGTCTTATGCACAATTTCCTGACTAGGTGTAGTGAGCTTCTTCTAAACTAACATGTTAGTCACTACCAGAACCTGAATTTCGTTCCATTACGAAGTCCCCTTACTGTTTCAAAAGGATTTAACCACTATATTTGGCAGTTAATTCAGTTAGCTTTACCATTCGGGTGGTAAAATAGGCCAGAACAGCCACAAAATAGTCAAGTCTCTTTTTAAACTTATTTATCTCAGCCACAAACGTCATTCAGTCACTATGTTCTCTGTTTACCCCGTGATATATTGTATTGCACGTCGCATCTCCCAGGAGAAGCGGAAAACTTTTAAACTTTGACTTCCAGAGTAGAGAACTGGAGTCTTGAAAATGGTTATCGATTTTCAGTAACTGAGAGAATAAGTACACAGTTTACTAAAGGACGAACGGATGTCTTCCAGAACATTACTGTTCCTATGATTCTGGGTGCCGGATGCATCTCGAGAAGGCAGGCGAGCTGCTGTTATCCCGTCTCTATGCTACATCTTCGAGCTGAATGACACAGCTAACAACAAAGTCCATCAACAGACACGAATCTGAGTCAGTTTCACCAATCTCCAAACCCTACCACCTACCTGCCTAAGTTTAATCTTAATGTTATCCTATCATTTCCTCCTCGCTCTTTCACGTAAACCTTTCAGCCTAAAACTTTTAATTCAAAAAGCTTGTAGTCACTTAATATCCCAAAACACTTTCTTGACACGAATTCCAAATACTCTCACGTCTTATGGCTTCAAATACGTGTAATTTATTTCATTCCATCAACCACGTTTTATACTCACACTAAATTAGAGAAAAGGTTATTTTGTTTGCCGTCGTAAAATTATAGATTGAGGGAGTTCTCAGCGTTTCAAGACCTGTGGATACATTTACCCTTCTATCTACTCGTGGGCTGTTGAATTACAAATGCCAATTGATTAAAACAATGGAGATTGATTTCAAATGCTAACTTACTGTCACAAAGAGATGCAGATATTACTCCATATCCTAACAAATTTGTTGTTTTGCTACATTTATTATATAGATTTAACATTGCAAAAGTACACATCATAGGGCCGCCGGTTAAGAATCCCTGTTTAATACAGACCTGCCTTCTTCTCTTCCTTTTGGAAAGAAACACGAGAAAACCATTCGTACCTAACGCATAACTTCGTCGCTTTTCGAAAAATCTTTAAGCGATGTATGACTAGTGACCTGTTACATAAATATTACTGGCAACAGAAACATATGTTGTGAATAAACAGAATATAGGCAAGCAGGGAATATTCCTTGTCGCACGTGTGCTGTATTATACGCGGCCAAACAAAGCTGTTATCTGTCATGTGACGTCACTTGTTTCGGAAACTCAAAACTGAGCGGTGTGGAGAAGGATCAATGATAGAAAACCAGACCTCCTCCTGCACCGCTCCCGCTGAGCGTCCCTGAGAGGAGGGGCGTTCGTCGAAACATCGTTGCAGCTTAATGCTGACGCGGAGAAACCTGCACACAGACAGGTCCTACACGTGGCTTGAAGACAAAAGACGTCCTTTTCCATTCTTAACCTAAATCCCGAATTGCGTGATGCTAGTGTTCCCCACAAACGCAAAGCAACGCGAAAACAAGCAAATCAGAGACGTATTTTCAATAAACTCTAAGATGACAGGAAATTTTGGGGCAAGCACGTACTGTTTACGTTCTATTAAATGTTCAAATGTGGTCGCACATACCGAGGATACATCCAGCTATGATTTTGTAAAACAAATACAGATGAGCATATAGTGTCATTGACGCCAGTCTGTTTGTACAGGTCATATTTCAATACTATCTTCCAACCAGTTTATTTACTTCGGGGCTTTGGGCTAAAACGTAGCATTTTTCATTTGTCCCACGCCCATCTCATCCTGCTTCATTTGGTTACCTACACAAAACTGGTAGACAACACCATTAATTATGACGTTCCTCATCACGTAATTTTTTCCAACCTGTTACTACTTTCGTAAATCGTATCAGGCTGTTCTCCTCGGCAGCCTTTCATCAAACGTCTTCTTTTAAAATATAAGACCACTGCAATCTAATTACTGAATCTTCGAGTTCAATGACTCAAATACAAAGCACCTGAGATAGCGTGACAAAGACAGTAAAATAAATTTCAGATTGATCTGTTTTTTATGACTTACATTACATATAAAAAAGTCGAAGGTATGTTCATGTGTACAGCGTTCTTTAATCTGCTCATTTTAAACAGGAATATTCAAGAACGTTAATACATAATTCACCCGGTACAACTGAACGAATTTAACATATCGCATCATAGCACATTTATATAAACCACTCAGTAAACCACAAAGAATTCCGCTACTGCTCTAAAAAAAATATTGACTTCTCTTTACAATACAATGAGAAAGAGAGTTACATAGATGGGATTAAAAAGAACAAATATTTATTGTCCATCAGTATGAATGATTTGGAAAAAGAGTTCTATGTGAATGAACCACAAAGTAATTTCAAACTCGTTTTGCACCGCAGCTCAGTTGTTTCATAAAACAAAATTCACCTGCACTCGAAAGATAAGCCGCATTAATAAAGTCGGGTGAAGACTCGAATCAAATACGCAGAGTGAATACTAGACTGAAAATTGAATAGATTTTTTCTGCACCTGTTACAAATGCATGTGGTTTTCAATAGAATAAATTTTGTTGTACTCTTCATAAAGGAATCATAATTTATCATCATTATCACTGTCAACCTTCCACCTATTAGGAGCAGGGGGCTTCCGTGCTCTCATTCCAGCGTCTGTAGCGTCTCCCTAAGATCTCTCCACATTTTTTTTTTTTGGTAACGTAGTGAACTTTGAACGGTATTTTTGGCGGGACACACGTGTTTACCCAGGCATCTCTGTAATCTTCTATCAATATTTTTAATGACCCGAGAGACATAAGGACACATTTACGAGACCTACAAGTTACAGTGAAAGAGTATTCTTTATATCTTTGGTAGGTTTCCAGTGGTTACAAATCCAATTTATTCCCCCCCCCCCTCCCACCCTCAAAGAACAACGATAGGAGGACATTTCAACCGACACGGATTTGAAAAATACGCGCACATACGCTCATCAGATTAACTTTTGGACTGGCCTGAAAAAAAAACAGTGCTGTGAAGAAGCTACTTTCATCTACATTTCTATGCCAAACAGCGTTCTCATAATGCAGCGACAGAAACGCAACCAGGAAATTTAATTTTTTTGTATATAGGACTGTAAATTAAAAATACGTAGACTACTGAAATAAAAATAGGTTTTATTTCGCGAAAATATTTCATAACCAAAACGGATTTTCGCAAATTAACCCGTTTGCGATCCACTGGTACAGAGACAGGCCTATAAGTGATGACAGTTTAAAGTACGTAATATGGATTACAATTCGCTCCAGTTTTTTAACGAGTAATATGATTTGATAAAAGAGTTCGTCAATAAATTTTAACTTAGGCACGTTAAAAACACTAATGTTTTTACATCACCTGTGATCTATGTATTGCTGTGCTTTCGTGAACAATAGTTTCGGTAGTGCTTTCATCATAAATATATATATATATATATATATATATATATATACTATATACACATGACAATGTAGGTGTGGTATGGAGTGGTAACACTTTCAATTTCAGCTCGGAGCATTCAGAATGCAAAGGTGTACTCACTGTAAGTGGAAAGCGCAATGCGGTACAGTTAGACCTTTGCAGTCTTCTTATTACAAATCTTGTGTTTCCACTACCGGAGAATTGGAATGTGTGTGTGTGTGTGGAATTCTTTTATCTTTAAGAGTTTCAAACATTTCCAAATTAAACTATTATAGTTCTTATAACTTTTAAAGTTAAATAGGTGTCTTCTAAGCCTATATTAAGACAAAACATTCTAGATAAAACTAACTAATAAGTTTATACAGCGTCATTGTTTACACGGCAAATTATATGAATTTATAGGACGTATAACAGACTTTATTTAATGCATTAAGCTTTATAAATGTTTTTCCATAAACAATGAAGTAAACTCCGTTTCAAATAATTCATTTTCCACTCTTACACAGCTGTACTACATGATAGCCGGTGACCTAACAGTACTGGGTATTAAAACACCCTGGAATCGCGTTTATTATAAAAAAATTAGGTCGCTCATCTCTATGAAATTTCCGAAATGACACGGACCTAACGAAAAACATATTCATAATAAACGCAGCATAATGTGTCCATGTGTACGACAGGCCTTATAGAAGTTTGCTATGTAATAATGGTCTAATCACTTACCATTTTGAAGACATTTTCCGAACCCTTGGAGGAGGGGGGAGCGGTGATTTTTTTTTCTTGAATCTTCCCGTGAGTTTTAAGAGTTCCTACTATTCCACTTATCATCACAAAACTACACATTTCACCAGTTACAATATTTTGTCTTCCGTACATTAACGGCAGCCACTTCATTCACCGGACTTGAAACGATACGATTTTCGGCGCTGGGTACCCCAGAAGAGCATTTGGTCTGCTACAGCTTGCACTCTACCAGACCTGAAAGAATGAATCAGACATGCTACACTTATCTTGTCATCGTGCTACGCCTACATCATGGAGCATCATTTTCAAGGAACTGCAGACTGGGGAAAAAAACAATTTTGAAGCCACTAATCCTAAAACTTGCCACTGGATTCAGTCCCAAACCACTTAACCCTTTAAATCTCAGTGGTAACTGCATCACCTGCATTTAGTCAATAACAATGCATTTTGGAAAACAAACACGTGAAACAAAAGGTTTATATTTTGTGCGTGTATACACAAAACAATGAACAGGCGAGAAACGAGAGGAGATTAACGAATATCATATTCATTTAATTTCATCCCGAGTAATTTTAAAGCTGAAACATTCTCGAAATATCCATTGTACTTTTCTTACACTATAATTTTAACAACAATTTTTATTCCTAAAGGTCTTCTTGGTTTTATTCATGTATATATCGATCCAGTTTCTTTCCTGACTTGTTATTGAAATTTAGGGTTATATCACCAAATGTTCATTACCGTGTTCACATGAGCCCTTCACTAGACCCAATATGAGCTAGTTAAATTACGTTTCGTCGTTCCAAATAATCCGTCTACGTATGAAGCTCCATTACATTCCGTAACATGTCGGTTTTCTACTGATTTATTAGTTTATAGTGATCCTTGTCTGTCACAAGAGGGGAAGGAAGATATGAATATTGAGGAGGGGGAGTGCAAAATCGAGCCCTGATGTCGGTAATTATCAGAAACAAGTCCGTATATGAACTCAACAGAAGACCGTTTAAGTGAGGTTAACTGTTTCCTTTCAATAACTAGAGAGCCTAACGCGTGTCCTGTCCATTATAACAGGAGAAGGTGGACTTGGGAGAGCTGATGTTGTCCCTCTGCTATCTGCCCACTGCTGGCCGCCTCACCATGACCATCATCAAGGGTCGCAACTTCAAGGCAATGGACATCACAGGTTCATCCGGTGAGTTTTAAAGTAATGCAAGAACTAAAAGCAAAATGCAACCTCGCGCTCACTGACTTCAAATATCATTAAATAATTTTAAAAAGTAATTACTAATGACACTTAACATTGAAGAAGTGTTTTCTATTAAATTTTATGTTTGTAATTGAATGTGTCTTCCGTCACGACCCCTTGGGGACGGCGGCCCCCGCTTTGGGAAACGCTGTTGTACGATGTCTGTCATAACTGACGGCCGTAAGATAAAAACTTTTTTAAGAACACTTAGTTCCAGAAGTAATTTTGATTTGATTCCTGCATACCAATACAAACCTAAGAATAAATAATACAATAAAATAATAAATTACACTTACAAATAGAAACTAAGCTAATGGTAACATACTCTGAAATAATTTTTTCCCCCTGAAAATGCGGTTCCAGTCCGAAAACTGTAACGATCAAAGAAATCGAATGACCTTAAAAATATACAAAGGTGCCCAGAAGTTTACGTCAGTTTCGAGTTATTTCCTGGCTTCCATAGAACACTCGCATAATTAATACGAAACTGTGTAAATAAATCTATCGGTAGACCTAATTTAGGGTAACTATACATACTGTATCAAAGTCTAAGAGTCTTGGGCTCACAGTAACTTCTATTATTACTAATCATGGGCCTTATTTCATACACTTTGGCCAGTTGCTGCAAATATGAAACAAAAACACTGCTTCGTAAAGGAGTACTTTACAAAGTTCTTTTGATAGGCCGTGATAGATGAGACCTTTTTGAAATTACTGTCACTTGCCTATCCTTCCTCCATCAAACAACTTCGTCGCTACAGCAAAGATTTATGACCCGTAGCAAGACGTGAAGCGAAATGAGGTGGGAAGGGGCTATTAAGTAAAGAGAACTTATTTCATCCTACGCAAAAGAAGCCGTGGATAAATTTAGAACTAGTGACCGAATTCCCCGGGAAAGCATTGATTGCTTCTCCAGTCACCATAACTACGTACGGGTCTAACGCTGAGAGCGTGTGTAAAGAGGAAAAAATATTCTATCAACGCGTCGCTTGACTTTGGAGTCTGCATGGTATTTGCCCCAATTCACAAAGTTAACAAAACAAAATTCAGGTCTTGTACGTCCTCTAGGTAACGTCTTTGTGATTCTGCGGATTACTTTTTCTTACCATAGCTCCCCTTAAGGTTACGTTATTTTGAAATATTCAAGGAGAACAATCCAACAGGAATACACGACTTTCATCTTAACTATACACGGTGGTCTAGCGGTTAGAACGCTGGCCTCGTAATCCTGGAGTCTCGGGTTCGATTCCCGGCGGTGCCCAAATTTATAACTTGTGTTGGGCAAGGCTGTGGTCTAGGCAACATGGAGTTTTCCTCCGGGGGCTTCCCCGGTTTCTCCGTAGCATCCCAACAATTACTCCATTCACACACAGAAGAAGGCAATGGCAAACCACTTCTGGATCATCTGCCAAGAACGTATATGAACAGGTCCCAGTCCGAGAAAAGGATGGAAGGATCCTGTTCATATGGACCTGTCGTCAGACAGAACACTAAATAAACTAAACTAAATACACATATAATAAAGAACAAAATAAATTAGGCAGGACGTACGTATTTCCTACCTGTGTACTACCATTCCTTCTGGTCTACAATAGGAAACGCATTTGCTCGGACAGTCTAAAGGTCAAATTTTTTTTCAAAGAAAGGAGAATAAATAAATAAAGAAAAATTCAAAGTTGTTTCTTGTCCAAGAACTACACGGTCAGGCGCGGATGCACACTACGGCTTAAACTCAGCGCTGGAACAAACTGATCGGTTTCAAATTCCCGTTGTATTTGCGCCAAGAGAAATAAGAGGCGAAAACAATAGCACCTGAGATGTGAAGAGAGACTTAGAAATCTCTGCTACGATTTGCCTTTCAGTTCGTACTCAGTTACTGCACTGAATAAGCGCACTTGATAGAAAACAATTCTACGTAAAAATTCGTCTGCAGGCGTAAAATAAGTTTCAAAATATAAGGCTATTATATTACGTTTATTTAAAAACACAATTACATCAAGCTACTGGCTCAATATTTCACAATAAGTTCGCATGCTTTATTATTTATGCTATATCAATATCAGAGCTGTCAAACTCAAGATGAATCGACTCCTGTACATTCTGACACAAACAAATGATCCGCTTTATCGGAGTGGCCGACTTGAAAAAAGAAGACAAATTCAGCACTGATATTCTTCAGCACGAAGACGTTCGAGCCCACTATACCCTTGACGTATTCAAAGTAATAACACATCACCCTACACATTAATATAAATCTTCGAAGGCAGGTTCAAAAATAGTAAATAATATCAAAATATGTTCATGTAGTATGGATTAAAATATGTCGAGAAAAAAGGTACATCCATCTTCCATAAATATCACCAGCGTTATCTCTTTTAGTAGGTCTATACTTGATTGTAAGAACAGGTATTCAAAATAATGTGATGAGTCTTAAGACTTCTTACGTTATTAGTTATTAAGTGACTTCAGCGAACCGTTTCAACCGTAGAGGTATGAAACATCAAATGTCACGGAATATTGCAATGAATAGAAATCACATGCAAAATATTCTTGTGGCCTACTTCAAGATGTCGTGGGGGAAAAAGGAAGCTTCGCAAATCTCAAGGTGTTCCCGCGAAAGTGCGTCTGGATGAAACGAGCAAAACTACGAAAATCTTGTGCACAACTGCTGACCTCCTGGTTGAGAATCGAACCTGGTACCTTCCAGTACAAATATCACTTTACCGCGATATCCCGGTCCAAAGAATTCTACCATATGTATTCGATTACCACTTATTACACTGGTAGCTGTTTATACCACATCGTCATACAAATTTCAATTACCACAGTCGCTCCAGGCCATTTCGCGCCGTGGAAGTTCCTTAATAAAAGATGCTGTTTCATTTTCAAGGCTATATCACCGTATGAAATTTCGAAATATCGCAATGGTGACAGATTTTCTTTCCACTATACAAGTTTGGAAAACTGTTGAAGACAGGCAGTTGAAATTACCGATGTGGAATAACCATCAGTGGCATGACTTCGATGCCTAGACTCATAAAACTCGGAAAAAGCTTTTCAAAGTGTATTTTTATTCTCTCTTACTGTATTTCTATCTGACACCATAATTCTTTCTTCATAAGTAATTACACATCCGAACAGCACGAGACGAACAAACGCCTAAAACAACACACACATGATGAAATGTTCAGTAAATTCCATGATTTTACAAAAGAAAAACAGAGTGTGTGTACTAAATTAATTAAATAATATGCAACCAATAGCAATTATTATACATAGCTTGGTGTAAATAAAATCATCTCGGGCAAACAACCGCGTCAGTTAACGCGGCTGATTGCCCGAGAATATTTTATTGATTGTACTCGCCGCGAAAGTCTCAAAATCCTATAGCTTGGTGTAGTTTAAACTGAACCAAGGACTTCTACGCCGATCCCGCGCTTTTCTGCTTCCTAGCGAACACATGTTTGACCTACATTGCAATTCGAGGTAGCATAAGAACAGGCACACGCAGCGAATGCAGCAAATGCAATCTCTCTCTCTCTCAAAGGACGGCCGCCCTACGGGCCCAGAATCGAGCCCCCGATATCTGCGTCTTTCCGTCGGTATTACTAACGTCAGAAGAAAAGTTTACCAAAGAAATATCGCGTTCAAATACCACGCAAAATAATTAAACGAATTTACGTAAAGTTAGGCCTGTGGCATTACGACGTCCATGTTTTGTTCTAGCAACCTGGGAAACAGTCGAAAGATTTTAAAGAACATTTTAATATTGTCCTTTGACTCCCTAACAGGAATAATGCCCAAGCTGCTTGAATACTAGTGGCATTTAATGCAGTCTTCTGAAAATATGTGTGGTGACAGAGATTAAAATATTACACTTTTAAAGTAATGTTCTTTTGTGGAACTAAATTTAAAAAAAAAATACGGCTACTAAATCTGTAAATTAGCTTTCGGATTTTGTAACAGATTATTTAGTAGAAAGGTAAAATTTAGTATAGAAGTAATAAACATTAAACATTAAACGTTTTGTGTCAAAAATTACAAACACGGCGACGAGGAAACGTTTTGGGGTTACATTAGACAAATAACGTAAAGACCAAAAGAGAACGTATTTAATTAAGAGTTGAGCAATTAGTTTTCTTTCAGAAATTTGTTTACGCTTACATTCTTCTGGGATGTACAGTAATGACCGGTTCGATAGACGACCGATGTTTAACTCCTGAAATGTTTCCTTCCAGGAATTTGTGTTTTCGTCTATCCCTCCGGGGGGGGGGGATTTGGAACAGGAAGCTTTACCCCAAGATAGGCCACGACCCATGACCCAACAACAATACAGAGTCGAAAAACAAAATTTTTCTTCCTATTCTCAAGGGGTTAAACAGACGTGGCTCGGTCAAAGCAAATGGTAATTTCTTGACTAGCTGAGCGACTGTTGGCTTCTCAAGAAGGACTCTGCCACATGGAGTAATTACTTCTGGAATGTCTGTTTTCACGAGCATCTTACACGCATTAATAATCTGATAGGAACAGAAATACCTGGAGAGTTTTGAAATGTGGTGTTGGAGAAGAATAGAGAAGATCAGGTGGACGGATCGAGTGACCAACGAAGAAGTATTGAGGAGAGTCAACGAGCAAAGAAGCATTCTGCAGGCGATTACACGAAGGAAAGCTAACTGGCTGGGACATATTATGAGAAGGAATGGATTAATGAGTGATATCACCGAAGGCCAGGTTGAAGGAAAGAGAGGACTAGGAAGAAGATTGATACAGCTAACCGACGACCTTAAACAAGGAAAGAAGATGACGTTCCAGGAATTAAAGCGAGAAGCGGAGAATAGGGACAACTGGAGAGCTCTTTTTGGGCAGAGCAATGGACCTGTCGTAAGACAGAACACTTAATAATAAGTTCATGTTTTGAAGATTTCTGTCTTCTGGGTTGTTGCGCTGTGTAGTCTGGTCGATGTTAACCAACGTTTCAGAGGTCATACTGCCTCCGTCATCAGGGCGATGAATATGGTAACCATCGACCAGTCTACACAGCGCAACAACTCAGAAGACAGAAATCTTCATACTCACCGCTGTGAAAATCTCAAATCTTACAGTTCATGTCGTCTTTCCAATAAACGTATACAGTGTACGAAACAAAATCATATTTAAGATTTCCATTATATTGAAGGCTAGTGACATACAATACGGAAACTAGTTTAAGTAAACTGAAATTAAAGACTTCTATATCAAAATCCAAAACCCAAAATTCTAATGTAGTGATGACATAACATATAAAATTCAGCCCCTATGTTTCTGCATTGCACATTTGAATGAAAAATAGAGATAAAAATCCTGGGACGTGAGATTATAAAGGAAAAGAAAACAAAGAATTAAATGAGGGGGAAATGTTTGAAAGAAATGAACTTGCAACCTACGGGAGAGCTGATGATGACGAGGTTGAGGGGGAGGGGGAGGGGTAGGGGTGAAGAATCATAACACTACAAAACGGAGACAGGGAACAAATGAAAGCAACGCCGTTCTACGGTTCTTTTTCTACAGAAATGCTATGACGTCAGAGCTTGGGATTGGTTGCAAAACGCCGTTGCGACATGTATTGATCCGAACGCAGACCAGGAATGCTAAAACATTTTTGCTAATGGCTACGGGGGATAATATATTGCCGACATTTCGTGAATACCGAAAGGATTGCTTTGCCATCGTCGTGAAGGGGTTGGAAAATCAACAAAAAGGAACAGAAAGTGCAATAATTTAAATGAGATGTTACAGTCGGGTTACAAGGTCAAGGTTCCGAAGTATGCGTCGAGAAGTATCAACAGGTTGTTCCCGGTCTGTCGAATATAAAACAAAGCGTATAGTCATATCTGCGGAACAGAACGAGAGGTCGGGGATGTTACAGCACGTAATCGTTTCTCAGAATATTTAACGACGCTGTGTCAAATACAGAGACTGAAATGGGCCCATGTGCGTATTATCAATACCAGCTCGTCAATAACTGAAACTTATTACCCCTTGGGACGTAGGAAAGAACAAAACTTTTTTTTCCCTTTATTTAATAACGTTTCATCAAATCCCTTAGATTTTACATCGGATGATTAATGCGAGTGGTGACGTACGAAGGATATGAAGCGAATACTTCCGATACCTGTTTTAAAATGATTTTACAAAGCATCCTTAGGTGACTTAAGATGGAAAGCGAGAAAACCAATCGATGAAGAAAAGTTTTCAAAACGTTTCTAAAGTTGAAGACATACGTCGAAAAGCGAAAAAGTTTGTGTGCTTCGTCTTCAGAAATAATTCTTTACAGTAAATCAAACTTACTTTTGTAATGAACTCAGTAATAAGTTTACAGCTAATTAATTTTACTTCTAATGTTATTTCAATATTAACTACTGTGTGTAGAAGAATATCTGATATTTAATTTCGTATTAAATGTTGATATTTTGCCCACCTCCATTAAAGACATCTCTAGACCGGACTTATTAGGGTCTCTAATTAAGTTAATCCCTAGTACTTAACACTAAATTCAGTAGTATGGGCTAGCTTTGCCTTAAATATCCGTAGTTACACCTTTCCTTGACCATAATACGGAGGAAGACGCAGCCTCCGAAATGCGACATCTAGTTATTTAGGCAAAATAATTACCCAAAGAAAATTCTACCGAAAGACAAGAACCGAGCTAACTCATTCAACACACTGGGGCTTGTTTCATGATCATTTAATTCCGTGCACTTCTGACTGCCATTTATGTCACCGTGTTGTGATGGTAGTTGAATTTTTCATATCACTTAGAACTTTTAGAATTTTAGAACCACTGTAAAAGGAGAAAGCGTTTCAGTCCTGCGAGGAACTAAAGTCACTACAAAAGAAAACTTTTCTTTCAGAATTTCATTAAAGAGAAGAGTGAGGCTCAGGTTCTGAAGGAACAAATTTTATACACGCTGGAAGAGGAAAAATTGTGGCAAATTCACGAGTTGAGAAAACTCGTTACGATTCGAAGGGATCCAAAACTGTGCTATCTTTGTCAAATCAACTTTGATAATTTTGTGACATATTTAAGTAATTAAAGAGTGACCTAAAAATAAAACGGAAATTTAAGTCTTAGAACGAAACTTAAACTGCATGAACAAAAGTCAGCAGAAAAATGTTGCCTCAAAGTTTATAAACAACTTACAGACTTTGCGGGTTTCTAACTCAAAGAAAAACAAAAGTCTTTATGACATGGTCACATTTCTGGGATTTTATTACGATGGCGATAGACATTCCCGAGCCGCATTCAGTTTTGGATAAGTTACATTAGTTTTGAAAGAAAGAACCCTCCTACACAAGGTCTCCAATTTAGAACACCTTTCTGGTTTGTGGCCTTTGTTCCTATGATCTCTTCAAAAAAACTATTTTTTTGATGTTGGTATTGTTTTATACAGTACTTACTTTGCGGGCTACAAGAACCTCCATCACCGGGACTTTAAACCAGGGAATTCCTGCAAGCGTTCTTGTAACGTACCCCAGCAACTTAGTTTTAAAGACCATGACAGTGAAATGTGATTTTTCAATTGTAACTCGCATTGATATTGATATAGAAAATAAATAATTAAATTTATCTTTTGTGTACCGGATGTTGACGTCTCAGAGCAGTACGACAATTCTAGCACTATAAAATATGTACAATAAATTAATGGTAATTTGAAATGCTTCTTGGGCCGAAATCATAAATATTTACTGGAATTTAAAAATAACTATTCTGTCCGAAGCAATTCTCAAACGATGGTCCAAAACTCGTCTTTGCAGAATCTTTTATTGGATATATGAATGTAGAAATCACGAGATGACAAATATACCCTATATATATTGACTATAAAAATACCTGTTTCTAACAGATCCGTACGTGAAGGTGTATTTGTTATGTGAAGGGAAGAGGATAAAAAAGAAGAAGACAACTGTTAAGAAAGCCACGCTCTGTCCGGTGTACAACGAGGCACTAGTTTTTGATGTCCCAGCGGAAAACATCGAGGATGTCAGCCTGGTCGTCAAAGTGATCGACTACGACAGGTACAGAAATTACAACCTTCCATACAAATTCAGATTTAGAATATAGGCCTCATTAGTAATAATAAAGTGAAAATATATAAGCCTATCAAATTTGATTTTGATGTTTATTCATTGGAAATAACATCCATGTCGTGGAACAGAATTAAATCTGACAGAGTGCATCAAATGACCTGTACACAGGATCGGCCCTAACGAGCTGATGGGCTGCACAGCTATAGGTTCTAGTTTCATTGGAATTGGGCGAGACCACTGGCTGGAGATGCTGGACAACCCCCGCAAGCCAGTTGCCCAGTGGTACCCTCTCTTAGAAACAGTTCCAGGGCAGATTCCACTCACGAGCTCCCAGCCATTGCCTGTCAGTCTGAGTTGTCTCAACGGAAGGTAAGCATGCATATCATTCACTGTGGGAGTCTGACTACTGGCTCAGAAACTACTAATCCACGCAATCAAAACACTGAAGTTGAAAAACCACAAAGTTTTTAAGCACAACCGCAATGTAAGATTTGAGGTTTTCACAGCGGTGAGTATGAAGATTTCTGTCTTCTGGGTTGTTGCGCTGTGTAGTCTGGCAGATGTTAACCAACGTTGAATTCATCGCCCTGATGACGGAGGCAGTATGACCTCTAAAACGTCGGTAAACATCAACCAGACTACACAGCGCAACAACCGAGAAGACAGAAATCTTCACAACCGAAATGCTCTCACAGCATATCTGTACCTTTTAACAGACTATACAAAAGAGTTTATATGAAAACACGTATCAAGCCATATGTTTCGGATGTTCTAGAAAACACTTTCAATATCATTAAACCACCTATTTCAGGATGTAATATGATCTGTTTATTATCATTCCGCTTATAAAAGACACAGAGCATTATAATCGGAGCGTCCTAATGAAAAAAAATAAATCTAAAATTTAAGACGCAGTCTCATGTAGTTTTTCTTTGCTTTCAGGTGAAGGAAATCCTAGTCAACTCTGCTATATAACTATACTTCCACTTTACTTGGAAGTTCTATACAAGGAGCTGCTCAAAGATGTGACGGAACGTCTAACACTTCAAACAGAATCTTTCCTAAGACATCCTGTCATCCTTTCATCACAACTTTCCCGATCAAGGGAAACGTTTGTAAAATACTGCATCCGTTTCCCTATATTGTCTACATCCTTCTGATTTTCCTGTGGGAAATACTCTCCTCTCTTTGTTCTGAGTCTGGGCTCAGCTTCTAAACCAGAACTACGCATCTGTATCTTTTCACATTCAAAATATGCATGCAGGCTGACAACAACTCCTCTCTGTCATACGTAGGCTAAATAAATATATTAGTTACATCACAAGCTTAAATAAAATTAAGTTCTGTAAACAGTACCATATGGACTATATAATTAAAAAAATGAACATTTTATATTTACGTAGTAGCTCGAGTTAGAAGAGGCCCAACAAACATGAGTGATTATGAAATACAATCGTCGCCATATTTTATTTTTGGCTCGGCATATTTTTATTATTTATAACCATTAAATAATTATAATTATTGTGTATTAATGAAGCGCATATATAACAGCAGGTTCATGATGGTGTGTATAGAAATGAATACATTATATGTAGCCCTATATCTGCTTTAGTAAACGTTAGAGTAATAAAATATACCACTAAGTGGTATACTGAATGCTAGAGCAATTTCACAGCTCTGAGTTGAACAGAATATACTGACAATCTTTCCGACTGTCGTGGGGACCTAATGGTATTTCGCCCTTTCTTATCAAAAGAAATGTTATAAAATAGTAAATATTAAATAAGTGCATGTAAAGAAATATTCGTTATGTTCATTATACCTTAATAGGCTATTTCGCCAACCAAATCAATCCATTCTGCTCTACAAATGCTGATTACTTTAACAATTTCCCTTTATTGATGTTAAAAAACATAAAACTTTAAGACAATGCTCAAAATGGTAATTTTTAAAATAAATTTAGCCTCAACTTTGTCTAACGAAAGTAAATATTCTCTTTTCGAATGTTATGAACTTAATACATTTTTAATTCGGCGTATTTATATCATGTCTACCCGGTGAATCTATGTTTATTCGTTGTGTACCAAACCTTTTAGCAATAAGAATCCTCAATTACAAAATATGTACGCCTAATAATTTCAAAACACGTGTACAGATTCTAACCTTTGCAATTAAGTTCGGGTGTCCACCAACAGACAGAGAAAACAGCTGTATCTGTGTACACAGTTGTCTGTATCATCCTTCCCTATCACTTAAACTAAAAGACACAAGATGTCTCTTCATCTGTGTTCGTTTATCCTGTGTCTACCGAGTTAAAATTATTTGTTGCTTTAAAATTTTGAACACAAAAAAACAGCATTCTGATGACGTAGCTAGATGCTACTGGGACGCGGTAACACTGATACTTGTCATAAAAGTCAAAGGATCGGCCGGTAATTAACGCTGTAAATATTCGGCACTTTTCATGTCGGAAGGGAACGTACCTCGTACAGGCACCCTCATAAAACACAAAAAGGCCTATGAAAAAAAAAATTAAATCTGTTAGTAAAATTTTTGGTGATAACTGATATTTGACACAGCCAATGGAATTAAAATTGTTAGAATAAAACATTAATATTTACGTTTTGTCAAATACCTTAAAATTATAGTGACATTTAAAGTTTCCGTTGTAGCGAAGGACAGAAATGTAATTTCACATCATGGCAATTGTAAGTAGCATTTCCGAAAATGATAAACCACCTACAACAAGTCAGGGGTTATTTATGCTCTGCAGGCGGAGCACTGGGCCTCTTTAGACACCTGTAATCACTGAACGAATGGGAATTTTCCCTCACTACATCAATTACCTGCTCTGACCTTTGATGAGTAACCGCATGCATGTATGTACGTGCATGTCGGCGAAAAGATTAAGGTTATAATCATCAGCGATTTTTAAGTGCGGAGAATCTCCACAGGGTGCAGGCAAAATTTTGTAAAGAGCAAACACTAAGTTGTATTATTCCACTATTTTTCTAGAGAAATCAGTGAGAATTCGCAGAATATCCAATCAGGAGAGATGACGCTGTCTGAGATTTACACCAGTTCTCTAAACTCAAAAATGGGTTACTAGTGCTCCGCATTTGAACCAAGTACTCAAAAAAGGGGGGGGGGGTAACCTCTCCAGCTGAAAGATGGGAATATTACATATAATATGCAACGACCGATGCTTCCTATGATCATTCATAATCATCCTTTAATTCTCTCATGAGACGACACAGATCGTTTACAGTTGATTCGGTGGCATTAATTAACCCAATAAACGTTGCACTTATAACAGACATGCTGTTCAAACTTGCATCTCAGTTAAAATTAAATTATTTGGTTATTCCGTCAAATCACAATGTATTTAAAATAAGATAATTAAAATAATTAAAATATCATTCTGTGTTCCATATCGAATAATCGATTTACAATTGGATTATTCGATATGGAACACAGAATGATATTTTAATTATCTTATTTTAAATACATTGTGATTTGACGGAATAACCTAATAATTTAATTTTAATTTAATAAATCACAATATGACGCAACTACACTATCTTATGAATAACTTGCATCTCAATCTTTCCTACCAGTTCATATGAAGTCTGAAATTGTATAAACATAAAAACAAAGAAGTTTTAAATCGCGTAATATGTGTGACCTATTACATTAATCTATCGCGTTAAAAATTGTGATGTGTGGTCTCGACAGGGCAGAGGTAATTTATAATAGTATTTTAAGGTAATTACAACTCAATAATTAATAGAGCCAAACGAATCAGACACTGTCAACACCTTACAGAGTAATTTAGACTATATAACAGATGATTTAATTTATTTTCAACACCACCGATAACTACGTTCGATCACCATGTCGAGCTTTTGCAACATTTAAAATGTACAGCCTCCTCACTCTCTGAAGTTGAAATATTTCTGACGTAACAGTTTTCTACATTCAGAGCAGTCTTTGATGGTGGCGGCTAAGATACTATTACTGCTAGAGATAATTTTATTTATGGAATTATAAAGACGTGTCTTTGATTTCACACCTGCAGTTGTAATTTATGTAAAATATTTTGTAATTATTATCCACAGCCTTTTATACATAACGAATTGTACATAGTAGATTATAACGTATCGACTATATTATAGATAGAATAGTCGTTACTCTGTAATTAAAATTTATTATACGTACTGCCTTCATTAAATATTGGACAACCCTGTGCGCTATTAAAAAGTAATTGAGTCGAAGCTATCTTTGGTTACGCGTACGTAGACTGTACATTTCAGTAAAATATTTGTATCGATGACGTATGCGAGAAAAAAATGTGCACGTAAGGCTGAGACTGAACCTAAATTAGGATTACTAAAACCATTTGATAAAATAAATTTAAAATTGTGCATTGTAAACTACTAGAGATAAAGACGTGTTGGACTAATAAGGACGTCTCACAATACTTCATAAAGGCGAACAAAAAACACAGTCCTACTTTAATTCTAGAAAAAAACGTAATGTAATAAAAACCTTCTCATTGCCGGAAAGGATAAAAATCTGTCCTTATCATAGCCCAACTATGAAGGGCTGCTTGGGGACGTAATCTTCTTTTACATTTCGAAACCTTAGTGGAAAAATAGTTTCCATGTTGGCGTTCATACTGAAATTCATTGCAATAGCAATTTATCTGCGGAATTCCTATAAAAACCTAACAAAAAAACACCTCAGTCTGCATTAAACACAGTTTCTGTAAACAATGATCTTAGTTCTGATATAGGAGTCATTCAGAAAGCAGTAACCTAACTACTTTTAAAGAAAACCATAAAATGGAAGACACTTGAAAACAGTAAGATTAGATATTCTGTCGGGGAGAGACGTAATCCAATATATGCAGAGCAATGTGAAAGCGAAGATGGATCTGTAATTGTCCCCGAATATCTCACAAAATTCACGTTTATTAAGCTTATTAGATTAAAACCGCACACATAAAATGCAATCAAACAGATTAAATTACCTTGCAATTCCCTAAGATGCAAACTAATTCGTACTTTTAGAAATGTATAAATATGCCCAAATACAAGAAAATGTTATCTTTTGTCTTTGCTAGTTCATTATAGACTATGGGCTCTGTCCATTATTAAAGGTAAATATTTAATTAAACACAACAGAAGCAAATCAGTGTGACGTTTCGATAATTGGCTCTACTCCCGTCTTGTGGTGACGTCAAACATCACGGGAATAAAAGCGACATTACTGTAAAGATATATCGACAAACTTACGTGAAAGGGAAAACCCTTATTTAAAACAAAAGTGTCTATAATACTGACAAGTATATGGTATATAAAGTAGCCTACTGTGATGTAAAATGTAACAACTGTATTTTCCTACAATGTGAAATAATGTATATTATGTAATTTAAATGTTCTGGTGACTGAATTATGTTGGCTTTCAACTCACGTGCCTCGTGTCTTAATAAATGTAGTTACTGTTGAAATTCAGCCGAAATAATGTTTAAACTTCACCTCTTATTCCTTGCGGGTTTCATTCAGTATATTTGACCGCGTTCTTTTTATTTGGTTTTTTGACGTAATCTTATTTCTTAATCTTTTACGTCATTTATATATTATTTTTCTCCAACTGTACTTTTTAGTGATTGGCTGCACTTTGCCTTGTTTGGCTGTTTTCAAGCGCACGAATGAATTAAATAATATTACTATTCAAGACTGCTGAGTGGCTTCGAAATAAACATCTACACAACATTCACCTTCCGCGGCTTGTGTAATTGTGCCTATTACTAACAAATAATTCGCATGTAAGCGACTATTAATATCACTGCTGTAAAACAGTAATGGCAGGAAAGCTCGCTGGCCCACTGGTTCCCCCAATTCTACCACTACTGCAATATACAAGCAAAGTGACGTCATTCCTCAAGCATGGCGTGCCTTCATAACTCATTCGTTTATGAACAACTGTTATGAATTTGACATCATTTTGCTTCCACACAACATGGGGCGAAAATCATTTTATTGCAATAAAGCTATACTGTTCCATTATTTACGGTTCCTAGTATTTTGAGGTTAGTTTTACATTTATAGTAAATTCGTGCAGCTCGTAAATACACAAGACAAGAGACAGGCTGACACTCAATAACATAATTTACAGAACTTGGATCTGCGGAAAGATACGATGACGTTTCTTATTAATGACTGTATAATGTTAACTTTACCTCACTTTATTTTGAAACTCCATTACTGTCGGAAAATCTGACTACTTCTTCGCTACCCAGTTCTTCCCACGAGCACACAGCGACCGCGAACAAACAACTCAGTCCGCTACCACAGACAAGCTGGTTGTGATCGTACGATCACGTGTTATATGAAAATATCGTGAAGCATGATGGATTACGTGTATTTATGAAAACAGTCTAAAATCCACCTAAAATTATTAACGTTGTTATGACAGTAAGAAGTGTAGCCTTTTTTGCAAGAAATACTGAAAAGAAAATATTATAAGATGAGAAATACATAAAAATGAACAGATGGAAAGAAACAAGTATTTCATACTTTTATACCCATTTTTCCGATTCCACTCACCCAGATTAAATTATGTTCCTACAAATTGTCATCATTGTTATTATCATCTTGTCCTGCCATATCACGCCAAACGAGTTATTTTACGACGCCTTTTCAGTAGTTCAGTCTGTATAGCATCGAATGAGAGGATGACAGCGAATAATGAATAGGCAAGGGGTTAAATAAAAGATCCCAGTTGGAATTAAACATGGGAGCAATATCTGTGTCCCCAGGGTATGCAGTACCCAGAAGTGGCCTACCCCAGTGGGGGGAAGGGGGCAATCCATCTTCCTAAGGCCTGATCGATCTAATCTCAGTCGGCAGAAGCAAACAGGTGTCCAACCCGGCAGAGGAATACCAATAATGGGTTCCATTTCTGTTGTATCAAATTAGCAAGAAAATGGAATGCAA